>NC_135497.1:220598379-220898379 GCF_052857255.1 Amblyomma americanum | reverse complement strand
CTAGGAGCTATTTCGTCCGCATCCCTGATTACCCTCGAATATTCTTTGCAGAGTATTTGGCTATTGGTTTGGGTCTTCTCAAAATTCCGAGTTATGTATCACAGGTTCTCATCCTTGCAGATTGCCTCTCAGTTTTAGTCTTTCTCGAAACTTCAGGAAAAGCTCTTTTGAATCGTTTCCGTTAGGCTTTTCCACGCACTGTGAGAGAGGTCCGTTTTCTCTGGGTACCTGGTTATTCGGATGTCTATATTAACGAGGCGGCTGATTTATTGAAAAGGTCGGCTCTCACTTCCCCTGTAATATATCTCGTCCCTCACTTCATTCTGTTGGATATTTCCCGTTTCCAGCATATATCGGCCAGCTTCCGTGATCCCTTGCTCAATTCCGCGGATTTTCTGCACTTAAAGTACCCTTGGAATGTCCCGTCATGTAAATCAAGGCTGTGTGAGGTGTCAATGACACTTCTGCGATGCAGAATCCCCCCACCTAAATTTATATTTATGCAAATGCGTTCTCGCTAAGACAAACTTCTGTGACTCACATGCGGGAAGCTGAATCAAAAGAATATTTTTTCCTCTCTTGCCGGCGGTAGACATTTTATAGAAAGACTTATCTGGAGGTCCCTCTTTCGAGATTAAGGCTCCTTAGTGTCTTTCACAGTTCTCGCGCTCGGTGCGAGCACCAAGGATTCGCGTTAAGTAGGGTTTGCGGATACCTTCACGACTACGTTATTGCAACCGGAAGGTTATACCTTTTTAACTGCATTCAAATTCCGCATGTCTTAAAAAATATCTATTTTCTCTATTTCTGGTACTTAAAAATTGTTTTATTTATTTTTATTTTCATCTTTTTTTTTCTAGTTTCAGTCATTTCGCTTCTCTACTTCTCCACCTCACGCCTTTCTTTTCCTCGAAATTACCTATGGGGTTTTTCTTGGCATATTCACCACCAAACCTTGGCCAATCCAACTGCATGAATTTGTGCCATATGTTTACTGAGGTTGAATAGAGTAAATTGCTGGGCTAGTTGGTTCATAATGCACAGATGGTGGAACCAGTGAAACTGACGCAGAACAAGACAACGACGCGCACACACAGCACCGCTGGATTTATAACCAGAGATGGGCATCCTCACTCTCACCCCATGAGGATTTCACTTGGTGAGGTGAGGGTGAGGGAAGATGGGCGCATGAAAATTAGTGAGGACGAGGGAGGGGGAGTAAAGACATATGGTGAGGTGAGGGCGAGGGAGGAAGACATTGTGATGTCAGGATGAGGGAAGGCAAGATGCACTGTCGTAGGGCAAGGGTGTTGGCCCGACCCGTACTAACGTTTTTGTCTGTGCAGCTCGTTATCAATTCCCGTTTTAAAGCGCTACTTCTTGGGGTGAAGATTCCCGGGGACGACATAGTTTCTGCAGTCTGGAGGTACACAAGACGGACAGGAAACGCGAGTGCCCCATACCGTCTCCGCCACCGCGATGAACTTCACCACTGACAATGCTATGCCGAAAAAAGCGCTCTTCTAACTCAAAAAGCAAGTTTTTAAAAATTGTGTGAAGTCTTTGGTGAAACGTCCTTTATAATGGGCTAACAAGGTTGCAATGGCCGGCCCGTGCGGGCGGCCCCGGTCCAGCGGGAACCGATGTACCCAGTCAACATTTTTATTATCAGCCCCGAGTCTGTCACATGATCAGTGTAGAGTAAAGCATGTAGAAATTAAACATAGTAAGACTGTTGAATTCCCAAGTTCTAAGCCTTGTTTCCGGGAACGAAGCCTGATTTCAGCTCAGAGAGAGTTCAAAGAACTGGGTGCAGTGCAAAAAAAGCTTCTACGAAATTCCACTGTCAAATCAACGCCTGTTGGCGGCGTGGGCGTCGAATTTTAACGCGACAGCGTAAAGGGCCCCGTGACGCAGAAAAGCCGGTGTTGTCGGCGGCGTCGCCGTGAGCGAAAAATCCCACAAGCATTAATAAATAAAACCGAGTAGTAAATTGGTCGAGTTGGGGAATCGAACCAGGGCCTCCGGAGTGCGAGACGAGCTCGCTAACCACACCATCACACCAGCTTTTTTTTTGTCTTTATTGCCTGTTTCGACAGTTTACAACAGATCCCAAACATGTTCTGCGCTACATTCTCAAACATCAAGAGCGGACATGCATTTCACTCATGTGAGAAAATCAAAACTGTTTCAAAGAACACAACTCTCCCATCAACTCGATAACTTCATCTCCAAAACATAGCTCCTTGTACACTTCATGCAGCTTAAATATGTTTTCTTTGAAGCAGTCTCGGACAGACCACGCATCTCCATCGCAGTGTCGTACAGCCATCCTGCTTCGCCAAATGCTGTGCAGGCCAAGAAGGAAAATACATCGTATTTATAAAGATCCGGCTCAACGTCCAGGAATCGTATCCCATACAGCGTCGAGGGTAAGTCTTTCTTTACTGTACGCTGGAGCACGTCCCAAAAGAGCAGCGCAATCAATAAAGACGTGTTCTACTGACTATGGTTTATGACATAACAAGCAGTCAGCACCCCATGGTAAAAAACAATACCTTCTCCTCCATCCATGCTTTAACCGGCAACGTACCAGTGCGCAACTTCACACCCGCTGGTACCACCATTTTCCTTACTCTTTTTAAAGCATTTCCTCATTGGCCTCCGCTATACAGATATCGATATATTTTCTCAGGGAAGACACAGTCAAGCAAATAATTAAGCAATTTCTTATGCGTGACATTTGAAAGGTATTCCAAACTGAACAGAGCATTTAGAAACCAGAAAGCAAAGACCACTTCTTTAAAAAATCTACTTGCACTGTATCGCATCCCGTCTGCAGTGGAAATAACATAGTTTGGCAAAGCCGAAGAAAGCCTCACTTGTATAAAAGTCCGTAGAAAAGGGTCGCGTTGATCTTGAAGAAACATAAATCTTGACATCACCTGCCTCAGGTACAAGTGTGGCAAAGAAAGACCCCCTTTTCTCAAACGCAGAAATAAATTATCACATTTAGTCCTCTCCCATGAGGACTGCCAAACAAAAACGGCGAAGAGACGATGAAACTTTTGAATGTTAAATCGAGAGCACGAAAGGACCTGCAACAAATAGCACAGTTTTGATACCAGGTACACACTACATATGTTTGCGCGTGCGAATATATACAGCTTTTTTCCCGACCATTTTTGTGTACGCGTGGACAGTTCTTGAATTTTCTCCTTCCAAAAGACATCGTTATCTCGATACTTGTCAAAAGGAACACCTAGGTACTTGGAAGGGACATGTGACTGTTTTACACTTGCATGAAACAAAGGCGCTGTTGTCCAGTTCCCATGCCAAAGGCCCGCACATTTGTCCAGATTAACAACGCTATTGGTTACATCACAAAACCTGCAAACAACCCACATCGCATGTTCTATGCTGCTGTGATCGCTACAAAAAATTGCCACATCGTCGGCATAAGCCACGACTTCTCAATTTTTAACCATCAATAAAGGCGCATCTAGTGAATGCACTCTTCCAGGCAGAAGTCTCCGCGCTTTCGCTATCCTGGTCTAACAGAGCTAGGCCATCAGCAATTTTTTATTAGTTTTTGCGTTTGGATGTTAGAATTAAAAGGCATATGCTTCCACCTACTAGAACAATCTCTCGCGGGATGTTCTCATGACGGTCGTCCTGCCTGGACCAAGCACTGGTGCGCCGAGGCTTCTTCACAATGCGCCGAAGTAATGCGGCGCAGCATCTTGGCTTCTAAGGGGCATCAGGCGCCCGTCGGCACCCACTTGTCTCCAGCCGTCGTCCGCTGCACGAGCCGCAGGAACCGTGGCTAGAAGCCCGATCATAACAGGACACCTACCAAAATTGTTTACTTTTGACCACATGGGCAGTAAACATGGGGATATGTGGCAGTGCAATTAGGCGATCGAACACAGCCATATTTATAAGTAACCAAGGTGGAGAGGATGAGGAACTATCGAAATAGAATATAAAGGCACATATATACACAGAACGCACGACCATACAGAAAATAAGGTTTTAATAAAGGGGCGGGAGGCCATGCTCCGGGATGTGCGTTGCTCGCTGTAACTTTTAAAGGTGAAGGGAGGGGTGTATAATCGCAGCGCTCTGCTCGACCTCGAGGAAGGCCACTCCTTATGGGATGAGGACCAGCTCGTCTACTTCCATTTCCTTTCTAGCCTCTCCTGTATACACCATAGAAAATTTTTGGGAATTCCTTTACAACAACATGCGTACATAGGGGATTGTGTGACTAAAGATCTGGGAGTGGTCAGAAGCAATTAGTGGAAGGGTCACTGCCACTATAGCTGGAAGAAATCCAAGGAAGCAGCACTCGAAGCCCAAATGAACCTGAATGGGCCAGAGCTCTGTATCCAAGGCTAGGCAGCAAATTAAAGGGATACTAGTCAGGCCGCCATGATAACAGCATTTTCCCTTCACCTCTGCACATTTTCCTGAGAAAGCACATTTAGAACACCGGTCTTTAGCGAAACCAAAATTTCCCACGTTTTCAATGGGTTATTAAACAAAGCTTTTTCCCTCAGTGGCTTGATTTTCCCACGATATGGGAAATTTCCAGCGATTAGGCAACACTGCTCCAGACCATCAGAGCCGGCGTTCGTACAGCACTGCGCATTCCCTCAACACCACCGGCTCAACCGACACACGCACCCCTCACCACACAAACACCTGACGCGGAATCGAGGAAGGTGGTGGTGAAAACTTTAATGGACACAGGGGAGTATAGGACACGCAGGTCCTTGGGCCCCCGCACGGCCCCACTTCACTAGATGAAGCGGTTGCATGGAAACTGCTCCACACCAAAGCCTACCGCTTTCTTAGGCTCCCCAGCTGACAGGAAAGGCCGTAGGAGTTCTGTAGTGAGGGTCCCTCCCCGCACAGGGGGAAAAAAAAAGTTCATCCCAGCTGCCATCCACTCCCTCCTCAAGGCATTCCCTGAAGGCGCGATTGAGGTGTCCTAGAGAGTAAGTCAGTTGGCGCTTTAAATCGGAATTAATTTTGCCTTAGCGCACACCAGCAAGAGGGGACGCTCTTTGACAGCTCGCGGTTATACAGTGTTGTGCGTTTTTATCGTGAACACTTAAAAAAATTTCCCCGCCTCAACCGCTGGCTCATTTGCCGTGAAACTGCACACAGAGCATGCGTATTATGGTAACTTTTGTATCGTAGCAAGTTTCACAACGGTGCTTACTTAGTTGAGCCGTGCATGATGCGAAAACGTAATCGTCTACGTAGAGATCGGCAACCAAAACCCGCAGACGACGCTTTTTCGCTGAAGGGCGGCAGTGGCGCCATCTGTTTTGGGCAGTGAAAACCGTCCCGACAAGGCCGCCGAGGCGAGCATTGCAAACAATATTCTTTAAAAGGTAAAGCCTCGTTAAATCATTTGTTCTGATATTTTTCCGCTTAATTAGTCGAAAATGTTGTAAGCGCTTCAGTAGAAGCAGACGAAACGACAGGAACGGCATATTCAATGGGCCCGCGCTCCTTGCAACGCTCTCCTCGACGGCCTTGTCGTGACGCTTTGCGCTACCGCAAACAGATGGCGCCACTGCCGCCCTTCAGCGAAAAAGCGTCGTCTGCGGGTTTTGGTTGCCGATCTCTACGTAATAATAATAATAATAATAATAATAATAATAATAATAATAATAATAATAATAATAATAATAATAATAATAATAATAATAATAATAATAATAATACTAATAATAATTGGTTTTTGGGGGAAAGGAAATGGCGCAGTATCTGTCTCATATATTGTTGGACACCTGAACCGCGCCGTAAGGGAAGGGATAAAGGACGGAGTGAAAGAAGAAAGGAAGAAGAGGTGCCGTAGTGGAGGGCTCCGGAATAATTTCGACCACCTGGGGATCTTTAACGTGCACTGACATCGCACAGCACACGGGCGCCTTAGCGTTTTTCCTCCATAAAAACGCAGCCGCCGCGGTCGGGTTCGAACCCGGGAACTCCGGATCAGTAGTCGAGCGCCCTAACCACTGAGCCACCGCGGCGGGGCCGCAACCAAAACCCGCAGACGACGCATTTTCGCTAAAGGGCGGCAGTGGCGCCATCTGTTTACGGCAGTGGAAAGCGTTACGACAAGGCCGCCGAGACGAGCGTTGCAAACAATATTCTTTGAAAGGTAAAGCCTCGTTAAATTAGCTGTTCTGATATTTTTTCCCCACTCAGTTAGCCGAAAATGTTGTAAGCGCTTCAGTTGAAGCAGACGAAACGACCGGAACCCTCGCTCCTTGCAACGCTCTCCTTGACGGTCTCGTCGTGACGCTTTCTGCTGCCGAAAACAGATGGCGTCACTGCCACCCTTCAGCCAAAAAGCGTCGTCTGCGGGTTTTGGTTGCCGATCTCTACGTAGACGATTATGTTTTCGCATCATGCACGGCTCAACTAAGTAAGTACCGTTGTCAAACTTGCTACGATACAAAAGTTACCATAATACGCAAACTTTGTGTGCAGCTTCACGGCAAATGAGCCAGCGGTTGAGGCGGGGAAATTTTTTAGTGTTCACGATAAAAACGCACAACACTGTATGTGTCGTTTTGTTGTTATTTTCGAGATGCATTGATAAATAAGATAATTTAATTAAAAGCTATACGCAAGTTAAGTAAGTCCATGTTACCTGTATGTAGTTGAGTCATTTTACGCGACTACACAGATGAATTTAGGAAGAGCTTATGAAACGGAGCAAGCCTCTGAAAGGTTGTTCAGAATGGCTTGAACTGCGAACAGTTTTAACAAGCCGGCTTTGGCAAAGGTGGACAGTATATGTCAGAGAGGCGACAGTGGTACACACGCTTCTTTGTTGTACAAGACGGTCGGCTGGCTATACCGGCGCTACGGTATTAGCCACGCTGGACCCCCTCCCCCTTTTCTTACGTACCGACCACCTTGTACCGACTATAGTTGTTTTCTTCAGGATGTGTTTATTTTTGTGAGGGAAACACCCTGAGAATGTTTCCCTCCCCCCAGAATGTCCCCCCCCCCCCACCCCCCGCCCTGCCTCGTTGGCCTCGGGAGGGCCGATTCTTCTTTTGCTTTTTTTGATTTTGGGGCACCAACTCTGTATGGTTTTTTGTGTTGCCCTCAGTCATGAGTGTATATGCATCGGTCGTTTTGTTTGTTTACACTGTGCAATAAACTTCCCTTTG
This sequence comes from Amblyomma americanum, assembly GCF_052857255.1. Classification (NCBI taxonomy): domain Eukaryota; kingdom Metazoa; phylum Arthropoda; class Arachnida; order Ixodida; family Ixodidae; genus Amblyomma; species Amblyomma americanum. The sequence goes on along the minus strand of NC_135497.1, from coordinate 220,891,174 downwards.
TGTGCCCATGTTATATATTTAGAATAAACAACTCTTTGTGTCTGTCCATGGATGACAGTCCGTGCTATGGTGCGTGCGCGAATAGCGCATTTGCTTCAAAGGGGAAACTGTATTATAACAGAATTCAGGGCCGCAGGCCCCTGGGTCCCCGTGCGACCCAGATAGCGCTTAAGTGTTTGCTACCTAGCTGGTTCAGTCCGTCATGCTGGATGCCTTTGGTACCTTTGTCACATTGTAAAAACCGCCCCTTCGTGACATAACACGTGCGCTGACAAGAGATTTTACTGAAAATAAGAACGTGGATCCCGGAGATAGCAATACTGCTACAAAAATAACATGAGCAGTACTGCTATCTCCGGGAACCTTGCCAAACACTGCAAGAAATGTAAAAGCGGCACCTGCACCCCATGTGTACGATGGATGCGCGATTATCGGCAAAGGACGAGATCGTTTATCTAGGGAGATAATTGAAGCCATTGAAATCTGTCGTGTAAAGGACTACTGTGTTAGCACTCCATCTATCTGACTATCTGAGAATGACCTGATGTTTCTAAGGGCAGCTGGCCATGTGTTTAGAGCGATGGCTTGACCCTTGGTATTTGTTTTAGCAGCGAACCTTCCTCGTTTTTGGTTAAACAGAATTTTTAACCCTTTTGGCCACTTTTAAGCTTCAGATTTGTTGAATGTCTTTTCCTTTTTGTGTGTTTGGCCCTCTACAACCCAACATTTTTATCGTTCTTTCACTATCGTTTCCATCAGTTTCTAACATTAAAAACCCCTTTTTTGCGCCATACTTTCACATCTTGTTTAATCCTTCATCTGTTTCTTCTTAGTTTGTGTGACGGCCCTCTACACCGTGCACCTTTCATCGGTTTTATCACCTTCACCAATCCGTCATTCTCAGCTTCAGGTTCTTATTAATTTTATTATTTGACGTGACTATCCACTGTTTCCCTGTGACCGCGCATGCCTCAATGTACCCCCCCCCCCCCCTTACTGCCACCTGATATACGTTTGTGCTCCGAAATAAAGATTCAGTTGATAGTCGGCGCCTGTGTTTGTGCTTCCATGTTTGTCTCCTTGCTGTCCCGTACTTGGCGCTGTTCCTTCACCATTGCGATGCATGTTGTTTACTAGGAAGTGCAAAAAAAAGGACAAGGGACGGAGTAGGGGACACAAAAACATGTTGACGAGCTTCCTAGTAAACAACTTGCACAAAGTGTAGGTTAAAAAATAGCCCTACCGAGAGGGAAAGGCGCGAAGACGCAGAAGTTCACATGTTGGCTACAGATAACTCCGCTTCCACAAAACTCATTTAAAGAATTCTTGCTGGAGGATATTTCTGAAGCAGCGTCCTTTAACATCCTAGGCATACTGCAACTTTATTGAAGATCCCTTTCAGAGCCCCTTTCACTGCAGACCAACACTAACGCACAATCTGAGAACAAGGCAGTCTTTGCTCAATTCAAGATCTTTTTATTTATTTTTACACCTTTCAGGCCTGCACTGTAATCCCACCACATGCCAACATTTCTAATCAGAATGGCAAGCATGCATTGCCAAAAGTATAGGACAGTGGAGGCTGTATGTGCTGCTTCATCACACTGTAACACAAAACTCGGAAGATGGCACTGACCCAGAACGCCACCATGCTCTCTTCGGATCCACACGGTCCTTATGTGCACCTCTAAATTCACACATTTGACTCAAGCATGACTTTAGCTCCAGAGTTAAATGCAGTAAAAACAACTAATAACAGCATTTTAACTCTTTACTCACCGTGGGGAAAATGACTGTTTTCAAAGGTTTCAGTAGTTTTTTTTTCGTAAAAGCTATTGCACTTAAAATTTAATCCTATAGACGAAAACAAATCTAAATAAATGTGCTCTTTAGGCATATAAGACTGATTGACAAATTGCGCTTTGCAACTGATTATTTTATTTGCCAAGAACAAAATATACAAAAAAAATTAAACAAAACTTGAAAGGACACGCTTGTATCTGAAAAAAGAAAAAACCTTACGAATTTTCTAAAATATGCGAATTGTTTGATATTCTGTTGGCCACATTCCCTCAAGAAATCAAACTTCTATCTTGAATAGTATTCTTGCTACAAAACCATAAATGGAAACCCTATAGTTGAGCACCAGAGCACGGGCGCCTGTGTTCCAGTCAGGTTTCAGTCGTCACCGATGTCAGAACTGAATCCAGATGAAAAGGCAGTGTCTTCAGACTCGGTGCTGTTCGGGTTGCCGATAAGATCAATCACAGACAAAGCGGATCTGCTCCTGAGATATGCGATGCTTTACAGACTGTGTTGCGCATGCGGAGGCTGACAAGCGACTGACTGCACGATGCTGCCACACTTTCGCAACGCGTAAAAGAAAAAGCCGCCTTGCGGTATTAAAAGAACTACATAGAAAACGAAATTTTATTTGTCCATTTATAAGCCAGATGATGCAGCGTGCTCGTAAGCAATTGGCAATGAGTGCAGTACTGCATAAGTACTGCGTCTTTGCATTTAAAAAAATGATGCCTCGCGGGAAAAAAGAAAACTATATCGGAAACAAAACTCCGCTTCTTTAACTACAAGCCAGATGCGTAGCGTTCCCGTAAGCAATGCGGAACGTTCTGAAATCAGTGCACGAAAAACTTTATTTTAGTTATGATTATGGTCAATGGGCGCAGTAAGGGAAGAGTTAATGTGTTCAGAATATGTGATCTTAGTGCTCATTAAATAATAGTGTGGCATACCTCAGGCTACAGAAGCAGCTCCAGCGTTTGTTTTCTGTGCAGAGTCAATACTTAGGTACACAATAATAAATGCGTGTAATTCTACAACAAAAAACCAAGAAAAGGAAAGACAGGCAGAAATTGACACCTTAATAGCAGCACGATTCATTTGTGGAAGACAGCTACCAGGCAGAAAAGCAAAAAGAAGGAAACACAACCTGCCAAGTACAAGTCATTAAAGTTATTGCCAGTGTGGAGAATCAAATGCATGTACGTACATCACAGACTGATTTCACTTGGCCATTCAAGACTGCCTCACGGCTGAAAAAAAAATGCACCTCTGAGACACTTATTCACCCAATAAAGATTTTAAAAAATGCCAACATATCCTGCTAAGTAACAACTAGAACTGCCAAAAACTTTGGTACCCGGAGGTAGAAGCATTCACATATCACAGCTCATGCTTCTTGGGACAGTAGCAAGCCTGCTTTTGGGCATCCTTGTATGCCTTGCAGCCCAAGTAGTGGCTTCCAGTGTAGAACGCATGTGCTGCAGCTTTGCAACCTGTAAAGGAAGTGGCAGCTCACAAGAAATGCTGAAGTAATGCGCAGCACTGCCTTACTGCCCTGTTATGGAAAGAATTCAAATGTTCCAGGGGTAGCTGATCTTAAGCCAGCTAATAAATCAAAATAAAGTAGAAAACTACCTAGACAAAACTGCAAAAGTTTAGAAGTTGACATACCTGATAAAGCTCCCATGCAATACACTATGGTTGCAAAGTTATCTTTCTTAAGAAAGTGGCACATAGGTAAAAAGCATGACTGGCTAATAATTCAGTTCTACTTTTCTCTACATAATTTAAAATATGCTGTTCGCTGGCTGTGTACAAACATAGTGCAATGTTATAAATGATGTACAGTTGAGCAAATTTTTAGCTATCATGCGTGACACCGCCTTTTCTGCACTGCTGCGCCTTGTGGCCAAGTGAACTTGGAAAATATTAAATCTATGCACAGAAAAGGCGGCCAGTGCGCACAATAGCTAAAGATTTGGCTGGCTGTACACTACATGAACACACCCTGAGAAACAGCTTAGATTAAAAACAAACTACTTTTCTCAGGAAAGGGGATGGATCAAGCTGGTGCAAAGGGCTGTGTGTAGCACACTTAGTTAGCTGACTTAGATTGAACATCGAAACACATTTTCAGGGCACATGAATGAGTACAGCCTTCTTAATGTGAAACAGAAAAAGATGATCGCTAAAGAATACTACATCAGACTTCAAAATAAAAATTTCAGCTTACTGTTGATGAAGGTGTACAACTGTTTAGCCTTTCAACACGTGAGCACCAATCGGCCAGTATTTCAAAGCAGTACAACAAAGTGCAGCAACAAAATTGTTTAAGAGTACACTGGTGGCACAAAGCATACAATCCTGTTACCATAAGAAAACAGGCTGCCAGGCTGCTTGCTTCAATGCTTCACTTTTTACGCTGTTAAGGAGGTGCCACCATCCAGCACCAGGCAGAGACGAACAGCTAACACTGATTGAAGTGGAACAATTTAAATACCTAGGCACAACGATCAGCTCGAATCTCAGGTGGAACCCTCACATTAAAAACATAGTTTCAGTGGCATCCAAAAGACTGTGGCTAATAAGACACCGGCTAAGACATGCGTACACTAAAACAAAACTTGTAGCATATACTTCACTCGTGCGTCCCTAACTCGAATAAGCTGACGTGGTCTGGGACCCGCATATGAAAATGGATGTTAGGAGTAGAGGGGGGGTTCAAAGAAAAGCACTGCGATTCATATGCAATGTCTATGGTAGATAGGTATCAATATCCGACCTCCTCAGTCGGTCCAGTTTGCTCACTTTGGAATCACGTAGAAAGATGCACCGTTTAAAAATGTTATTCGCCACCATCAATAATCATACTAAAATAGACTTTCCTTCCTGCATGCAGTACAAGAGAACACAAAAAACTCGGCACAAACGTGACAAAACAATAGTATTACCTCAGTGTAGAACCAATGCATACAAGCTGTCGTTCTTTCCAAGAATGATGATTGGAACAAGTTATCCTACGATGTGTTAACCTCATCATCACCAGAAACATTTTTATCTGCAATCAGTTTCAGCTAGTAAGTTTGGTGTATCTTGTTTGATTCTTCAAATGCGAGCTTTCATTGCTTTCTGTGCTTGGATGTAAATGTAACGGGTTTGTCATTTATAAGCTGATTTGTTCCGCAGAAACTTTACTGTGCACATGTATATGCTTTCTTTTCTGTTGTTGAAGATGCTGCTATAAGTTGTGGACCAAGCATTGTACGCGTCTTGAGTCAACTCCTGCCTTGGCTACCAAAAGGCAGCCGGTAGTATTGAATAAATAAAAAATAAAATAAAATGGAAACAAAATGAACAGCAGACGGCAGTTGCAGTACAATTTTTGTGAGCTATGAACAGTGCCACACGCACCATTTTCACATCTCTACTTTCAATAATAGTAATAACAATAATAATGTTTATTAATAATAACTAACATACTAATCAATCAATCAGTGTTTGTTTAGAGTGCTCAGGAAAAGCGAGCGCCTTTCTGCTGGCACACTGGGAGGAGGAAAAAAATCACATGAAGGTTACAAGCGTGTAACGTGAATGTTTGAGTGTTAGCTGTGGTGTGACAGCAAAGAAAGAAGCTGGGTACCTTGCCGAGGGACACTTGTACCCATCCGTGTCCGGAGGTCGGTTGCAAGCCAACCACCTCCTACAGCCACTAAGCCACTCATCACCTCCCACCCTTTCCCTCATCTCCCCTAAAAGTAGAGAGGGGATGTCCGCCTCTCCACACTTTCATCCCTCTCCTCCTACCCTCTCCCCTAAAAGAGGGGGTTTCCCCTGTCCACTTTGCCACCTGCCAACCGAGGCATGTGGCAAATGGCATTGCGGACACCGACGCGGATGGCTCGAAAATGAGGAATGAGCTAATAAGAGCTAGCGCTCTAAAAAATGAGAGACAGAGTGCAAATGCAATACATACATGGTTTGGGACACAACTGCAGTGCAAAAATCCCTATCACATAAGGAAGGAACACCCACAGACACGGACAAAGATGTAACCAACTTGCACAAAAGCTCGTATTATACTGAAGCAGTACATACAGATACATTAAATACAAATAACATGCTTAATTACATAGAAGTGTGTGGAAATATGGCGGGGGACAAAGCCTTCTGCACTTCCACCCCGCGGATGCAGCGTTCCGCTCGCTAACCGCGGAGGGGTTCGTGCTCGAGGGAACAAAGGGAGGGGACGACGAAGCGTTAACACTCATATGCTATTTATTACATTTGCTATTAATACACAAAGCGGGCCAGCTAGCTACAAAACATCAACGAGGCATTCCTCGGAAATAGAAGGTTACGTAAGAAGGCCTTCCGACTTAACGGCTGAGGCAGGGGCGCGACTTCGGAGGTATCGGCGGCGAACGTTTGTGTGCGCCGATAATGGCGGCCGGGTTTTCCCGTGCGCACCGCATTCTTGGGCCAAAGCCATTCCCTAGCATTTGCAGGGGAAGGCGACAAGAGCGCGCGTCTGCTGCGCTCGCTTCACTGCCTGGAACCAGAAGTCCAGCGGCAAGGCACAACGGATCCCCGTGCGCCTGCCACGGAAGGTGACGAGAGCGTGCGGCTCCAACCGCTCGTGACGCTGGCCGGATCCCGAAGAGACTGTGCCTGGTCCCGCAGAATTCCGCGTAACCTACGAGGTGGCGCTCCCGTCGCCGTTCCCTTTCCCCCATGAGGGAGACTTCCCTCCTCGCCCAGCCGGGTGCTGTCCCGACACACACCGATGGAAATGGTCGGAGGTTTCCACAAGTGAGAGCATGCAACCATGAACTAAAGGGTGTGTGTTGCACTTCCCTGTGCAGCCTGCACATTACACTCCGTGCTGCCTGGCCGCACCTCTGGGCAGGGCAGAAATTAAACTTTTTCATGGTTTCAGTGTTACGAAAACTTTTGTGTACAGCTGTACAAGATGGCAGTTACATCTGACAAATAGGAACATTCAATTGCAGATCACAATATTAGGGTAAAGAAATTCAGACAACAGAATATAAGTGATATAGAAAAACAAAAAACAAAGCAGAAGAGCACAAAGGAAGTGTGACACAGTATATACAAGGACAGACAAAAACAAGGGTCACAGCAGCTGCAAACAAAAAAATTACATAGAACAATGGAGCTAGAAAACTAGGCTAAAAGAAACAACATATTCAAATAAAATCAGTAGGTACAGAGGCTGTGCAGTGAATGTAGGCAGACAACTAAGAAGCGCATTCTGAACTTCTGTCCGCAAAGAATACAGTGAGTGCTGAAATATATTGAGGTCAAATGAGTACATATTCTATGTCTGTTCTAGTCTGAAGGATGGACAGCGTCTGCTGCATGATGTCGATATGCGGGATGTGAAAGATTTTCTGGTGGTTCTTGGCGGTGTTCTGAGGAAGATTTCAGCCATCATGTCTGGACAAGATATAGAGCCATGCATACGAGTAAACAAAATGATGAGGCCAGCCTGTGCACATCTGGCTCTCAGGGAGGGAAGGGGATCAGGAGTGGGTGAGGGAGATGGAGGGTCATCAACGTTGTGGGGAAAAGCAATGCTTATAGATCGACAAAAATGTCCTTTGCACATTATCAATTATCTCTGTGTTCAATAGGCACATACCACTCCAAGCAACTGTTGCTTATTCAAGAGGATGGAAGATGGTCCTAATAATAATAATAATAATATTGCCTTTATTAGACATAAGGAAATACATAAATAAGCAGGTCAGCCCAGTCATGCAGCCTTGTTGGGCTGTACCCTGCAGTCAATGTTTATTCGACTCCTTTCTGTAATGGCCCCGGTGCTTCGAAGGTATTGTAATGAATGAATGAATGAATGAACCCGGATACTTGAGTAGCACCCTGTTTTAACTGAAAGCTTCCTTGCTTATGCGTGCGTGCAAGTACCATAGCAGTACATGCCGATCGCACACGGAGAGAGAGGAGAGCACACATCCGCTTCTGTGAATGCTTTCCGATGCCTCCACAATAGAAAGGGATACCTGTTCCACATGTACTAAACCATCCTTATTGAAGGCATCCAGGGCAAGTTGTGCTATCTAGTATCCATTTTGATCCAGCAGCGCTTAGCTATGTATAACTAGGGTCCATCATTTTCGGGTTTTATTTTTTCCAGATTTCGAGCGGTAAAAATCTGGTGACACTTTTTTAGTTCAAATACAGGTACAAATCGGGTTATTGAGCAAAAATTTCCTTCATTTGAGTTTTTTCAGGTCCCCTTTTTTTTGCAGAAAACAATTTACTACAAGCGCTTGCTCTTGTGCAGGACACAGAATGCTCTAAATGTTTCTCAATATTTAATAAACATGAAAATACTGGACAGCTTGCACAGAAAAAACTGCTCACCAACTTATATATTTTCTCATTTATAACAATTATTTTGTCACGTAACTCCCAAGCAGCACATCGCGTGCAAGCAAGAACTGCCTGCTTCCAAAACAGTCATTAAACACCACAGAAGCTATTTTAAACAGGCAAAAGCACTGGAGCAGGAGGCCGGTAGCGTGGATAACGCTCAGTGTTATAGGCGTGATCGAAAAAAGTAACTAAATACGTTACTCGTTATGCAAAAAAAGGAACACGTTACCGCCCTTAGCTACAAAAAAAAAAAGGTAACGTGTTACCGTTACCGAAAAAAAGTACTGCACGTTACTTTGCCGTTACTCCATGGCCATAAATTTTATTCAGTGCGTCTTCACTGCAAGAACTCACGATAACAATTTTATAAAGCTCATATTTCACATAAAACTTCTAGCCCAAGAAATGATTTTAGCCAAAATCCTGATTTAACGAGAATACTTAGCACAAATGTGCAGGAGCTTAGCAATTTTAAAGTGGCCTAAAGAAGTCGGATACAACTTAAGTCTGCAGTGAAGCTCCGCCCATTCAGCTGCCGCACACAGAATTCCTGCACGGCGAAAAAGTAGCCCGCTGCTTAAACATTCCTCGTTACCTAAACAAGAAGCTTATCACAAGAAGATAATTATGAGGTTTAGAATTTTGATACGTGAATTGTTTGATATAGACAAAAATTTAATGTTTGGCTAGCGAAGTAATACAGGACACAACGCACGGCGGCCCAGTGTTACGAACTGCTGTTTTTTTAGTTGTATACTACTTATAACTCTGGCACATGGTGAAGCCATTTTCGGAATGTGACATTATAAAGACAAAATGACATTTCATCATCAATTCTAAATTCACAAAGAAAACAGCACTAACTCTCAACAAACTTACAGTAGTTCTGAAAATTGTGATGTTCCAAAATGCTCGGCATGCTTTCACTCTTTAGAGAGAGGTGTGTGTGAGTGGTTTGCGAAGGGGAGGCTGGTGAAGGCAAGTGAGTGAATGCGTGCTCGTGCACAAGTTTCGTGCATTATGGATATTCTTTTTCTTTGAATTGGGCGCGTCATCAAGGGCAGGTGTTTTCTGGCATGCATGCGAGCCGCAACAAGGGTCGTCGAGAGCACCTGTACGTTTTGTTTATTTGCAACATCACTTTAGGTGCTCTGCACTTTATTTTTCTAAAAAATGGGGCGGATGGGGTAACATGACACCTCACATTACCGAAAAATGTTAACGGAAGTATATTACCCGTTACAGTGCCGAAATGGTAACGAGTATGTTACTAAGTTACCAATAAAAATAACACGTTGCCGGTAATGCCATTACTTGTAACGCGTTACCACCACCACTGATAACACTTGACACATGATGCCGAATAAATACCTGGTTACTACCCATGTTTTGGCCTCTCGCTTCTAAAGTTACTCTTTGAGCATATCCTCAAATTAAGCCACGACAAGAAAAACAAGGGTTAAAGATTGCCAGCTGAACGAACAATCCCAAAATAACTGCACAGGATATCCACTAATTTTCATGCGGTGTCTGCAGCTTTGTTCAGGAAAATGTATGTTCTCTATGCCCACTCATATATATTAATAAGCAACTCATTCCCTTGCCCTTGTGTGTTCTCTAGAAGGGGCATTTTTGGGAAGAAATCAGGTTTAACCTGATTTTTAAGAAATGTGTTCGGGGTGCAAGAATCAGGTAAAATTGAGTTTTACCTAAAAAGAAAGGACTTTACATAGGAGCACCCTTTAGCTGCACATTGTAGTCACATCGCTTTGAGCATCTTTTGCTCCAGTGGAATGTGTGCATGGAAAAATGGTAATAATTTGAAAAGGTTCTAGCGACTAGAGGCAAGCCCTTCAAATATGTGTCCCGCCAAAAACATTTGGAATTTTCTTCAGAAAATGATTGCTTGCTCGGAATAAAATAAAAAAATTGGAAAGGACACTTAAGCTCCGCCTTAAGGGTATGACATGATAGTTTAATGGGTTTATATCCATATATACTGAACTGATCATTCTCTACTTTACATTCATAGATCCCTAGAAGTCTTCATACCACTCCTGCTACAGTGGTTAAGCGCTACGGCATTGCCCGGTGAAGGCAGGTGCTGCCACCGATGGGCCTTGTGCGACCCGGGTAGCTCTTCCTGAGAGGCCAATCATTAATTTAACTGCCACTTCCCACGGTGGGCAGTTTGCTCACAATCCGGTGCGTAGGTTGTGATGACGCTGTAATGTCACGTGACCTAGGTGGCCCATCTGCCTCCTAGGTTGCTTCTCTGGGGATTTTTCGTAGATTTTTAACTCACATTCAATGACGCTGACGATGCCGACACTGGATTTTCTGTGACACGAACTCCTTAACGCTATCGCGTTAAAACAAGTTCTCAAAAGGAAAGCTCGTTGGTGGAAGTTGCATTGCCCGCAGCATTAAAAAGGCTGGAAGAATGTGAAGCTGTACATGGTATAGCTTAGCTTTCTGCTAGAGCCATGCTGACATGAATGCAAACATGAATACAAAAACTTGTTTCATATTTTTACTAATGCTGCCAGGTAAAGTATGTCTGAACGTTGGTCAGTTATTTGTGCTTTGTGAGTTGCAACATGCATCCAATTATTTCTCACTCAATACATTTATTGATCAAGCACTGCGCAGTTGCAAAGCTCCTTAGTGATAGAAGTTCTGTAATGGTATTTTACATACCTCTCCTGACTGCATTATCAGTTGGAACATTCAGATAAAGCCTAAAGTGCTTCATTTTTTTTTTTACATGGCAGCACTATCTGGATTAAATAAGATGCTAAGATACAAAGATCCATACCCAGGTAGCACGCAAGATCTTCAAGACGTTTATTTTAGAGATAAAACGGGTAAAAGAAATTTTTGACCAAAATAAACGATTTCAAGGATTCGATCAGGTCAGGATTTGATTTGTCCTAACAATACGCTTAAAAGTGGGCTTTAGAAGACGGGTCCTATCTCTGCCCTCTCAAAGATGTCTTAAAGGCGATTGAAGTTTTGGCGGGAAAGGCATCTTATTTTGGTGGGCCTTTTTGCCTCGGTATGGACTCCGGGCTGGTTCTTCTCAGAGGACATGCAGTTGCCTGTCTGGACGCTGGGGGGCGGCGGCTGCCCCACCATCTTTGTGGCCTCCACGGTGCACGCCTGAAACGTCGCGCGCTCGCGTCGAAATTCCTGCACCAAGCCTGATTTATATGATGTGAAGGTTCCTCACCATGGTGCTAACTTCGGGGGAACCTGTGTTCGCATGTAACCCTTACCGCAACTCTGCCGCATTTCCTAGCAGCGGATTCCTCTTCGTTCGTCCAGCTTCTCCGCTGCACGGTGGCCACTGCTTGTGCCTTCGTGGGCTTGCCCTGCTCTTCGTACCACCGCTATGCATGAGTACCCTGTGGACCTCCCATCGTCGACTGCCTGGTACTCGTCCTGCAGCCCTATCCGCGTCGCTGCCTATATATACTACAGCAAGGTTACACCGTTTGTTCCTTTGTCCTTCGTGCAGTTTCCTCGCTGCACGGTGGATATCGCGCACTCTTCCTTCCAACTCTTTGTCGCTGTTGGACCTCTTCCGGCATGCAGCTACCAATCGGGCGTGCACGGCTCTTCGCAGCATCATTGTGTAGTGGGTTCTCGGCGATCTTCCCCTGCTCACGCGGCGTTTCCACCGTGTTGTATCCACGTGCCTCTGAGTGTATACCATTTACCAGTGCTTCTGTCTGATCTCAAAAACTGACCACCTCTACATGCGCTTCGTCGCTCAAATGTCCTTCTCTGGAGCTGCTGCAGCTGCAGCGTCTCATCTGGGCTAAGAATGTCTGTGCTTTGCTGCTACCTTGGGCGAAGTTGGTGGTGGTGAGTGGTGGATTGTGCTTCCTGGATTGGTCGCAGCGACTCTATAATATCTTCGAGCTTTCGAGCGCTAGGGTCGCTGCAGCAGCTGAGGTGGCCAGCCAACTGCCACATACACCACCGGAAGTGGGCCTCGAGGCCCCTCTGCTCTTGCGGGTGTCATATGGACTTACCTGCCACAGGACATCCCACCGCTCACTGTCATTATCCTTTACCAGCTGGGGTGCGCAGTGTTAAGTGTGTAATTTGGCCCATCTCTCCCATGTGTCCTGGTTTAGAACTCAGGAACCACATTCCCTCATACTCGCTTTGCGTCCCCCTCTGCCTCTCTGTCTTTATACGCACCCAATCCCCCCACAATCCCGTTCTCCAATCTCGAGTTCCTAGCAGTGCTTGTTTTAAATGACAGCAGAACTGTAAGTCTTTATGCCTCAATATCGTCACAGTACTCCTCTTATCTTGATCGCATGCATGGGTATGGCTTGATTCGCTTTATCAAGTTAGTATACAAAATCTGCTTTCGCTTTTGCTAATTGATTCACTGTGCTCATGCACTCTCCTCGCCTTCGAAGATGAGAAGACTACATAAGCACAGTGAATCAAATCTGGACAGGCGAAGAATTCGCACACATATTATTTACGTTGGACTGGAGCTGTACTACTAAAAGCACCATTACCTTTTCCTCAGAGTAGAAGCTGCCATGCGCACGCTATGCAGAAGCCGCATTTAACAATTGAGTCAAAACAATATCGCCGCATTTCCTTGCGCGCGTTTTGCTTAACTGGCCTGTTTTTGAGTTGCAGCGTATTGGTCAATAACTTTGCTGCTTATGGAAACTATTGCGGGATGAGCGAACGATCGATATATGCCACATAGTCTGTGCAAGGAGGCATGAAAGTTCACGATCTGCTTGTGACTCATTATTTATTTTAAAACTGCTTTAAGTTGCTGTGCCATGGACGATGCAGTCAGGGTTATTTTTACTGTTTTTCTTGGTCTGCCCACCATATAACGAATGTTCTGCTACATAACAGGCGCGGTTATACATGTGCGTGTCACCACAACTAAGTAAAATAGCATGTCTCAAGATTTTGGATGGGATCTTAGCTGTTTATGTCGTAATGCTGTTTTTTTTTTTTTCTGATGCACCATTCATTTGCATCAGATACTGGTGATATGACTCCAGGTACGCTCTTTTCTCTCCGCTACCCTATTTAGTTCAGCTTGCTCAGATGCTGCTTAAACCGTTTGTTTTTGATAAGATTCTTCATTCATCGTAATTAAGAGCGTTGTTGATAATTTTCTATTCATTTACGCGGACTAGCAGCAGCTGACACCAGCATCAAGCTTGCAGCATGCAGCAGGATTTTTGTGCAGAGCACAGTGGAAGCTTGATGTGGGCCCACAGTGCTCTAGCTCCTCTTTTGCTGAACAAAATGAACAAAATTCACGGGAACAAAATGGGGGCTACAAATTGCATTTCCAACATCTAAACTACCTGCATTCGTATAGAAAAGGTCATCTTGTTCCTCATTCCTAGGCGGTTTTTTACGACGTTTGGAAGAGGTATTCTGTAGGTCACTTTTAGGAGTTTCTTGACCACGCCTAGAAGACGTATTCTCAAACGTCTTTTGACCTGGACATTAGACGAGCTATATGACTGATATAAGACGTTAACCAGCTGAAAACGGATTTTCCACACCATTTCCTAGCGGTTTGTTTTCGTTTCGGATAGTTGCTCTCAAGGCGTCTCATATCTCAGTTTGTGCTACCTGGGTAGCAGATGTGCATCCGCAACAATTAAGTGCTACTGAACTGTAGTCTGTACCCGGAAGGTATCCACCTTGCATCCTGTGCTGGCAATAGGTGCTGGCGGTCACCTTCAACTGCTTTTTGTACGAGTGGTGCAAGTGATGCTCACATTACCTCCTACCTTGATTTTGAAAGCCCTTTCTCAGTGTTGTAAACTATGCCACATATCATAATCTATGTGGCATATTAACTTGCACAGCCCACAGCACTCAAACAAGGTTTTCAGAAGCAAGGTGGAGGAAAGAAGGGTGGATCTGAATGGGCACCATCTAGAGCAAATGATGGAAGTTAGAGTGAACCTGCCATAGCCTTTGGCAGCACTTGCAATACAAATGAGTAGTACACAAAAGCATTATCTGTATGAAGTTCATCACAAGCCCTTGTTAAACTTCATGCATGTGAATTTAATGATCACCCCTGTAACACATTCTTGCAAACACATGACGATTAAGGTCAAGGGTTCGTGGGGGCAGGCTGCTCTCACACACCATAGTTTGTCTTTCCCAAGTGATGCAATGGCACAGTGTTGTTCATGGATATTTATGACAGCAGCAACTTGGCACCACCAGCACTGCATTTTTAGTGCCACTCACTGGTGTGGTGCTAGTCATACACTGATGTATCCAACATGTCCTCAGTCTTCACTGGCAGCACTCAGCCTTGCAGGAACATATTTCTGTAAGCATGCCCAGTGCAGCATCGAGCAGCCATCCATGTTCTCATGTGAGTGAACAGTTGCTCATATCCCAAGGTGACAAGCTGAATGCCCTCAATCTGTTATTTGCCAACTGATGCTGCACAGGTGCAACAATTTCCATTTGTGTAAACAAGTATCATGTTTCTGTTCTCAAGAACAGTTGGCTGTGATTGGTTTTCATCACACAGCACTTCTGATTGTAGTGGCTATACCTATAGCCCATGTTATCTGCAGATACAATTTCCCATTTAAACCTGAAAAGCCTGGTGGTGCATGTAGCAGCAAGCCAATTTGTACAGTCATAGACAAAAGTGTGGGATGAGAGTTTTCAGAAAAAACAATATTTCTGTGCGGTCAGACAAAGAAGGTCACTGCAACCCACAGAGGGGGGCACGTGTGCTCCATCTGCTGGAACAAATACAACTGACTGGCTACTAAGACAATGCAGGAATAAATTATTTTTCCATGAATCCACATCCAGCAAATATTTCTGTCCATGACTGTACCAGGGATTACCACAATCTCAAGAGAATAGCTCGGCTGGCGAGAGTTGCAGAGTTGCATACTTTGTGTGCACGCACACTTCCACTCCCATTCATCCTCCGGCTTTGCCATACTGTGCTAAGTGACTGCACTGTCAACGATTACCCCAATTATCATCTTTCAGGTATGCCACATGGTGCTAAGTGACTGCATCGTCGACGATTACCCTACATTATTAAAAGAGCAAAGAACTGTGCATCACAAGATGTAATAAACACTATGCAGGTTTGCTTAGACAAGAGTGCACCAAGTACAGTTCCTCATGCATAAAACTGCTGACCACACCTTGGCAAAATCACGAGTGCTCACTCAGGCTCACTCACATAAGTTTGGTCAACCTACGAGCTCACTCAAGCTCACACTCACAGAGGCCTAGGCTCACTCGAACTCAAACTCATTTATAATCACAAATCACTTGGGCTCACTCAGACTCACCACTCATCTGGGGTCAACCCCTCATAGCAACTCATGTCTCACTCAGACTCACGACTCATCTAGGCACACTCACTCATTTCAACTTACGACTCATTTGGGCTCACTCACTCATTTCGACTCGCAACTCATCTGGGCTCACTCATTTCGACTCACGACTCATCTAGGGTCATTCATTTCGTCTCACAACTCATCTTGACTCACGACTCATCTGCGCTTACTCATTCAGGCTCACTCGCCCATTTCAACTCATGACTCAGCCAGTCCCTCTTTGACTTACAACTCCTATAAGCTCACTCATCGGACAGATGAATATGCTTTACGCCCAACGGCCCATGTTATGCGCCTGAAAGAACATTTACATGTGCTTGTACTTTTTATGGTTTTGTGCTCTAGAATTCACTGACGATTTTGGACAACTTTTAGAACATTGATAAACACTGCTTTTGGTGTTTCAATATCTTTGCCTTTATTGTCTTTTTTGTTTCTATGCTGTGCTACCCTTTCTCCAGAATTAATGCTATTATCAAGCCTTTAAATCGGGCTGTTTCTGTGTTTGAACCATATTTTACGCCCCTCTGAAGAGCAGCAAGAGCCTCCCGTAAGGACTTCAGAACTGCTACGTTACTGTTATTTACGCTGCTGCTATATACAGTTGTTATTAACTAATTTTCCTATTATACAGCTTTTCTCCTCTGCGACACTTCTCCCTTATCCCTTAATGGATCCCATCTGGAGTATATTGTTTAGCCTCACTGTCAGGGTTGTATCCTCTGCCATTTTTTCTTATCCGCACTTCATGGACGTGAGAAAAAATTGTGCCTTCTAGGGTGTGATCAACCCACCAAACAACTTGGGTCCAAGCTTCATCGATTCACCACGGACACACAGACGCTTGTGCAGCCGTGCGGCTCGCACACATCTGCACGTAGGAGAGAGGCGAGGCTCGCTTCCAAAAACAGGCCCCCTAGCTCACAAAAATTATGCAGGCACCTAAGCAATTCTTATGATGCGTAAATGCAAGAGCACTGCTTGTCTCTTCGAGTTTTTGTCGGGGACTTTGGAGGTGAACGTTGTTTCACTGCAGCAGCTCACTTCACACGTTTCGCTGCGTTGGTCGCATACTTAATCGGCACCGAACTGCTGTCTCCGGCCACGCTTTGCTGCCCCACCTGATGGTGTAGAAGCAAGCAATTCAACTGAAGGCCAAATCACTGCGGCGGCGAGTACTTTCCCTTTTGTGTAATCTCTAGACATGTTTACATGAATACATGAATACGACAGGGGCACATTGTATTTCCTAGCATACCTCACGGAGGCAACACGCCACTGTTTACATGCATATCAAGTCATGCGGGACAGTGGTATCTTGCCCATGCGGAGGAGGGAATTCAGCCGCTTCCATCTTGAGCCAACGTCCTCTGGAGAACTTTGCTTGAGCTTGGTCTGCTTTGTTACCTGAGTGAGGGGATATTGTACACCAGGCAGGAGGAGGGGCGCCTCCAGACCTGTTTCCATTCATCGCAGAAATTGTCTTGCCCTTCTTGGACGGATAGAGTCGCAATAATGGTGATGATGTCACTCGCGTGCGGCGTCTGTGCCAAGCGCGCCTGCCACGGCTCTCTGGCTACGGCCCGGTTTTCGCCAAAGCCAAGTAATGCTCTAGCTTCAAAAGACACGTTTATTGCAGTCTTCCTCTAGCGAAACAGTCAATCACCCTGTTCTGGGGACGCGTAGCAAGCAAGGCGCCGCGAGCGCTCATGGTAACATAGACAGCGACGCTGCCCGCATGCCGCTGTGCTAGGAGGGCTACACGTGACAATGCTGTGATCTCTCTCGCAAGGCGCGGTAAATGTGATGAATATCACTGGACCCCGTAAAGCGATATTCACTGGAAAGCTTTTTCGGCTTCTCTCCTGTGTATTTTCAACAACTTCCTTTTCATACAGCTAAAGAGGCCGCTCCCTACTTTCTTTTCGAACAAGACTGTGAGCATTTCGTCTGTGAGCGAGGGTTTTCATTTGGAGCGCGCTCAATATTCTGCAACTTGTTCATGCGGCAACACGAAAACGACGTTCATGACTTCGCAAGTGGGCACAAACAGATAGCCAAACATTCCGGGGACTCACCATAGAGTCAACTTTGACAAAACCATCATCCTCGGGACCGTAGCAAATTACCAAAAAAAGGCTCTTACTCAAACCTTGGCACATTCTAACGATCCCTAACTATAATCGCTTTCCTTCTTTTGGCCACTTTGCGCCCTACCATGGAAATTTTAAAGATATGCCAGTCACTGAGGAACAGGAGAAGTGAGCCAATAAATGGTTTGCAAGAAATATTTGCCTGTGTTTGTCTTTATGTCGTCTTTCTCTGTTTGGTTCAGCGTTTGGTCTACTTCGTGCCGCGCTGTAAATGTAAGGCTAATTTGCGCGTTTCCATTACTACAGTATGGCGCAGAATAACTAAACAAAAAAGAAATCCGCATTTAGTTTAGACATTTGCATGCATGAATTCCTTCCTTCCAGATAAGGTCTAGCCTTCTGACCGCGCGTCCAGACGGAGTATGTTTTGGGGACATTGTATGCATAAAAAAGAAAGAACTAAAGGTCAAAAATATGGTCCTATGGGTAACAAAACTGGGTAGAGTTCAGACCTAATGACTTCCTAAAAGTTAAAATGCAAAAAAAAATGCCAACACTGTGATGCGATGAGCTCTTTAACTGCAGCTAGCCTGTAGGGAGGCCTGCCTGAGAGGCCTAGAGGCCTGGAGCTGCCCCTCAGGGGACGCAAAGATCTGAGGCCGCTGCATACTTTTTGCAGCTAATTAATATCCCTGTCACACGGCCAGTTTCAATGGGCATCGAGTCGAGGGCCTTCGAAATTCTCAATCGCCATTGAACTTGAAGGAGTTGTGTCGCTGCTACAAGGCAAATCTCAATGGCCATTGAAATCGTTCTTGTGTCTTATGCCAAGCTTGGCTTGGTTTAGTTTATGAGGTTTTAACGTCCCAAAGCGACTCAGGCTATGAGGGACGCTGTAGTGAAGGGCTCCGGAAATTTCGACCACCTGGAGTTCTTTAACGTGCACTGACATCGCACAGTACACAGGCCTCTGGAGTTTTGCCTCGATCAAAATTCGACCGCCACGGCCGGGATCGAACCCGCGTCTTTCGGGCCAGCAGCCGAACGCCATAACTACTCAGCCACTGTGGCGGCTATTTACGCCAAGCTTGTGTGGCGCCACAATCGCTACTTTGCATTTTGCAAAAATAAAAATATTTGATAAATGCATACTAAATGCTTAAATACACGCATACGCATATGTCGTTTAAAACCCTTTTAATTGCACATACGCGACAGACAGATGCAGACACTGCTGTAGCCACTCTAATACAAGACAAGCCAAAGCCAAGCCAGTCCAACTGCGTTGGAACGCTGTTTCATCAGGCTTAACACCTGGGAAATCACCTTGATATTTGAAAAACAAAAGCTCTTTGTCTCTTGAAACTTTATGCGAGGGTAAGAAGGGGCAAATCGAAGGCGAATACAACAGTTTAGAACCCGATATTGCTTTGAGGGATTAGCGACGAAGCTGCTATCACTGTGAAGCGGGCGGGCAGGAAGCCGCCATGTTGTCAACGCTAAGTACGCAAGCAACGCAAAGACCGCAACGCAGAATTAATGCCCTTTAATGTGCTTAAAACCAGTCTGACACAACTTTATAATTATTGCACAGACTGCTTGCATTAAAGTTTAGGAGAACAATGTTTGTTGATGCTTTTTTACCGTCAATGTATCGTGTACGAAAGTGCGCTTGGCGGCGCTCGAAGCAACGCTAGCAACCTTGGGCAGCGCTCGAAGGCCCTTGAAATCTCGATGGAGTTCCGCGATGCTCTGTTGACTCAAGAGACTATTGACTCGATGGCCATTGAAACTGTCCGTGTAGCAGCGCTCGATCGCCTTTGAGTCAATAGACTATCGGTTTGAGGGCCTTTGAAATGCCCGTGTGACAGGGGTACAAGAAACAGCAAAAGAAGAACTACAGCAAGCGCTTTACAGCCAGACACAGGTAAAAACCACCAAGACCAAGCGCGGCGGCCAATAAACATTTCTCGTGTTTTAATAACCTAAAGTGCAACAGCCACAGAAATTACGTATCAGGAAACAATGACATTGCTTTGCATTATCATCTGGATTAAAAGCTTAATAAATATTATGAGCGCACAGGAAACTCGACCGGACTGACCCCGACTGACAATGATCTGAATGTGACGCCGGACTCACCAAGACTCATATCAATGTGAGCCCAGGCTCATGACTCAGATCACGATCTGAATGAGTTTGGACTCACGACTCAGATCATGATCTCAAATGAGCGTGAGTGAGCCCGGGTGAGTCCACTCATTAGCGAGTTTGCCTACCTATGCTGCTGAAACTATTAACAAGGAGTTTCAGAGCTACAACTCGGGCAAGGCGCCTATTATACACACAGCACCGGCTCAGAGCGAAATGCATTCACAAAACTGAAGTAAACCGCTGAAACACACTCCTTCTTTCATGCAAAAAACCCAAGATTCTGTGACGTGTATAGGAGTGAAGACATCATACCCTGAGAGTTCTTCTCCTTGTGACTCCTGCTTGCTTTCTTTTCACACACAGAGTCGAGACAACTAAGAAACCTTGCATCACAATCATCCTTGTCAGAAAGGCAAGTGCCATAGCAGAGATCATGTTTGTGACAACATGAATTCATTTCCTTGAAGGGAAGTTCCTTGGCTTCCAGCTATAAAACACAAAGCAGTACAGCCAGCAAGCATCAATTAGCAGCACACTTGTGCAGAGTGAAAATGGCCTCTTTAACTAGATGGTAAGATCTGACATAGCAGCGCGCATGATAGATTATAAGTGGTACTTAATAAGAAGTGGGTCAGATTTGCTTGCAACTGTACTATATCTGGTGTAAATAAAACAACTGGTTAAAGAAGTACACTGTGTTCAACACACCAAAAAAAGATGACACAAGGACAATCTCAGAGAACCGAACACACATAAGCAGCGGGCAGACATTGGAAGAGGTGCTAAGGAATTGTGAGATTGCTGAAATGAATGTCTGCCTTGTGTAAATGCAAATGGCTCTGAAGCTCTAAAATTGCATGGTTAGAAAGAACTTGACAACAAAATTAAAAAGTTCTTCATAATGGGGCACACATGCCGTATACACTGATGCCAATATTCATTTAGGTGCAGTCCTCATTATAGGAGTTGTGCACCACATGCATTCCTATCCACATAAATGTACAAAAGTAGGTGCAACTGTATACATTGCATGTGCACTATCATGAGCAGTATAAAGTAGCTATCAAGAGCTTCTGATTTCCTAAATGGGGTCTCACAGTGGATGTTATGGCATGTTGCATTCTCATTTTGTGGCCTGGCCAGTGATAAGCTGCAAAACACAGTGCTTGCTACTTTGCTAAGGAAGGCAAAAGTTAATGCAAGTGTGTGCTCCTCAGCTGCAGCTGGTGCTGGAGCCTCTTTGCCAACTTTTCCATTACACACAAGCAGAGTTATTGAGGTTTCATACAATGTTATGCTGAGGAACTTGTGCTCAGGTTTCAAAAGAAGATACGCAGCCTTTGCTACTGCTGGTGGTTAGATACATCAGTGCAGGCTAAATGCTGTCATGGTACACATAGAACAACAGTTAAACTGTGAGCCTTGACTTATTTCTCGGTAAATAAACTGTTCACATAGTGTAACTGAGAGCATTAACATCTGACCAAGTGCATATGTATGGAGGTGCTTCTAAAACTATTTGAAAGCAAAAGACTGCTTGCTTGCTTGAAGCAGCTTTCCTTGCACCGTGCTACCAAAAATGGCAACTGTACCAAATAAAAATACCATAGGCAAAAACTTCACCTGGAAACCATAAGCACCACACCCATTGGAGTCAGCTTTGTAACCAATCTTGGGTTTTGGTGATGATCCTAGTGAAAGCAAAGAAAAAGTGAAGAAAACAATACATAAAAAATATAGATCAAGGGGCACTGAGAGATGGAAAGTTACCATTCCACATAATAAACCCTTCTGAAAAGAACCCCACAGTTTAGAAAACTCCCATGCTACTGTAGAAATGCTCAAGCAGTGATAAAAATCCTTTGCACATGAAACAGCACGAGATATAACCTTTCCAACCTGACTGCTGCCATATCGCTCAATGGAGTGCTTTTTTTCACCTGGCACAACCAAACACTCTCTGGGCACCGCCTTACTGTTCACTAAGCTGCTGCGCACCTCTGCCACAAGCACAGTGGATTGGTAGCGCCAGAAGCAAAAAGATGGTTTTATGGGGTTTAACGTCCCAAAGCAGCTCAGGCTATGAGGGACACTGTAGTGGAGGGCTCTGGGTAATTTCGACCACCTTGAGTTCTTTAACATGCACTGACATCGCACAGCACACGGGCCTCTAGCATTCTGCCCCCATCGAAATGTGACCACCGCGGCCGGGATCGAACCTGTGTCTTTCAGGTCAGCAGCTGAGCGCCATAACTGCCGAGCCACAGCAGCGGCTGGATGCAAGAAGTCCAGCCAGCAATGTGGTGGCAATCAGTTTGCAAAAATCTATACTATAACCCACCCATTTGATGGTGGATATACAAACCTGTCAAACCCCGGTGACCAGTCATTTTGATGTCCTTGTGACATGAACTGTGGCCTCTGCCACGTTCTTCATCGCAGTGACATGCAAGGAACTAGAACTAGTGCTCACATTATCAAAAACGTGGAAACAGGAATATGGCCAGCTATGGAGGCCAACACAGTTTTATGGCTACTAATAGTTGCTCAAGTTGATAAATTTGTTACATTTTCTTTTTAGACCCACCGCTTGCTGTGCAACATGACACTACTAGGTCTCACTGCATTTTTAGATAAATTCTTGAAGTAAGCACTTGGACTCTGAATCCTCCCAAAACACCAAGTGCTTTTTGTTTGCAACTGCAGTTTTGCTTTTATCACAGGAGGTGAAGTAACAGTTAACTGTTGGGCTAGTTGGTAGTCTGATATCGCATTCATCTCATTTAGCACAAAGAAAAGGGCAACAGAAAGGAAGACGCACTAGTTCTAGTTCCTTGCATGTTAATGAGGTGCCTATACAGCAGTGAATAGTATGACCCCAACCAGCAGTAACCTTTAGTTTTGTTTAACATCCTTCTTTAACAAACTTTAGTTTTTTTTTAGCATAAATGAGCCACACAATAGCCTAAACTCCACCATTCTTTTGCGCAAGCAAAGAGTTGAACCATTCACCAGTAAAGGACCCTCTCACATTGCATCACACTGCTGCTCTGTGCATCTAAGTTTAAATTTCAAGTTTCCATTGTTTCGCATCTTGGAACTATCTAGTAAGAGTTCTGCAAAAGCATACATTGTGCCTGGGACATCAGAAACCTTGCAGTGGGATTTGAATACTCACTATCACAAACTGAACAAAAAATTGACAGGACAATCACGAAACCTGATGCAAAAATGCTGTGATAGCCAGTGGATTTACCCTCAGTTACTTTGATGCTTTTGCTCTAATGAATGCTTTTACTCTAAGCTGAGGCTTCATACAAGCAACAGAATTTTTCTGGAGGGTGAGGTGGGGAGGTGGCTGGTCGGTGGTGCTTCTGGAGGGCAGCAGGCTCTCCCATTGTGGCTTTGAATTCAATTTCGTCGTCACTTTTTGTTCCACTGCTGCATGGGCTTTAAGTGGGTGGAGGCATTGTGGAGGGTGAAAGTGAGAAGGCGGATTGAGGGTGGTGATGGGTGGTTGGGCAGCCCCTAGCTAGGGAGGTGCAGTGGGCAGGTGGCTAGTGCTTCTGAAGGGTGGAGGCCTCACTCACTGAGGCTTCACATAGACAACACTGACATAAGGTAGTAATTACTTATTGGCATCCACCCAAGCGCAGCCATACGGCTACAAAGGGAAGCTATGCAGCTTTCTCAGAAACTTTACAGTTAAAATTCGCCCTGGTCCGGGGCAAATTACCCCAGACCAGGGCGAAGTTTCTGAGAAAGCTGTACAGCTTTCCTTTGTAGCCGTATGGCTGCACTTGGGTAGATGCCAATGAGTAATTACTCCCTTATTACAAATCTACTCCACCTTGGGGGATTCACCTAAACATGGGTCAGGGGACCCAGCCAGGTACAAGTTTTGTACCTTTTGTCCCCGGCCCTTAGTTTTCTGTACTGAGAACTAAAATGTTAATAAACAAACTCAAACATTTGACCAGATAACATTGGCATTTTCCCTAAGTTCTACAGGTACTGCTACCGCAGTAAAAATGCTGGAGTTCTCTTTCCAGAGCACTGCCAAAACGCAGTGAGTACTGCACCCATGCTACAGTTTCTATTTCATCTTACACTCTGTTCCAATCACACTTTGAAATTTCAGCTCGTAGCAAGATTTGTGGATTGAGGGGTTTTACCATACCGAAGCAACACATAGGCTACAAGGAATGAGTAGTAGTGGAATGCTCCGGATAAGTTTATACCACATAGTGTTCTCAAGCGTGCAGTGACATCGCATAGCACACAAGCGTTTTTATATTTCACCTCCATCAAAATGCGGCTGCCAAGGTTGGTCAGCTCGTAGCAAGTTTTTGGTTAAACCACAACATGGATGTACACTGTGGTACCTGGTAATTTTATTGCAAATGTAAGCATATTTAACACTGCTTACATTTGTGGGTGGACAGCAATTTTGAACACATCCTTGCTTGACATTCCGCATTTTCAATAGCAAATTAGGCATTCCACAATTCATAAATATTTACACCTGAGAACCACTAAAGTACCCCAATACTCATCACATTTATGCTCAGCCAGCACAAATGCGTTGAGTTAGTAGCAGAGGAGTGCAACAATGAGTCTATTTTCACAATAACACTCAACTGTTTTCAAGAAGGCAGTAGGTGCTAGAAGGCGGTAGGCTATGGACTGTAAAGGTCCATAGGTCAAGGATGGTGCTCACGATGAGCACTACCAAAAGTCTGCATGTCAGCTACATTATACTCTTGTGTATTTTTGTTTGTACCTATCAGCCCATTAATGGCATGTGCACAGAGTTTGAAACTACGTTATTCAGCGAGCCAGCACTGTCCGCAGAAAGGTTGGATAACAATCACTCTTGTTTACAAACAAACGAGTTTGGAGCAATCGACGGCGAGAGGCTCTATATAGGGAGTTCATTCAACGTGTTTATCACAACCGCAACAGGAAAGTTTCATGTTCCCTATCACATGCCAGTTTGCGTCCATTTGTTACAACACATATGACATCGTTGCCAAGAGGCCTGCATCTTTCGTACCTGTCTATATTATCGACGAAACCGCTATCTTATCGATTTTCCCCGCTTTTCTGCCTACAGCTCGGTGGCGCTATCAGCGCGGACCCTAGTCATGCACTTACCGTCAGAGCATTTGTATGTGCACTCGGGCTCCTTAGAGTCCTTCAGGACACCTTCAACGGTGTTCAGTCCGTTCCTAATCGCCTTTATCCCGAACTTCAAGTCATCCAGGTAGCGCTCAGCTTGGTGCGTCAGGTGCCGCGCGTAATCAAATATTGTTTGCCCGGATACAAGCCAAGCTATTATCGTCACGGCGACCGGGATGAGTCGATACCAACCATGGAATGACGGAAATATCATTGTTGCATCAGTTACGCAAAGGAGCTGAAACCTAGCGGCACATTTAAGAGGACAACAAACATCCCAAAGATCCCAACGCACGCAGCTGCGCGGAAGTGCGTAACGCCAGCATAGCTGCAGCAGGCGCTGTGGTGTAGCTGTGGTCCAGCTACTGTCCAGCATGGACGGCTCAACAGACGGCACGATACGGATCTAAGGGATCGATTGTTGTATCACCGGAGCCTGCGTTATTTCATTTTATTCTATTTTAACGTTAAAAATCATTTATCGAGATGCAAATAATTATTTGCAGATTTCGTAAAGTTATCCTCTCAAAAGTGCGTTTACCAGCTGCCAGACAGTTCATTCATTCAATCATTCAATGCTTTTTATCCACAGTGAGGAGGAATTATCTCGGTTTGAAAACCAGCTTCAACTTGTCTGTGCAATGACAAAAATGAAAATGAAAACTGGTTTTGAGGAAAGGAAAGGGTAGTAACTGCAGTAACTATCTCGCTTCGCGGTGGACACCTAGACCGCACCGTGAGGGAAGGACGAGAACTAGAAAACTAACAAGTGCTAAGGCGCCCGTGTGCTGTGCGATGTCAGTGCAGGTTAAAGATCCCCAGGTGGTCAAAATTATTCCGGAGCCCTCCACTATGGCACCTCTCTCTTCCTTCATTCCCTCCTTTATCCCTTCCCATACGGCGCGGTTCAGGTGTCCAACGATATACAGTTTTGTGCGTTTTTATCGTGAACACTTTAAAAATTTCCCCGCCTCAACCGCTGGCTCATTTGCCGTGAAACTGCACACAGAGCTTGCGTATTATGGTAACTTTTGTATCGTAGCAAGTTTGATAACGGTACTTACTTAGCTGAGCCGCGCATGATGCGAAAACATAACCGTCTACGTAGAGATCGGCAACCAAAACCCGCAGACGACGCTTTTTCGCTGAATGGCGGTAGTGGCGCTATCTGTTTTCGGCAGTAGAAAGCGTAACGACAAGGCCGCCGAGACGAGCGTTGCAAACAATATTCTTTAAAAGGTAAAGCCTCTTTAAGTCTGTTCTGATATTTTTCCGCTCAATTAGCCGAAAATGTTGTAAGCGCTTCAGTTGAAGCAGACGAAACGGCCGGAACGGCATATTCAAAGGGCCGCGCTTCTCAAAACGCTCACCTCGGCGGCCTTGTCGTGACGCTTTCAACTGCCAAAAACAGATGGCGCCACCGCCGCAACTCAGCGAAAAAACGTCTGCGGGGTTTGGTTCGCCGATCTCTACGTAGACGATTGCGTTTTCACATCATGCACGGCTCAACTAAGTAAGTACCGTTATCAAACTTGCTACGATACAAAAGTTACCATAATACGCAAGCTCTGTGTGCAGTTTCACGGCAAATGAGCCAGCGGTTGAGGCGGGGAAACTGTTTAAAGTCTTCACGATAAAAACGAACAACACTGTATGAGACAGATAATCCGCCATTTCCTTTCCCCAAAAAACTAATTATTATTATTATTAAGTAAAGAGAAACAGAGGGTGTGCAGTAGGAAAGTTCGATGACCAAGTGAAATCAGATGGCAATCGCTGTTTAGAATTGCTGTTCAGAGCAATATCAGTTTGCCTTTAGCGCAGTAAAAGATGTTATGACATGTGCAGACTGTGTCTGAAGAGACAAACATACTTCGTTAAAATGTCGCAGTATGCAACAGAATTTCGATGCTGTTATGATGGACATTATATCGTGGATAACCTTGGGAAAACGGGTAACGATCAGAGCTCTGGGCACTCAGAGTAATCGGTGCCAACGAAGTAACCAGAGTAACACAGGGCACGTAGGGAAACCAAGGGTAATGGGGAAGCGGCGTAAAAAGAGATGAACAAGTCAGACTCGCTACAGTTTTGTAGTCTAAAGGTTATTGGAATTTATGAATGAATATAGGGCGAATTTCTAAACAGCACTTGTTAGGGTAATGGTAAGAAAGCAGCGAAGCAAAGCTGCAAAGCCTCATGGCACCCGCTATTACCCAGTTTCAAAGAAGTTGCTCTTACCATTTGTCACCATTTGTCCACTCCCCACAACTTCCGGCCGCTTCCGGCGTTGTTGGTTCCTGTATGGACGGTGGTGAGTGTGGTGAGTTGCCGGTTGTTTTGGTGGATGCAGTTTAGCTAAATAACCAAAGACGCTGAATTTAACCTAACCAGAGCTCGCATCATGTCAGCACGAGGCGGAAAAAAACGATGCAAGGCAGTTTCGAAGTCAGCAAAAGCTGGTGTGCTCTTTCCTGTGGGTCGAATCGGCCGCTATCTGCGGAAAAGCACTCACCACTTCAGGATCGGTGCCGGCGCTCCGGTTTACATGGCTGCTGTGATCGAGTACCTCACAGGTGAGCACATAGCGAAAGTGTTAACAGCGCTGCTATGAAGAAAAATGCCGCTCACTTTATCTCTCTGTCGAGCATCAGACGAAGCTGCGAAACCCGCGTTTTCAACTTGCTTGGGTGAAACCTCAACGCCGTGCTTGGTGTTGGCTGCGTTTGTTGGTCTGTGGAGATCGTTGAACCGCTACAGGAGGAAAGCGGTGGTTTACAAAAAAAAAAAATACGTATAAATAAAAGAAAGAAACTGGTGGTTAACAAATTATCCATTGGTGTCGCCAGTCCTCGTATTTTACGGTATATTGACTTTATAAGAAATGGTCTCGATTTTTCGCAAGTGGCATTTGGTAGCGCTGATAGTTCTAAACTTTGTTAAGACTTTGTGCGTCTAGAAGTGATGCCAGTGTTGGAGTAAACTTTCTGCTATGCAATAAGGAGGTGCTGACTGCGCTTACATTCGCGCGTTCCGCATTTAAGCATTCGCGCAAACATCGAACACGTCTGCCGTGTGCTTTAATGCAGAACGCTTGCATTCTGCGTTAAAGCGTGGAGTTTACCGTGGAAAACGTATTCCACCTAAGCTTTAACGTAGAATGCGTATGCAGCTTTCGGATTTCCGCTGAACATCAACACATCAGGCTGTTCTGTAAGTAGCTAGTGACAGTAATAAAAAAAAAAAAGAGGTGTGCATGGGGAGGGGAGGGCGCAGTTTATGTGAAAGGAGGACGATTGTTTTGATTGCACTCTCTTTTTTTTTTCTACACCAACACTCGTAGCGGAAATATTAGAGCTGGCTGGGAACGCAGCACGCGACAACAAAAAAGGACGGGTCACGCCGCGGCACATCCTTCTGGCGATCGCCAACGACGATGAACTGCACCAGGTAAGCTGTCAAAACTCCACTCGCTTAGTTTTTTCACCTCTTACTGTAATGGCAGCGCAATTCCAATTATTATTTTGTGTGTGCTGGCGCGGTAGCTCTGGCAACTACATCTACGGTTGGAAATATTTGCATTATCTTCCTTTTTTGTGTGCATCATTTTGGGCTTCACTATAAAAAAATAGTAACAAACAACATATATATATATATATATATATATATATATATATATATATATATATATATATATATATATATATATATATATATATATATATATATGCCTCGTAAAAAATAGGAGCAATAATATGGCCCATATTGTTTCTCCTATTTATGGAAAATTTGCACAATGTGGAGCATGTTTTCAGGGCCCTTTGTTATTACTGTATATTCAGAGGTAACAATGATTACTATAATACTACTACAATTTAAGTACTTTGATCTATTGTTTTAATTTAGAAGATGTTTGATGCATGTTTTTATAAGGTTGCAGTGTTTGGGATGAGGTTAGCATGAGCCAGAAAACAGTGAGGCGATTTGTGTATGTTGTGGTAGAGTGCAAAATTCATTGCAGACATGTCATAAAAAGACTCTTCTCCTGGGTCTGGAAAAAGAAGTTCCAATATAGACACCAAATAAAATTCTGTACCAAATAAATTTCTTGCAGCCTTTTCTGGGTACTGCTAAGCAGCTTTGTAGAAAACTGTTAGAGGGTTCCACTGTGGAGTGTCTAGTCGCAGTGCTGCAGTCTAGACTGCTTAGCTTGAACATTTGAGCTGACAGGACCGTAGACATGTACTGCAAATGACCTAATTTTCATTAGGGCCCAATCTGTGTGATTTTCGCACACTGTCTGCAATTGAAAAATTGCGCTCATGAACTGTGTGCACTTCCACACGAATGGAATTTGGTATGTGCGAGGTGTGGGGTTTGATCCTTAGTTCCACTGAGTACCCACCGGTTGTGCGTTAAGTCCCCCCCCCCCCCCGCCGGCCTGGTGCTCGGCTTATCTGGGGGTGGGGAAAAAAGTCTTGGGAAATGGGTCTTCGACCGCAGTTTGTGTAGACAACGATACCTTGTGCCATGGCGCTCTTTGGCCATAGCTGGTTTTGCGCCATAGAAAATTATTGTCATCTTCACTTTCACACGAATAGAATTTGGATGGCTGAGAATTACTTTATTTGGCTTCATTCTGAGCCCTCTGACAGGTACACCTGGATGTCTGCACTTTATGGATATGTAGTTTTGTTATTGGCATGCCTGAAATAATAGCACCAGCAAGAATTGATGGTCATCATAAGGGTTGCAATGACGTACTTGTGAAGTGCCTGGCAGCCTGTTCTTACCTCATCTTTGAGGGCCTCTAGATCTGCGTACACTCAAATAAAGCATGCTTGCATGCTCATGATTCATTGCACTACTTTATAAGCCTTTTTTTAACATTGGCTGTGTACTCTCTCTTCTCCATGCCCTCTTGCGCACATGCAACATGCTAGTGAACAAAGCGGTTCATGGCGCTTTTTTTTTCATCATGACGTAGTGTGAGGTCCTATGGTTGCAAAGGAAGGAAAGTGATTTGGGAAAAGGAACAGCAGTTTAGAACCTGTAGTAACGTACTGGAGGCAGTGAAAGGTACGTCTACCTAGTTTAAGTGACGACTGCAGATCGAGACCGTATGAAATGAATTATTAGGAGGATAAGAAAAGGTTCGTGTGCATTTGGCAGGCACTGTAGTTAGGAGCAGCAGCTTGCTTATACGCCATGAAATGAAAGTGTGCAATAGTTATAGTCTGCAAATGTTCATCTATATCCTAGTAGAGATATGGAATACAAAATGTACTTGGTGGGACATATAATGGAGACAGCAGGTAAGTTATGAACTGTTGGGGTAGTAGGGTTAATTCCAAGGTTGATTCCAAGGTGCTTTTTGGTTTCGGTGTCATGAACTGAAAGATGTAATGTTAAAATGAAAGTTTGGAATGTCCTTTTTCCCAGGGGTGCACCATTTTTTGATTCAGTCTCCAGTGGTTGTGATACGCTTTCAACACCGGTGCACTAGTCTCTATATGGTGTAAAAGAATGAAGGCTGCTATTTACACTAGTGGCACACTGCATTGGTGATCTCTTCAAGACGATGCACATACCCTTCAGATGTTCCTTCACTTTGGGAAGCAGCCAGAAGTCCGATGGTACAAGGTTTGGACTCTGAGGTTGGTGAGGCAGAATAGTTGTCCTCATTCTTCTGCACATTGAAGAACCCCACGTCATGGCTGTGAAAGCTCCTATACCTCCCATCGGCCGCGTATTGCACAATAACAGCTTATTAATCTCCATGACAACGAATGACCAAAACACGCGGGCGCGGGGGATGTTCACATGGCATCTGCGTCACGCGTGGACTGGTCCAAAATCAGGCCCGCAAGTGGAAGTGGGCAGATGTATCGTCCGCCTGCTCTGTGCACAGTCACACACTGCGCTTTACTTCAAAACCTGTTGTACACCTTTTCTTTGCTGTTGTGGCTTGTTAACATTGATTTGTAATGCAACAGTGCAACGGCACGAGGCCAAAGGAAGAGAAGAGACGAGACACAGCACTAACAACAGATAGTTTATTTAGGAAGCCAAAGCTTATATAGGTGCAGCCAACACTGAAAAAGGCATCTGAGATTATGGAGTTAGGTCTGAGTTGTGTAAGTACTCCATCTGTTACTGTCTCTAAGAAAGAACTAGATTTTATAAATTGGCAGTTTTGTCTCATGGAGTAAAAAAATATGCATGCTCAGAGGGATTTCTGTTGCTGTTCTTGATGTTTTTCTGTTTTTTTCAGTATTGTCTGCGCCTATATAAGCTTTGGCTTCCTGAATAAACTATCTGTTGTTAGCCAGCGCTGTGTCTCGTCCTTTCTCTTCCTTTGGCTTCGTGCTGTTGCGCTGTTGCATTACAAATCATGTCTGACCAACGTATCCACCAGTTCATTTTGTTAAAATTGGTCGTGCTGCTGTCAACAATGGTAACCGCAGCAATGGGCCAATGTAGGGAGAGCAGAGAACATATTTTGCATGTTTTTATTGGCACATCCTTTCCGTTACTTTCAGTCAAAAAGAGATATTTCTTCTCAAAATACACTACATGTCTGTGCTACAGCATTCTGTAAGATAATGTTTGTCGACGCTCTGGAGGTGTTAAGTTTATGTCAAACAGCGCAGCTGACATTTTCAGTACAGCATTTCGTGCATAATTCATGCAAATACATGTATGATCATTCCGTGCATACCGAGCTCACACCATACAGAAGGATCATTCCGTGCACAGTGAGTGCTTTGCAAGGCCTAGCTATGTACAAAGCTCAATGACAGGTGGTCAAATGCCCAATGTGTTGTCGCAGGTTCGAGATCGTGCTCGGTTTCTGGCGCATTTCGAGGCTGTGGTGCAAACAGTTATCGTTATAGATGTGCACACAATTTAATGAATGCATAAGGTACCTTTACAATCATAGATGATTGTAAAAACTTGTTTAGTCTTTATGTAAACACATAAAAACAAACCACTATCATGAAATGGCTTTTTATGTCCATACTAATATGTGCGGCAGCAATAGAATTCAGTTACCACACAGTTGCATAATCGGTTCCCATGATGTGCCGACTCTTCTGCGGGCCAAACGTGATGTCTGCTTCGTCAACAGCAGTGATTAAATCATAGTTCATGATCGATGGTGCCGAAATGAGCAGTGGCTCTTGAGAAAGTATACTCAGGTAGCGGTTCCCGTCGTATTCGTGTGGGTCTTGCTGCACTCGTCACAATTTCAAAGGTCACGAGCGCAAAGCCAAACACTACTGCAGCTGTCGCTGCATCGACATCACTAACACATGAAGGAACACAATGCCAAAGTGAGTGTGACCGGCACCACAAAGCAGGCAATATTGCCCAAACATGCGAAACACGCGAAGGATGCATAGTGGTTACAGTGGCCACGCAGGTCAGGAATTCAAAAGGGATAGAGATAGAGAGAGATATTTCCTCCTTTCAGAATCTTCTTGTGTTTACATCTTATTTTGTACTACAGACTGTAGCACCAATGCCTCCTTCGTTTATGTTCCTAGCTGGTGAGGGTGGAATAACGGCGTCAGTGAAGGTTTCTCCAATTAGCCAGCACGGAAGTGGTTTGCGCTTTCCTCCCCTTGCTCAGGTGGTCAATACTGTTCTGGAGGCTTCCAAAATGGCCCGTCTTATAGCCTGCTGTGTTGCTTTGGCATGTAAAAACCAATCACTGGACCCTCATTCTTCTTCAACACCATGCCGACATTGGTGCACCAGTTACTGTAATATGTCATTCTTGGTGGTGACTGTATTGATAACTTTGATAACAGATGTGCTTGTGGAAAACAGGACATTTCGAACTTTCATTTGAACGTACATCTTTCAGGTCTTTTCAGTTCCATCACTTACCTATCAAAAGCTACCTGTCAGGAGGAAAAGTTTATTGAACACACATCATATTTTATTTGTAGCTACCTCTTTGCAGCAGTTGTGACTATTGTGTGAAATTCATGCTAGCCTTCCGAAGCCTAATCTTTGCAAATTATTCCAGAATTTCAGGATATGAAAAGCATGAAAAAACTGATCTTGCAAAAAAAATGTGGTTTCAAAATTTTTAATGAGGCAATGAATCACAACTGTTGCACGTGATTGAACAGGATGAGCTAAATATGGCTTGTGCCACATAAAGTTCAGTTTGGACAGCTTATTGAAAGCACGTAGCAGTAACATCTAGTGGTGCTATGCTGATTTTATTGAAGCCTTACATAGTACAGTTTTTACGTAGCTGGCACATCTAGGCTCACTTAAGTTGACCAATTAGAATCACTGTTTATTGCTTACTGCTTTGCATATACTAGCGGTTCATATTTCAAAACTTGCTGAGGTGATGTTCAATAATTTATTTTTTCAATGGCATAAATAATGCAGGCCTTTTCCTTGTTTGTGTCCAGCTTCTGCGTGGTGTGACAATTGCTTCGGGAGGTGTGCTGCCACGCATCTTGCCGGAACTGCTGGCTCGAAAGAAGGGCAACAAATTCATAATGCCCTCACCTAAGCACCAGAGTTCTGCGGTGAATGTCATAATTCCACCTCCCAAGGCTAAGCCAGCCAAGCCTGTCCCACCGCCACCACTGAAGAAAGCTGTTACTGCTGCGAGCAAGAAACAGACAGCACCACCGCCGCCATCAGCTCCAGCACTTTCGAAGGACAAGGGCAGAAGTGCTAAGGGAAAGGTGCGTGATTTATTACGTTGTCCATAGCTCTGATTAATATTCTCAACTTCTACTAGAAGTAAGTTGGTATTCACCGTAGAGTGCAGTCTTGTCAGTGACTGCTGAGTTGTGCATATTTTTTGTGTCACATAAAAAGAAGCAGATTACCCTCATATTATTTGTCATTCAAAGAACCTGGAGTTGACAGAGTTTGGATAAAAGTTTAAGCATGTGATTAGGTTAAATACAATGTACATTTGCTTTCTCACATCTAAGCTTTTGCTAAGTTTTTCTGAGAGCACATTTACCTCAATGGTTTTGCTGTGTGCTCTCTCTATTCTGTGTGCTGCATGCAAGGCATTTGCCTTATTTCACCTATAGCACATATTCATGGATTATGAGATGACCTGTCTACCTCTTTTTTATTCATATGTTTCTGCTCCCTGAGCATAGCAAAACTAGTGTGAGCTGAGGCTTGGGCAGCCTTCACTTTTTTTCTCAGCAGACAAGAATTTGTGTACAAAAAAATAGAATGCTTTGTTGATTTTACCTAGTTTATGATTTTGTTCATGGTTAGCCATGACATAAACCTTGTTGTGTCTTATCTGTAGACATGGCGGAAAATCTTCAAGCGGCGACCAATCGTTAAAAAGATGATATGCGCCGTGGAAACTGGGGTCAAGAATGTGCAGCCGTCCCGTCGCGACGAGGCACGCACCCGTGTTGTCAGCGTGCTGTCCAAGCTGAACCGGTGTCACGGACTTAATCCTCTTTTGCCCAAAGAAAGAAAGGCACTAAAAAGATTGCGCGGCAATGAGAACATCGTGATCCTGCCCGCGGACAAGGGAAATGCAACGGTCGTCTTGGACAAACGAGAGTATGTGAACAAGATGACGAGCATGCTGGAAGATGAGAGAACCTACTTGCCACTAAATCGGGACCCCACTTCAAAGGTGCAAAGGGACTTGCAGAAACTTTTGGCTGACGTCTTCTCCTTTGTCCCGCCACAGCACAAGTC
The DNA here is from genome assembly GCF_052857255.1 of Amblyomma americanum. Lineage (NCBI taxonomy): Eukaryota > Metazoa > Arthropoda > Arachnida > Ixodida > Ixodidae > Amblyomma > Amblyomma americanum. The sequence continues at coordinate 220,856,403 of NC_135497.1, read as the reverse complement.
CCTCTACTACGTTCTCCTCTGCCACAATGGTTCCGCTCCCACTCTGTATGGACTGCCAAAGATCCACAAAGAAGGCAACCCAATGCGCCCAATCGTCGATTTCACCTGCTCCCCGCTTCACAAGCTGTCGAACTGTTTGCATCTTGTTTTCTCCCCTTTGGTTGGTAAAAGCGAAACGCACGTGCACAACTCACACGACTTCATTGAAAAGGTTCGCAACATGGTTATAGAGGACGATGAAATTTTGGTGTCATTTGACGTGGAGTCGCTGTTTAAGAGCGTGCCCACTGACCTGGCCGTGAAGGTTTGCACAGATGCGCTCCAGGCGGATGCAACCCTACCGGAAAGAACACCCATTGAAGTTCCAGACCTCAGCAGACTTCTTCAGTTCTGTTTGTCAAACACCTATTTCACGTTCCAGGAGAACATAAACAGGTCCATGGTACGGCAATGGGAGCATCAATTTCTGTCACCGCTGCGAACTTGACAATGGAGTCACTGGAGTCCCGCGCCCTTTCATGCTTCACGCCGCGCCCGAAAGTCTTTCTTCGTTATGTGGACGACTGTTTCTGCATAATCAAGTAATCGGCTGTGAGTACATTCCTTTTGCACCTGAACATCATGGAACCGGCCATACAGTTTACTACGGAAGAGGAAGTAGATGGCTGTCTGCCTTTTTTGGATGTTCTGGTGAAATGCGACGGCCCTGGAATATTATTCAGTGTATTCCGGAAGGACACGCACACTGGCATGTGCCTCAACTGCAGTTCCGTACACCCGACCTGTCACAAGAAGTCTGTTGTCGTCTCACTTGTCCGCCGATCGGAGAACCTCTGCTCTACGCTGGAAGAGAAAGCGACAGATCTGGACACCGTTCGCCGCGACCTGATGGCTTCGGGCTATCCCAGTTCTTTTATACGAAAATCCGAGAACCGCCAGCTCACCCGCCGCCACAGCAACCCCAGCGAGATTGGAAGAAAAGGATTCCGATACCCTACGTCCTCGGAGTAAGTGAAAGTTTATCCCGCATATTCCAGTTGTACGAAGTCGACATCGCACATGTACCCACGCGGAAGCTGCGACACGCGTTGGTTACAGTGAAAGACAAGATAAAGAAGAAGTTCCCGGGCATCGTGTATAGGGTTCCCTGCGCTGATTGTGAGCATGTCTATACCGGTGAAACAGGTGATTTTCGGAAAAGATTGCAGCCGCACCACAATGATGTCAAGAACAAGCGCATGGCAACAAACGCACTGGCTGATCATGCTATCTCCGAGGGCCATGACAGCGACTGGGACGGCACGAAGATAATCGGAAAAGAAAAGAGCAAGACGACAAGGCTTTACCTAGAATCTTTTTATATTCAGACGACGGCAAACATGCTTAATCGCAACGAAGGCAATCTACACCCGATATACTCCCGTTGCTTGCGTCATATCGTATATAACTTATATACCTAACCTATATAACTTATATAACCTATATAACTTACCTTCACTCCTTTCTTTCTTTCATTGGGAACAAGGCCCCCGTAAGCCGGGGCTGAAACGTCATCTTTTTAATGATTGGTCGGCGCTTGAAGATTTTCCGCAATGAACATACCCGACCTGACGGGTTTCCGTCGAACCCTGGATTTCATCTGTAGACATGTCTTTGTGTCAGACCACTAGGATATTTTTCTGTGCACAAAATGACCTTAACATCTGAAGGACGGTGTACATAGATTAAACTTTGAAACAGGTGCTTCTGGCTTATGCTGAAATGCTGGCAAGTTGTGACCATGCACCCAATGACTATGAGACCTAATTTCAGTGCAGACCCAGTGTACTGTTTCCGGTACTGGTGAAGATCAGCATGTACCCATATGGGGTGGTAATCTTTATATGGCCTACAGACATCATTGCTGGACTCCACTTGTAGCTTCTTTCGTGGCATTACCATAGGAACTATGTTAAAATCACCTGATTCTAAATTTTATTACAAAATTTGTTTGCAGTACCTGAAGGTAGTATTTAAAAACCTGGATAATTAGTGTTGCCTAATAAGTCCATTGGAAGAAATTGCAGTTACTGCTTCATACAATGCCTGAAAGCAGTCTTCTGATTCCATTTGTTTAAAAAATGCAGTTGCTTATTATGAGATCTTGATGCATGTTAGCTGGGGCACTGTGTGGAAGATTAAAGGAACACACTGTCCTTCATTTAAGAGAAACAAAAAAAAAATGACGGATGATTTAGTGGGGTTAGGCCAAATGGGAATTGGGTGCGCTAGCACTTCGGTTTCAGTTTCAGGTCGAGGCTCGGTTTTCAAGGCCAAGCAAGCGTCAGACAAAGATCGGCGAAATCGTAGTGGGGGGCCTTCAGCTCCGCCTTAGGAGTATGAGGCGACAGCGTTAAAAGGTTAATGCCCATATATGCATAACTGGTTGCTCTACTTTACGTTCATAGATCGCTGGAACTCCACATGCCACTCCTGGTACAGTGGTTAAGCGATGCGCCACTGCCCTGCAATGGGAGGTACTGCCACCCATGGGGCTTGTGAGACCCAGGTTGCTCTTCCCAATCAACCTCTGACAACTAATTATTAATTTAACTGCCACCTGCCATGTTGGGCAGTTTGTTCACAGTCTGGTGGGCAGGTTGTGATGACATCACAAGGTCACGGGACCTAGGTGGTCCACATGCAACTCGGGCAGGTGGCACCCAGCTCTTCAAGGTTGCATAGGGACCATGCATACAATGGCTAAGCTAGTGCTAGTGCACTAATCATTGCAAAGGGGTAAATTTTGTAAAGCGAAGAAAACAGGTTAAATATGTATCCGTCCACTTACTTTTATGCCTCTATATCCCCTTCAGGCGCTGCGTCTGCTTTTGTACACATGAACTGAACACTGTTAAATCTTGTATAAAAGGCATAATATCCACAAATGTGGACACTATATAAGCAGGGTTTGGACTTTTTGGTTTTTATTTTCTGACAATTTGACAGGCTTTTTTGTATGTTTATTTCAGAACACAGTTTTCTTTTTCTTTTTTTCGGAAAATATTTTCTATGCACGATTTACCAGTTGGTTTCAGGGATATGGTACTCTTGGTAATATGGTACTCTTGTGCAGTCAAAAGGGACTTGTTTACCTTGGCCTATTTGGTAGCACCAGTAGTCAAGCTACCAGTAATTAACGTGCATACGGTTGTACTTACAATCTATGTTTGTGGAAGGAAATGCTGTTACCATTAAAAAAAACTATCAGAACTGAAATGATGGAACCGTGTGACAAAACTCATAGTGGAAGTTTACTTCTAAAAACTGGGTTGTTGCGTTATTGTTGGATTGTTGTGCTGCCTTGAGCAAAAGGAGGGGAGCATTTGGTCTGCTTATTGACAGCAGCGATGGAACTGCTGCGGAAGCACTGCAATAGCCAAAATATGACACTTCTTCGTGTCACATCTCGCTTATGCATGGCTTCACGTCAGTGTACCATTTTTGCCAAAAGTAACTGAGCAGTCGTGCTGGCGGCGAGAGTGGGCTTGCAGCTGAATGGCAGCGCTGCGGTCTTCGGCACTGCAGTCTCCGGCGCTGCGGTCTCCGGTGCTGCGGTCTTCGGCACTGCGGTCTCCCGCGCTGGCCGCTGCTCTCCAGCTGCGAGTGTAAACTGGCTGACATAAGCCTGTGCCCTCGCTCATTATGACCGCGCTCTGAAGGCGCTAAATTTTTTGCCGCACTAGCTGACCGCTTACTTCTTTTCATCCAAGGAAAGAGTGCGAAGGTGGAAGCTTATGTCATCCAGTTTACGCTCGCAGCCGGAGAGTAGGGGCCAGCGCTGGGTACCGCAGCGCTACTGCTCGGCCGTGAGGCCACTCCCGCTGCCGTCGCAGCTACTCAGTTACTTTTGGCAAAGACGGTACTTACTTGCAGTGGAGAAGCCTGCACAACCAATTAACTTTCCCAAGTGAGTGAATAGTGCTGCACTAGTAGACGGCTTATTGAGAGAAGATTGAGCTTTCCAGTTTACAGAGGCATGTAAGGTAACGGAACAACACCTCAAAACGCACAACTACACTTCTAAATTCAACGCTATCACAGTCTCGCCGCACCTCTGGCTTCATTGCTTGGTTACTTTCATCCTTTGACAGTGTACCTCCTGCTCAGTAGCTTAGCTGCGGTGTGAATGTTAAAGGTGTGTACTGACCTTGTTCAGTTAAAACGGAATTTCGAAAAATGAATTTGGCGTACTATTTTTTTTTCGGTTAAAATTGAAATGTCCAACCCCTAATTATTAAAAGCTCTTATATGTGTAAAATCTTCCGTAGAACCATTTCAAGTGATACGGCATTAATGAAAAAAAATCTTTTTTTAAAGATGAATACTGAATACCTCTGCATTTTACGGTAGCCCTGGTACGGATCCAGTCAGTACACATTTCCTTTTGTTCTGTTTTCCAAGCATGAATTCTTTAATATGCTTAGAATGTGTTTATTTGTTTACATTGCAACTTATGACAGGAATCAGTCAAAAGAAGTGTATTGAGACAATGGAACTAGAGTTCAGTCACGATGTGGAGATGTGAGGTCTGGTCAGAAATTTAATTTTTAGGCATCTGGAGAATGGAAGTATAGCTTCATGGAGAATTCTAACATTTTTCCTATTTTGGATTATTAATAATCATCACCTGAAGGGGTCATGGGGATAGATAAAGAATGTTTCGTATTGCACTTGTTTTTGCGTTGTTGGCAATAGCATGCATGTGCTACCCTCAGTGCACATCAGGAGCCCTCCATGTATGCTCACTTGTATAGCGCTCAGCACTTCTTTCAGCCAACTTGGGGAGGTGATATAGGAAAGTGTGCTGGGGTGCTGTGGTCACATGTCCTGTGGGCAGTCACATGTGGTGTGTGCAGAGCAGCATGGAAGACAGCGAGTTAGTGTCTCATTGAATTGAACATCAAGACGAAGGATTAACCGATGGAAGCAAGAGTTGTTGGCTGTACAGAGTTGAATCCTTGGCATTAGTAGTCATTCTAAAGGTTTTTCAAACATACAAAGAGAATTATGTGTTTTATTGAAAACATCAGACTGCAGTGCTGCAGCAGCAGCTTTCAAAAATTGCAGTTGCCTGTCTCTTCTAACACATCATAACACAAAAAATTGCAACCCGTTGAAACTTTTTTTTTTTTTTTTCAGGATGCAGCTGGTGGAGAACTGTCACACTCCTCTGTCACTGTGCTGTCAGAAAAGAAGTTGTTTCTTGGCCAGAAGGTTGTCTCCTTACCTTTTTATTTTATAGCTGATAGTTCTTGCAGGCATGACTGTTGTGGTTGGTTTCCAGCCGCCGTCATCTGATACATACGCAATGGCTGTGGTGCTCATTGATTCTAGTGATGGTGTTCATATGGGCTATAGGGTATGAATGATTTTTCAGTTTACCATCTAACACGGGGTAGTAATTTCATATCATTTTACCTACCACAAATATTAAGCTTTTGGTATTGTGTGCTGTGTTTTATTTCTGTATTTACAAAAGCAGGCTCTGTGTTTCTGCCTCTTGTGGGTGTCTACTTAAACATTTCTGCGCCCAGTATCAGTACACAGCCCAAGAGTGGGCTTCCTTGCATGCCCCGGTGACTTGAGAAGGGAGAAACCCATTGCGGGATTCTAGAACCAAGCTGAAAGAGGTTTGGTGCTCGTGGGGATTACTTCAAATAAGTAATGGAGCTAAAGAATCCTTAATCACTAGGAGAACTTGCCTGCTGCAGTGTTACATGTTGATTTTATTGCTTATAGTATGATGGAAGTAGATCAACGTCCATTGATTTTATAAGTGTGCACCGTAAAGTTAAATAAAGTGTACTTATGTGTGCCAAAAAAAAATGCATTGTAGCTAACATGAGCCTTTCTTAACCTGTGTGGCACAGAGAGCCTTTCATAAGGGCTAAAACTGAAATATGTAAATTCCTGCTTGCTGAATGGAGCATTTAAAGAGAGTGCGGCACGTTTTTGGGCTCATTATGTACAGGAGGGGTTGAAAAACACAAACACAAATTATTTAAAGCTTTTTGAAAGTGCTCACAATCTGCAAAAACATGAAAGCTGTTCTTGTTGCTTTGCCACTGTTGTGTATCTGCTGTGAGATCTGTGTACAATGCCTAATTGTGGCAGCCTTATTGTAGCCTTTTGTTGCCTCTTACTCTTGCTTAGTGTTATTTAAATGTCCTATAAACTCAGCTTTAGGACTGGTCATTTCCGTAGTGCAGTCAAGTAATTGCGTTCTTTACAGTTATTCCTGTGCAGCACAGAGAGCGTTTTTTTTATGGATTTGTATTTTTCGCTTTAGCAGTCGAACTTGTAACGAAGCATGACATCATGGAACAACACTGCTGTTGGGCCAGTGCTTTTTATGTTTAGCACTCAGTTATTCATACACCACTCTGCAAGTTTTGCTGCGAGCCTCAAAGTATATTGTGTAATCATGCTCCTAGTATGATTTCTGAGAAGTAACTTGCTGATTTCAAGATTTTAATCATGTGTAGCAGGGAAGAGCATACAAAGTCATCATGGCTACTCGGAAGTTATACTGTCCTTTCTTGGAAGTGCTGTGTAGTTTGAAACCGTGAGATTAAACCATGAGCACATTTGAAATTTTTGCAAGTTTATTTCTCAGTTTAGGCTCACTTTATATGTATGTGGGTTTTACTGTCTTTCTGAAAGGATCCTGAAAGAGTAATATGAAAGGAGAGGGTGATGAGATGAAAGCTGTTATGCAGAAGGCTTGCTTGCTATGCCAGAAGTTAAAAAACACTTTTGAAACTTCCAGCTTTTGTTGGCAATTTTATCTGGTTATGTGGCTTCGAGGTGAATAAGAGTGAGTTCAGCATTGGAAGGCAGGCAGGCACAGGTGTTTTACTTGTACTCCTTTCATCACCAGCTGCTTCTGTGTCAGTACCTTTCCATACTACAATTTACAAGATGAGACGCGTTGTATGCTTTATGCTTGTAACAGCAATATGCTTCTTGTACCATTGCAGCTCACTGTGATCCAAGGGGATGTAGCAAGTGTGACAGCTGATGCAGCTATTCACCCAACCAATGCAAATTTTGCTCTCTCTGGGGAAGTGGGTGAGTGGTATTAAGTCTTGCTCATTTTGTTGTGTTATTTTACTGTATATCTACTTGTTTGGAGCGTTTGAATTTTTATAGTTATGTTTAATTTTTAAAGAATTTTGTCCTTCGGATTAATGTCGGTCTGTTCCATGCAAATCATGATCAATGAGTTAGACAGGCAGAGCAGATCGATGGGTCTAAAATTAACATGCAGAAAACCAAGGTAATGTTCAACAGCCTAGCAAGGGAACAACAGTTTACAATTGGCAGCGAGAGCCTAGAAATAGTGACGGAATACGTCTACTTAGGGCAGGTAGTGACAGCTGATCCGGATGATGAGAGGGAGATAACTAGAAGGATAAGAATGGGGTGGAGCGCATATGGCAAATTGTCGCAGATCATTAGTGGCAGTTTACCAATTTCCCTCAAGAGGAAAGTGTACAACAGCATAATCTTACCAGTACTCACCTACGGGGCAGAAACGTGGAGGCTAACGAAAAGAGTTCAGCTTAAGTTAAGGACAACGCAGCAAGCCATGGAAAGAAAAATGATAGGTGTACGTTAAGAGATCGGAAGCGGGCAGAGTGGGTGAGGGAACAAACACGGGTTAATGACATCCTAGTCGAAATCAAGAGAAAGAAATGGGCTTGGGCAGGGCATGTAATGCGAAGGCAAGATAACCGCTGGTACTTAAGGGTAACGGAGTGGATTCCAAGAGAAAGTAAGCGTAGCAGGGGGCGGCAGAAGGTTAGGTGGGCGGATGAGATTAAGAAGTTTGCAGGCAAAGGTTGGATGCAGCTGGCAAAGGATAGGGTTAATTGGAGAGACATGGGAGAGGCCTTTGCCCTGCAGTGGGTGTAGTAAGGCTGATGATGATGATGATGTTCCATGCTTTACATAACAACGTCACTAACTTTAGGAAGCTACAGAGGCCATAGGTCCTTTTTTTAATTATTTCAGCAGTGTGTAAGGTGAGCTGTAAAATTACAGTGTAAAAATTTATAAATGCAAGGCAAGCTGTAATGCATACTTACCTGTCACAATGAGCATACAAGAGACTGGAAAAGAGGAGCTCAATATGATGATGATGACGATGAATCAACATTTATTATGCCCGAAATAAATCGGTGGTGCACGCAGGCACCAGACGAGGTGGTTCCCTATTTACGGGACCCATATGTTTCCAGCAGCTCCTGGCCCCTGTCCGTTAGTGTGAGCTGAATAGGTAGGGCGGAGCTGGATAACAAGGTCTCCCATCGCTCAAGGGGTTGGGGATTGGGGGTGTTGGCGGGAAGAGGAGGAGTGGGGGTCTTGAGTTTTGTGCACTCTGCCAAGTCGTGTGGCTGGGTGCTCTTTTCTCGTCTGCAAAATGGACAGAGCATGTTCCGCAGGGTACATGAGGTTCATCAGTACGGGATGCGCAAGCGATCCCGCCTGCGCTCGATGCAGGATCGTCTGTTGTTGCCTAGTGAGTTTGGGGTGTGGTTCTGGCAGTCTGCACCTTTCCTCGCGGTACAACTGGGTAATGTCCCGAAAGCCGGTGACCGGGTGCGGTAGCTCTTCCGGCTCGTGCTCGGCCCGGATTGACATTTCTCGGGCATGGTAGTCGGCGATGATGTTGCCTGCTACGTGCGAGTGAGCCGGGACCCACACGAGCTCTATGGCTCTTCCCGGAGGCTTGCACTTGGATAGAATGGCTCGGGCCGCGGAGGAGATTACCTCCCTGCGGGAGCTTCCATAGGCTGTCTTTTGAGTCAGTGACCATGGTGTCCACGATGGGCTGTGCGAGTGTGAGGGCCACGGCCGCTTCTTCAGCAACTGCGGGGTCTGTTGTCTTCAGGGACGCGCTAACGATCAGCCTGTCTTTTGATGTAACCCGCCACCGCTGCATGGTCACTGTGTTTTCGGAGCGAGGCGTCCGTGTAGAGGACCCTGGGGTTCTCTTCCAGCTTCTGGGCTGTGGGTTTGGCCCGCGCGGTGCGCCTCTCGTCGTCCTTGCCCGGCGTCATGTTCCGGGGAAGGGGTTTGGTCTGAATGGTCGTCTTCCAGTCCTTCGGAAGGGCCGCCTTGATGGGTACTGGCTCGATCTGCCATCTTATCTTGCGTAGGATGGCTTGTCCGTGTTCCGTGTGACTGAGCCGGATTCTCTGATTAGGGAGGTGGGTTTCGATGAGCTCCTCCACCGTGTTGTGGGCGCCCATGTCTAGCAGTCTTTGCATGGACGAGTGTATGGGCGTGCCCAGTGCTTGCTTCGTTGCCTTACGAAGCATCGTGTTTAGGGTGTCCCTATTCACCTTCGTCAGCTGAAGATACGGGGTGGAGTAGGTAACCCGCGACTTGACGAACGCGCGTACCAGGTGCATGGCATCGTCCTCTTTAAGGCCTCGGTTTCTGTTAGATACCCTCCGAAGCATACTAAGTATCTGTTCGGTTGTAGCCTTGATCTTCGTGATGTCGACGTGTGCCTTCCCGTCGCTCTAAAGTAGTAGGCCGAGAATCCTAATCTGCTGTGTTGGCTTGATGACCGTTCCGTCGATGGTGATGATCACGTTCGGCGGCAGCTCCTTCTTGGATTTTCCTGGTTGGATCATGAGCAGCTCTGATTTCTGGGGAGCACAGTTCAGTCCGCACGAGTTTGCGTACTTGTGCACGGTCATTGCCGCCCGCTGCAAGGCCTCCTCCATCCAGGCATCGGATCCGGCTCGGGTCGTCCACACTGTATTATCGTCGGCGTAGAACGCGTGTTCCACGTCTTCGATTTGCTTGAGTAGATCGGATAGAGGCAGGAGGGCCAGATTGAAGAGCAGGGGCGACAAGACCAATCCGTGAGGGGTGCCCCTATCGCCGAGCTCGACAGGGTCCGACTTCTCCTCCCCTATCCTGATGGTCGCCGTTCGGTTTGACAGAAAATCTTTTATGTAGCCGAATGTCTTTCGGCCATACCTGGTCTTGTTCAGACTTTGCAACACGCTCGCGTGGGACACGTTGTCAAACGCTCCCTTCAGGTCGAGGGCGAGTATCTCGCGCGGCGCATGCCTCGTTGTGGGCTTGACGACCAGTTCGTGGAGTTGGACCAATACGTCTTTGGTGCTGAGATGTTCCCTGAAGCCGTACATTGTCTCCAGCATCTGATCCGTTTCTTTGAGGTGCTTCTGCAGCCGGCGAAGGACCATGCGCTCCATCACCGTCCCCACGCAGGACGTGAGGGAGATGGGCCGCATGTTGTCTATCATGAGGGCCTTGCTGGGCTTTGGAATGAAGCGAACCTCGCCGTCCTTCCATTCCTTCGGCAACCGTGAGCTCTCCCAGGCTTCGTTGATGTGCTCTAGGAGGCCGCGGGCCGCTGTACCGCTAATGTTACCGAGTAGGTTGTAGGTTATGGCGTCCCTGCCGGGTGCACTTCTCTTGTTACCGTCATCTATCGCTGTCCACAGTTCCATCATGGTAAACGGCCGGTCCAGCTCTTCATTGTCGGGTCCTTCGTACCTCTCTGGCGCCGGGTACTGGCCTTTCTCTGTCTTTGGGTACTTCACCTTACTTTGGTGACGTTGCGATTGGTCGCAGTTTTGCTCCTCAGCGGTTGATCAGATGCCTCAAGAGACACCACGTCTTCACCGTCGAGAGCTTGCCCTGCAGGCCGTCGCAAGTCTTCAGCCAATTTTTCCTATATAGTTTGGCCGCATACTCGGCGATCTTTTTGTTCAAGACTACTATACGCTTGGCCAGCTTTCTGTTGTGTCTTTGACGTTTCCACCGCCGCGTTAACGAGTGCCGGGCCGCCCACATGTGGGCCAGTCTGACGTCCATGTACGGTGTCTGCGATGTCGCGATTTCTTGGGTAAATTTTTCGAGGGCCTTCTTCTGGTCCCTCTTCTATTCGGTGTAGGTCTGTTGTGTTTCAGCTTGTCCCGATTCTTCCTCGGACACCTCTTCTTGTTCTTGGGTAAACTTTCTCATCTTGTCCCAATCCGTGATCCGTGCCGTCCCTAGCACAGCCCGATATCGGGAGCCTCGGATCGTGATGCCGATCACGCTGTGGTCAGACTTCAGGTCCACTTCTTCGCTTCTCCAGGAGACGTCTAGCGTGCCCGATAACCACGACAAGTCTGGCGTGGTGTCCATCGCGACACTGTTGCCTCTTCTGGTGGTTACGTCTGGCTCGTTCAGGAGGGCCATCTCGTGATCCTTCATTGCTTTGGCCAGTGCTTTTCCTCTCTTGGACTGGAATAGATAACCCACGTTGTGTGAGAATGAAAGTCACTGTCGTGCGCGGCTGGCTTGGGCACATCCGGAGCCCCAAGTAATCACGTACGGAACGCCGCCTGTGTGTGTACAAGAGTGCGTACGCTGTGATCCATTTCCTTTCGACTCCAAATGGAACTAATGAGTCAAGCGGACGGCGACGGAGGGGAATTCGGGGTGCGCAGGCGACCCAGCTTGGCCGGGCCCCATTGTTTGCAGCCCCGCTCCGAGAAGCAGCAACGAAGACGCGCGACGCCTTTCATCCCTACCGCGGCGACGCTGCCCAAGGCCATTACCCGGGCGGCGGTCGTTCAGTGTGTGGCTAGGAGGCAATTTGTGGGACGCGTTCCTCATGTTCACTGTGAGCGCTTATCAGCTCCATATGACTGCTAGGCACTTCCTGTGCACGTGTGGGCATCAAGGAGAATTGGGGAGCGGTGGCGCCTTAAGTGGCCCCTCGGGGACGGCTTTCGACAATCTGTGCGGTCCTCGCATGCTCTTTAAGCGAATAAACATGCCGCCCCGCGGGGGAGGATGGAGTGATCCGAGAGGGGAATTGTTAGTATTCGTGACAATGACCTGTCCCCTCTCCCCAATCTTTGATTGGGCGTGTTTTACTCTCCTCTGTCTCTTTTTCACTGTGTTTTCCTTTCCCATGTGTTTTATTGGATGTGTTTTCCTTTCCCCGGTCCTTGATTGGATGCGCGCTTGTGTTTTGACCTAATTGGTTGGTGTCCCCACTGAGGGCGGTAACTCAGGGAATAAAATAAGACGTTTTGGTGGGACCGGGGGTTGATTTCGTCTGGTCACTCTGCGGATCAATCACTATGTACATAGTTGTTCTCCTTGTTGTACCTTCCGTTCTGTCTTAACTATTTTATTTGTGATTAAACAGTTTACTTCCTGAAGTTCCACGAGTAATGTGACTGAGCAAGTTTAGAACCTCAAGACGTCGGCATCCAACAACTTCTATCTTTCCCCTTCGGGCTGACATCAAAGAAGAGAAAGGGGTAAAAGGAACACAACTGGCGCAGTTGACTGGATTGCGATGTCTTCCTACTCGAGGCAACTGAAGGAGGGCGGAAGTACAAGGCGGCGGACGAGCTATAGCGTGGCACGTCCAGAGGAGAAGATTTCAAGAGTGACAGCTGGTCAACGCCGACGTGACGCTGAAGGTTCAAGTCAGCAGGCAGCTGAAGGAACCAGGTGACCAGAGTCAAGGAGGGCGCTGTTGATCAGGAGGAGCCGACGACGACGCGGATCAAGGAGACGAGTTCCAACCGGGACCGTGCGGCGCAGCGACCAACTTCCGGGCCAGTCTTCCATGCTGGGGCACCGGCAGCCTCGTAAAGCGGAGCTTCGGTAGCCAGGCGAGTACCTTTCTGTTTCTGTCGGGCTTGTGCTTATGCCAAAGCCTTGGGTTTTGAGAAGTGACAGTGTTAAACAGAAAGAGATGGAGAACGGGGCAGGAAACGGAGAGCTGGCAGCCGCGAGTCAGGCAAATGAGGGTACGACGTACCCTCTGACAGTTAGCGCGCCGGTGCAACAAATGACCGAGTTGCAAGTGCAATTACGAATTGCTGAACTAGCGGTGGAAAAGGAGCGGTTGGCTTTAGAAAATACAAGGCTGAATCTTAAGCAGAGCGGAACAGCGGGTGGGCTTGGTGAGAGCCCGGGAGCGAGCGGAAGAATGGACGAGGACAGAAGGTTGAAATTTGCTAACCTTATGAAAGGCGTCCTCACGCCGATGCCGCTTCAAGAAGCCCTGGTGCCGGGGTGGTTCGAGGACGTAGAGGCCACGTTGGGGTCATACGAAGCTCCAACCCAGTGGTGGGCTGGACTAGTTTTGCCACACCTATGCGAGAGGGCACGCATGCTACTCACGCGGTTGTCCGCCGAGGAAAGGAGTGAGTACGCACTCCTGAAAGCTAAAATGTTAGACGGCTTGAGGCTCACTGCCGCCGAATACAAGCGTCTTTACTCATCCGCGAGCAAAAACCCAAATGAGACGTGGGAGCAGTTTGCGGTACGCCTGCAGAACTACCTGGAATACTATTTAAACAGCTGTCAGGTAACTTCGCTAGAGGAGTTCAAAACTGCTAGCTGTCGCGGACCGACTAAGGGGAGCCCTCAGTGCAGAGGCGAGAGCGCACGTTGCTCTAAATGATAAGCCAGGGTTCCTAAAACCTAGTGAGATTGTCACGCTGGCAGAAAACTACGACGAAAGCCGAAGATATAAGGTCGGGAAAGCAGCGAGCGCGGCGATGGCGACGAACGAGGCAGTCGAGGTAACACAGCGCGACGGAACCCAGTCCCGACCAAACAACACGCGGCCCCTGGGACGTGGACAGTGTTTTCATTGCCACGGGCATGGGCACATTGCAAGATTTTGCCCCAAAAGGCAAACCGCGGAAAAGCCAGACATGGGGGGCGGACGCGCAGACCAGAAGTCGGTAATCGCCCGAATATCGGTCCCCCTGCATGACAGGGAGACAGTGCACGGCTCAGTAGAAAGGCAGCCCGCGGAGGAGAAGGTCAGCGCCGGAGAGGTGACATTGTTGAGTAGTGGGAACGCTATAATTGCGCGCATTGACTCAGGGGCCGACATCACGGTCATCCGCAGGTCGCTCGTGCCGCGATATGAATGCGCGGGGGCAACAATAAAACTCACCGGGGCTTTCGGAAAGCAGGTTGTCGCGGAGCTGGCGTACGTTCCCCTAGTAACAACTCAGGGAGCACCGCAAGTATCATTTGACCCGTCGGAGCGGGGCATACTGTGTGCAGTCACAGACGAACTTATAACTGGGATAAGCGCGTTAATCACTCCCGTAGACTATGAGCAGCTTCTGAGCGATCGTGTCCATACGCAAGAACAGGGAGAAGCCGAGGTTTCTGACGAAGAAATCGAAGAGAGGGAGAAGCGGGTTGACGAGGTTCTAGCGGGCGCGGTAGCAGGAGATTGCAGCGAAGGGGAAACCGCGGTGGCACAGACGACGCGGCAACGGTTTCGCGAGGCGCAGATTGGAGACGAATCACTCCAGGAAGCGTGGGCTCAGGCTAGAGAGGGAACACACGGCATGACGGTCCGGGACGAGCTTTTGTTCCACCAAGAGCCTGTTGCTGGGCATCCGTGTACTCAGCTTGTCCTCCCAACCGAACGACGCGCAGAGGTGTTAAAAATGGCGCACGACTCAGTGTGGGCAGGTCATCTCGGCGAGCGGAAAACGCTTCAGCGGATAAAGGCTTCATTCTTCTGGCCCGGGGTCACACGCGATGTGAAGCAGTACTGCCGCTCATGCCACTCATGTCAGGTGAAGTCGCGTGCACGCACAGCAGATTGAGTGCCGATCGCGCCGATCGCTAGACCAGAGGCCGCATTCCAAGTGGTGAACATCGACTGCATAGGACCGATAGAACCACCGTCAGCTCGAGGGCACCGCTATGCACTTTGTGTAGTGGACATGAACACGCGTTGGCCCGAAGTCGTGTGTTTAAAAGCGCTGACCGCTAAGGCCACGTGTGACGCTCTTTTGCAAATATTCGCGCGCCTGGGAGTCCCTGAAACAGTGTGCTGTGACCAGGGCACAAATTTTACCGCAAAGCTTACACAAGAGCTTCTCAGGAAATTGGGTGCCTCTCCGAGGTTCTCCACGCCGGACCACCCTCAAAGCAACGGTCTGGTCGAGCGCTGGAATGGAACATTCATATCCATGCTTTTCCAGATTATTCAGGAGCACGGACGTGACTGGGATAGGCTTGTGCCATTCTTGCTCTGGGCTTACAGAGAGGTCCCTAATGAGACGACCGGGCAGTCGCCGTTTGAGTTAATGTATGGCAGAATACCGACCGGACCGCTATCCATTCTCCAAAAAACTTGGACGGGAGACTGGGCGGTACCAGATTCTTTGGCAACGCCGGCGGCAGAGTACCTGTCAGCTTTGCGCGAGAAGCTGGCCGAGGCAAACGCAAAGGCTAGTAACAACAGCACGGTAGCGCAACGCAGGTACACTGGACAATACAACTTGCGCGCTGTCGATAAACACTTCACAGATGGGCAGCAGGTGTTGTTGCTTGAAAGGGATAGCGAGGGAAAGTTGATGTCCAAGTGGACGGGGCCTGTGCCGGTAATGCGGAAGACGCGCCCGTACAGTTATCTGATCAAACTCGACAATGGCGCATGTCGGACCGTCCACGCAAACAAGCTCAGAGCATACCACGCACGGGTGAATGTAGTAGGGGTGATATTCGAGGGCGACGCGGAGTTCGGCGACGTGCCCACGTTCCCCATGCGCTCAGTGCCAGGCGACGCGCTGCCACCGGGTGCTCTCGAACATTTGAACGAAGCGCAGCGCCGAGAACTAGAGACACTGATCGAGGAGAATGGCCAGGTTTTCAGCAGTAGGCCCGGCAAATGCACGCTAGGAGTGCACAAAATCGTGCTAAAGGAGGGTGCTCAGCCACGGGCTGGCCATGCGTACAAGGTCCCGATGGCGTATCGGAAGGAAGTGGAGAGGCAAGTAGATGAGCTCCTGGAGTGGGGACTAATATATCCCGTTGAGAGTCCTCATGCTCACCCAGTGGTTTGCGTCGCTAAAAAGGATGGGGGGCTGCGCCTGTGCTGCGATTATCGGAAGTTGAATGCGATAACCGAGCAGGACGCCTTCCCGATGAGCCTACCGTCCGAGCTGCTGTTCCGAGTAGCGAAGGCCAACTTCATCAGCCTAATAGACATGCTGAGAGGCTATTGGCAAATATCCCTTGACGAGCAGGCACAGGCGGCATTCGTCACTCTCCGGTGGGGCAGTACGCATGGAAGGTCATGCCCTTCGGCCTTCGGAATGCGAGTTCGACATTTCAGAGGGTCATAAACCAGGTACTAGCACCACACCGCGAGTACGCATGTGCCTACATAGATGACCTCGCGATTTATTCAGACACCTGGGAGGAGCATTTGAGGCACGTTCGGGCGGTGCTCGCTTCGATCTCAGCCGCCGGGTTCACCGTGAACGCAGGCAAATGTCATTTCGCGAGACAAGAAGTCGAATTTTTGGGCCATGTGGTTGGGTCGGGGAAACACATCGCTAATCCAGGAAAGGTCAAGGCAATAGACTAGATGCCGAGGCCCCAAACAAAGAAGGAGCTCAGAAGCTTTCTGGGCTTAGCTAACTATTACCGACAATATGTCCCCGACTATTCCCGCGTCGTGCTCCCACTGACGAGCTTAACTAACAGGCGGACACCGCAGCGGCTCCCATGGGATGACGAGGCGCAGAAAGCTTTTGATGAGGTGAAAGCTTGCTTGAAGAGCGCATCCTCACTTCATGCGCCTGACCCAAGTCGGGAGTTCGTGCTCGCAACCGATGCTTCGGACTACGCGGTGGGTGCCTGCCTTGCCCAGTGCGATGACGAGGGCCGCAAGCAGCCTATCGCTTTTCTGAGCAAAAAGCTAAGCCCGGCTCAGACCCGCTGGGCGACTATCGAGAAGGAGGCTTATGCCATCATTTGGGCATTAGGGCGACTTGAAGTCTGGTTGTGTGGCGCACAAATTCGGGTCATAACGGACCATAACCCGGTCAAATATTTGACTCTGAGTAGTCCGCACAGCGCCAAGCTAACACGCTGGGCACTCGCTCTGCAGAGATTCGATATACGGGTCGAGCACAAAAAGGGGGAGCAAAACGCCAATGCCGATGCAATGTCGCGACTCGTAGCTGCCAACTAGAGGCGTGGGGAATCCGGGGCCTGGAGTTATGTCATTTATGGAGGTGTACCCTGAGGCTTTGGCAACGCATATGGTTCGGCAGCGGCAGGTGGTGCTTCTTCGGCTCCGGGCCCGTGGCACGTTGGTCTGTTCGGTTTTCTGTGTGTGCTTCATTCCAAGATGTTATGCAGCACACTTGGTAGGGAGGTGTCGTGCGCGGCTGGCTTGGGCACATCCGGAGCCCCAAGTAATCACGTACGGAACGCCGCCTGTGTGTGTACAAGAGTGCGTACGCTGTGATCCATTTCCTTTCGACTCCACATGGAACTAATGAGTCAAGCGGACGGCGACAGAGGGGAGTTCGGGGTGCGCAGGCGACCCAGCTTGGCCGGGCCCCATTGTTCGCAGCCCCGCTCCGAGAAGCAGCAACGAAGGTGCGCGACGCCTTTCATCCCTACCGTGGCGACGCTGCCCAAGGCCATTACCCAGGCGGCGGTCGTTCAGTGTGTGGCTAGGAGGCAATTTGGGAGACGCGTTCCTCATGTTCACTGTGAGTGCTTATCAGCTCCATATGACTGCCAGGCACTTCCTGTGCACGTGTGGGCATCAAGGAGAATTGGGGAGCGGTGGCGCCTTAAGTGGCCCCTCGGGGACGGCTTTCAACAATCTGTGCGGTCCTCGCATGCTCTTTAAGCGAATAAACATGCCGCCCCGCGGGGGAGGATGGAGTGATCCGAGAGGGGAATTGTTAGTATTCGTGACAATGACCTGTCCCCTCTCCCCAATCTTTGATTGGGCGTGTTTTACTCTCCTCTGTCTCTTTTTCAATGTGTTTTCCTTTCCCATGTGTATTATTGGATGTGTTTTCGTTTCCCCGGTCCTTGATTGGATGCGTGCTTGTGTTTTGACCTAATTGGTTGGTGTCCCCACTGAGGGCGGGGACTTAGGGATTAAAAGAAGACGTTTTGGTGGGACCGGGGGTTGATTTCGTCTGGTCACTCTGCGGATCAATCACTATGTACATATTTGTTCTCCTTGTTGTACCTTCCGTTCTGTCTTAACTATTTTATTTGTGATTAAACAGTTTACTTCCTGAAGTTCCACGAGTAATGTGACTGAGCAAGTTTAGAACCTCAAGACGTCGGCATCCAACAACTTCTACCTTTCCCCTTCGGGCTGACATCAAAGAAGAGAAAGGGGTAAAAGGAACACAACTGTCACCGAGAATCAGGAGCGGCCTGGCCCCCACGAACCTTTTCGCCTGGCTCACGATGCGGTCAAATTCGTACTGTCGTTGGGACGGCCGGCAGTACACGCTCATTACAAATAAATTGCCCGAGCTGGCATATTCTCTCGCATGAATTTCGACCAGCGTGTGCTCGCATCCGGCCTGCGCCGTGACATGTTGAGTTGCCGCCACGTTGCTGCAGACGAGCACCACTGTTTCGTTCTTCGTGGGGTCCGTGTGAGTGACGTACCCCGGGGGTCTTGATTTCCTGTAGAGCAATTACATCGGGCTTGTTTTCTTGCCCGTCAATGTGTAACATTAGTTCCGCTTCTTAGTTGCGAATCCCGCGGCAGTTCCATTGGTAAATTATGGTGGTCCCCCCCCCCCCCCCCCTCCCCCTCGGTCTTCTTCTTGTGCTTCTTACTTGGCTTCTGCATCATCCTTTCCAAACGTCTTGAGTCGACTGCGCCTTTCCGCTATCGCGTCTCTGATTTTTTCGGCCCGCTCCTTTTTCAAGAATGCGAAGCGGTTCCTCACCGATGTTGAGAGTACTTTTGGCCCTAGGCGCTTGTGCCTCACTGATGGCGTGTGAGGCTGACTCTCGACAGTTTCGAGGCGGGCGTCCATTTTGCCTAGCCTTTCATTAATTTGGGAAATTGCGGCTAAAATGGCCATCAGCTCTCCTTCTCGTGGGATCTGTGCCGTTGTCGAAGTCACGGTCTGTGTGGTCGCCGCTGCCTCTTCGCTCGCGGGGCTCTCTTCGGCGTCCATCGCCTCTTGATTACTTGATGCACGTTGCATGGCCCCAGTCTCTCTCTCTGCCCGCCCTATGTGGGGTGAGGGGAGGTCCCTCCGCGGCACCCTGCGCAAGCCTGCGGCGTTGTTTGCCGCTGTGCTGTTGTTTTGGGGTCTTTCATTTGCCGAGCTGCCGTTACTCGCCAGCGTTTCAATCTTATTCATAAGCGCCCGTATTTGGGCAGTCTGCTCCTGGATCTGAGCGTTTTGGCGTTCTATGATCCTCTTAAGCTCTATCACTTCGCTACTGTTCTTTTGCGAATTCGCTTGTGAGTTAAGGGGTTGGGAGGGGGTGAAGGGTGGGAATTCAGTGTCGCTGGTTGGAGCGACGGGAGCCCTGTTGGTCCAGCCCACCTTTTTCTCGGCATTCGGTTGACTCGCTCCGGGACCTCGAACTGTCCCCAGGTCTCGAACTGGCCCGGAAGCGCGAGCGGCGGTTGCCGCCACCGTAGCCGTCCCCGGATGGTGTCTTCGATCAGGAGTGACTCTGGCAGCTGTTTCCTCCGCCTCTGTTGTTGCTGCTCCAGCCTGGCATGTGTGACCGGCCCCGTTGTTTGGAGTCGCTACGGCAGGGTCCGCCTGCAGGACCTCTCTTGTCTCGGTTCCTTCTCTCGGCGCCTTCTTCCTCCGCTTGGCGCCGTTCCCAGCGTCGCCGGCAGACGACGTAGGGCGTCTTGAAGCGGGCTTTGCAGGCCTTGTCCGCGGTCAGGTGTTTGCCTCCACACAGGCCACACTTTAGGATACATCCGTGGTCTTCGGCGGGTTTGGAGATTCCGCACCCTCGGCAGATCATGTTCGAAGGATCCGGGCACACGTCCATTCTGTGGCCCACACTTCAGCACGCATAGCATACGTCGATTTGTTTTCTGTGCAACGTGCACTCCGTGAGCAGGTTACCGTATCTCACGTAATTGGGTACTTTGTGCCCTTCGAAGGCAATGACGACTGATCGGGCCTTACCAATTCGGTTTGCCTGTAGGGCCGTGGGGTTATTCTTGTGCGCAACATTGTCCTGAATCTCCTGGGCCGTATCCTCGAGCGGGATGCCCCTTATGACACCCTTCACCGTGCCGTGAGGGGCCGCTTCGTAGGTACTTACTTCGTGCACCGTGCCGCGTATGTCGATCTTTCCTACTGCAGCGTATCGGTCGGCGTGCTCTCTCTTGGAGGTGCTCACCACGACGATATTCTGCTGGAGGTTGGGGCACACGACGTCCTCACTTGCTTCATTGGTGGGGATTTGTGCCGCTGCCGCAATTGTACGGCTTAGTTTAATGCGTGTCACATCACTCAGGTGGAGCCCGCCTCGTGGGCGTAACACGATCTTTATGTCGCCGCATGGCAAGTCTGGCATGCGCGCGCCCTTCAACAATTTGCCCTTGTTTACACGTTTCGCCCTTGAGTGACATGTATGTATCGCTGCCAGTGGCGCCACCGCCGAGGTTGCTGCTTCGGCTGTTGACATCAGCCGTGGCCTTCTCGCCATCTTGGCTCGTTTGAAGTACGGGATTTAGGCCTAGCTTGCCCATGCCTTTGTGCCTCACTCTCTCACTGGCAGTTTTCCAGCCTTGCAATTTTGTGCACTGGTCCGTTGAAATTTCGATGCCGTCCACCTCTACACGCATAGCGGTAGTCATCTTAGGTCAGTGCTCACTTGCGTAATCACCGATGGTTCTATGTTCTGTTGGCGGCTTCACCGAGGCTCGGGCTAGGCCTACCGCTCCCCCAGCCAAGGCCGAGGTCGACGTTAGGCCCAGCGGTGGACGCTCCTCTCGGCACACAAAAGTCCTCTAAATTCAGAAAAAGTGGTCCCCTACCTCGGAATTTGGGTTACCGGTGGTCCACATAACTTCATGCATCCGGTCGATGCACTTTCATTAAGGTGCGACTCAAAAAAACCGGCAGTTGAAAGAAAAAACGCGGAGCCCAGGTGAGATGCTCAATATGACATACATGACAGAAGCCAACAGTCACTGCAACCAAGGAGCATAGGAGATGTGTTTTTATATATAAATAATTTATGATTCTCATCAATGGGAGATTAATAGGGTAATTATTGTAACGATAACTGATAAGAAAGCAGAAGAAACCACATGCCGCTGGTGGGATCTGAACCCACGACCTCCGAATTATTTCTTCTGCTTTCGGTTCAGTTATCTTCAAAATTATTTCCCTATTAATCTCCAGTTGATGAACACGACAAATTATACATATATAAGTCCCCCATGTTCCTCAGTTTCATTGAGTTACCTGTCGTAATATTGGTTCTTTTCTTCATTATTGGTACCTTTCATTTTGCTTTCTTTTATTTTGACACAGAATTTGTTAATTTTGTTGTGTGTTTCACAGTTCAAGTGCATTATGTATTTTTCATTTCATGCTTTTTGCACAGCATTTGACTTTCCAAGCCAGCAAGCTTAATTATCAAACATATTGCTTATGCTCTTCACAGTCTATTGTAACAGGAGTGGTGGATTATCTGGAGAGCGTCAATTATACTCCTAACAATGTTTCCACAGACCTAGAACAACTGCATTGTATATGGCTATTTCAGTTGTGACATTCCTTTACCACATTTATTTTTGCACTTTTCGTGCATGCTTTTCTGAATGAAGTCAGTCTTGAGTTTGTGGAAATATTTTAGTGCCTTTTGTTTTGCCGCACTGTTTACTGTGTAATATGTTTGACCGCCTAATAGATACCGTCTCTAGTGATGATTATGCTTTGGAATGGTGCCAGAGAGTAGAACTGTGATCACAGGTTTGTATTGGATAAAGAACACCTTGCTAACAAACTGGGCTGAGAAACTTATTTTTACCGAGGTAAATACTTGTGAGGTTTTATGCTTCGTGTCTTGTCTTTCACACCACTGGCCAAGTTCCATTTAATACTATATTTGTTGCATCAGTTTGTGTTCTGGCATTGTGCTCAGTTTTATGAATCTCATGGTTTAATCCTTCAGTTTGTTGCTTTCTCTGTTAAATTTTGTTTATATTCATGGCATGTGCTGCATTGTGGCATTTTCTCTGTGCAGGTCAAGTCTTGGATAAAGTTGGTGGCAAGGAGTTTCAGCAGGAAGTCAAGGAGTTGCTGGCTTCTCATGGGCCCTTAGAGAGCGCTGGAGGCAAGACTTCCTTTCTGTCCTAGGACCTTCTGGTGTGCTACTGCAGCTTGGTGTTAACGGCCCTGCAGTTTCTTCTGCTCTTCTTTGTTTGTTCGCTTTTTTGTATGTGATGTTGTAAAAAAGCTTAAAGCAAGTTTTGCAAAGAATGAGGCAGAATAGTTGTAGAAAAGTGCAAAACTATTCAAATATTTGATGTCATACTGGTAGCAAGCGCACTGTATGCAGTGTTGTGAGTTCGATGCCATCGTAAAGATGAACGTTAATCCACTGCGTGTTTTTTGCACAATGCCAGCTTCTGTGTGCTGCGTTTTTATGTCACATCACCCACTTTTATGTTCCTGCCATTAATCCTCTTGTTCACTTTAAAGATGAATGCAACACAAAGGGCTTTGACTTAACGCAGCTTCTTGGTCACTGTTTCTTACATTTTGTATTCTGGAGCATTAGCCCTTAGCTTGTTCTTCAATTTCACACCGTTGGCATCCGGTGTCGGCGGCTGCAGTGCACCTGCCTCAGTTGGCAGGTGACTAAGTGCAGAGAGGGAATTCCCCCACTCCACTTTCAGGGGACAGGGAAAGTGGGAGAGGGAGGAAGGCGACAGTGATGAGAAGTACACTGCAGTCACCAATCAGAGTAGAGGGGTGAGGAGAGTGTAGAGGTAGTGCGGTGTGCCACACTGCGATTGCTGGACTTGATCAGGATAGTGGAGTGGTGGTACAGCATGTCCTGTGACATGACATACCACTGCTCCACTGGCAGTGACGCTGGCTAGCTGTGCAAACTTAACAGTGAGCCAGGACGCTGCTGCAGCGGTTGCGGCACAGTATACCGTGTATACCGTATTTACTCGAATGTAACGCGACCATGATTGTAATGCGAGGGTCGACTTTTAGGGTGTGAAAAGGGGGAAAAGAAAACAACTACGATTGTAATGCGAGGGTAGACTTCGGGCGTGCGACAGAAAAACCGAAAGAACATGAATGTGAAGCGAGGAACCGACATCGTACAGTTCTGAGGGTCAAAGAGAACTTTATTGAAATACAAGACAAACAGGCATTCCTATACACCCTCATCCTCGCGGCAGTTGTCACCGTCACTGTCATCATCACAGCTTGACTCTTCTTTGTCACTAGCTGCCTCCCACAGCAGGTCATCCTCGCTTCCGTCTAGAGCATTTGAAATTGAGCATTTCTTAAATGCGCGGTAGCCCAAATCATGAGGCAGCCCGTACCAGGCTGCTGAAACCCAGTGGGCAACGGTAGACTCGCTTGGGCATTTCAGCCTTCCTGCAGGTGTTGTTGTTCATCCGCTTTCAATCCACTCCCAGTATAATTGTCGCAAGCGATCCTTGAAGGGCTTGTTCATGCAGACGTCCAGAGGCTGGAAAATGGAGGTCATGCCACCCGGTATAGCAACGAGATGCGTTTGGTCACGCTGTAGCTTTTGTTTGACGCCGGGTGTCAGGTGACCTCGGAAAGAGTCCAGAACCAATATTGCTTCCGGATGCAGCAATGCGCCTAGCCTTTGGTCCCACACGCTTTGAATCCAATCTATGACAAGATTCGATTCCATCCAACCTTTTTTGTGACAGCGCACGATAACGTCTTTCGGGAAAGTTTCCTTCAGGATCATCTTCCGGCGAAAAATGATGAATGGAGGGAGCTTGTGGCCGTCAGCCAAACATGCCAGCATAACGGTAGTCTGATTTTTTTCGTTGCCTGTGCTTCTAAGGCGAACTTCATGCTCACCAGACTTGCGCACTGTTCTGAACATAGGCATGTCCAGATACACGGGGGTCTGGTCGGCATTGCCAATATGTCCAAGTAACATGTTGGTAGAGCGACGAAGATCGATGACGTAGCGCTGGAACTCTCGAAGTTTTGATTCGAAGTCCCCGGGCAGCTTCTGGCAAATAGAAGTCGTGCGTCGAAGGGAGAACCCGGCCCTTCGCATAAACTTCTGCACCCAGCCTCGTGATGCCTTAAATTGGTTTTGGGTCGAACCCATGTCCCGCGCAAGCTCCTGTGCTTTGCACTGAAGCATTTCAGTGCTTACTCCAAGTAGTCGGAAACGTTTCTCGCTAATGAACTCTGCAAGGCGACGCTCCAACTCCGGGAAGTGGCCTTTCTTGGGCCCCCGAAAGCCTTTTCGCAGGCTGTTGCAGTTAAACAATTCCTCGCGATGTTTCCTCCATCCCCTGATCGTCGATTCGTTGACGTCCAGACGTCTTGCAGCCGCTGAATTTCCCACTTTCTCAGCAAGCAGAATAGCGTTGCACTTGAAGCCAGCTGTATACTGAGCGTGTGAGCACACCATTCCGCTTGAAGACAACTCGACCGTTTGATGGGGATAGGCCTAAGACTTGAAGCACGCAACACACAACTACACACTGGCACCAAACACGAGAAAGAGTGAACAAAGCGCGCTGCTCCATGCCCTGCTGCCTGTTAGTCACCTGGCCATGTTTTTGCATCAGTTGCAAGGATTAACAGATAGATGGCGGTGGGATTGCTCGCTCTTTTGCTGGCGTCTTGGCGGCGATTGCGGGCGCTCGGTGCCTCCGAGATGGCTGTTTCAATTTGCGGTCACGGAGGCCGCACAACCTCACTACGAGCATTCGTCAAGAGGTGGCGCCTTCTCATCGCTTCAGTGACTCTAGCTGGCGTCGACTCTTGTTGGCTTGTTCTCACTGGCGTCTTTTTTTTTTGCGTTTGCGATTAGGTTGCCGCTTTGTCCTAGTAGTTGTGACCTGTGGTTCGCGTACTGGTTGACCGGCGAGTTGGAGTGCGCGATTTCGAATGACCAGTAAGATCAACGCACACGTTTGACACATGAAATGATTTTAATAGTGTGTGTTTGGTGCTCTTCATAGCGTTTTTAAACCTAGTATTCGATTGTAATGTGGGGGGTGACATTTCCTTTCTACTTTCGGTAAAAATCTCGCGTTACATTCAAGTAAATACGGTATGCGGGTAAGGGCCACACTCGTGTATGGGCCGCTCCCTCCAACTTGGCAGCCGATAATATGAGAAATATATATATTTCAACTGAAATCAACTGCTCCACACGTGTGCATGCGTTCCTCGACAAGCCGTCGGATGACGGCGGCTGCCTGCTTCCATCATTATCATTTCCCAGCATGCACCACTGTGCAGGTCGGTGCAATATGTGACGGTCTTACAGCTTCGCCCATGTAGCTCGGCATCATTTTCATTTGTGCTGCATCTTGAGCCAACAGTTTTGCCAGTCTGCCATTTTGCCAGTTTTGCCAGCTGAACGACTGAATTTCAGCTCGTGTGCTTCTTGAGTTTGAATGCGCAGTGTACTGTGTCGCCGGACATTGTAGTTTAAAAGCTTTAATGTTATGGGCATTATGAATTCAGATGGATGGAGCCGAAGATGACTACATTTATGAGGTTGATTACAATGATGGCCCAAGCAACAGCGACAACGATAAAGTACCTTGAAGCTATTTGGAACTAGGCGCTAGATATAGCGTCAAACTGTAATGGACAATAAATTAGTTACCCCAGAATATCACTTGAAAATTGAACTGAAAAATGGTGCTTTTGTGTAAGGGCTGTGCCCTCCCACAATTAAAAAAAGAAGTGCAGCCCCGACCTGCATATATACGGTATATCATAAACGTGGCGATATTGTGTGGGAGGGGTATGGTGGACAAGGTGACACGTGTTGCAGTATGTGCGCTCCAGCATTGGAGTGGAGCCTAGTAGTTCAGGGGAGAATAATTACAATTCTTTACTCTTACACCTCAGGTAATGCTCAAAAATTCGCATTAAACACTTGTAACCGTTCTGTGAATTTTTTTTTTTCATGTACATATTTTGTTTTGTTAATGTAGCACAGCCATCTTGTGCCATGTTTTAGTGTAAAGAAGTCTTTGCGTGCTGCGGCTGCCTGCTTCCATCATTATCATTTCCCAGCATGCACCACTGTGCAGGTCGGTGCAATATGTGACGGTCTTACAGCTTCACCCATGTAGCTCGGCATCATTTTCATTTGTGCTGCATCATTTGTGCGGCCTGACGGCCGACGATGAAGATGGGCCGCTTCGAAATGGAGGGGGAAACAGGTTTCCACATCCCTCCCTCCTTAAATGTTGGCCTATGGTTGAACTCATCCATGGAGGCCAACGACAAAGTTGCCACAAGCGTTGCGGTGACGACAGCAAGACAGCTCGTACAGGCGGGGTGCCGGAGTCATCTGACGAGCAGCAAGGTCACCGGGCACCCTTCCTTGTCCCGCCGGCAGGCATCCAAAATTAGCGTGCCGGGAGGGTGTTGTTCGCGCCAACGTGCCTTTGTTGGAAGGTAAAGGGGCTGCCCCCCCCCCCCCCCCCCCCCCCCCGCTCTCGTAGCCGCTGCAAACTGCTCGCGGAGACTCCGCAGCTCGATGACTCACGGCCGCAAGGCATGCAGGGAGTCATACAAAGGACAGCAGGCCGGGGCATCTTCTCTTGAACTCTGCATATCGCTCCTATGATCTCCAAAAGTTTGAATCAAAGGCAATGGAGACCTCACAAACTGACCATTCGGCAAAATGCGGAGCAATGCGAGTGCCAAACAATTCTATCCAGCACTGCCCATACGCTCGGCTCATTTGAACGCAGCTGGCTGTCTTCGGTCGAAGCACATCCGCGGTTCGCTTTCGACATTGTGGTGTTAAGCTCATTTGAACTGCATTAGCATCTCTGGTTCCACAAAATTATGAATTCGCTTCGCAGCCCTCCCAAAAATACCAAGTTCGTTCGAACAGTCAGCTCTCTGTAGTTGAGCGAGACCTCTCGGCTCTAGCGAGGTTAAATATAAAACAAGCAAACCCGTTTGCGCGTGCTTGTGCCACGGTACCACTATGTCCTCCCAAAAGCGACAGGCAGCTCCCAAAGAGCCTTAGGCCTACTCGCTATGACACTTGCCAGTGCCAACAAAGGGCCAAGGACAATAGCTAGAACACAACGCCACAAGGAGATACGTGTCTGCCAAGGTGACCCTAACACGAACGGCGCCTACTGCTTATCACGGTGTAGCAGCGCCCCGGTGCTTTTCCTGCATTCACGACTGCAATCCAAATCAGCTGATTATGGCACCCGGCTCCCAGAGCCAAAACAGAGAATATTTACAACTATGTACAAGAAAAATCTGGCTACCCTGCCGCGGAAGGTGACGAGAGCGTGCGGCTGCAACCGCTCGTGACGCTGGCCGGATCTCGAAGAAACTCTGTCCGGTCCCGCAGAATTCCACGTAACCTGCAAGGTGGCGCTCTTGTCGCTGTTCCCTTTCTCCCATGAGGGAGACTTCCCTCCTCGCCCAACCGGTGCTGTCCTGACGGCCGACGATGAAGATGGGCTGCATCGAAATGGAGGGGGGAAACAGGTTTCCACAAACTCAGAGCCTTTGTTTCATAAGACTCATGTGAAAAATGCTGTGCAGAGACTAATAACCATAGGATGTCATAAAGCCTTTTTTTGATTGTTTGGCTGGCTGTTGGGCAAGGTGATGGCAGGATTAATTTTTAAAGCAGTGATTATGTGCACAGTTAGTGCACGCTGATGACGTAGATGAGATGCTATGCGGTTTCCGGAGTGATCTTGTGTGGCGCTGGTGTTTTGGGTTGTGTGTCCAGCATTTTATCCTTGCTACAGTGCTGTCCATTATATAACAATTGTTTGGGCATTGAGTAAAATGGAGAAGCTAGCCCCCCCTCCCCAAAAAAATGCACGTTGGGGAATATAGTTGTCTGTAAAATTAACAATATGTAAACGCTGTGCCCATTGTCATGCCACAGTCATGCTACTCTATGCCTGCAGCACACCTGCTGTGCTGTTGTGCCCGCATGTAAGCATGGAAGTGACCATTTGAAAGTGATTTTGTAAAATTTGTAAAATATTCCAGCAGTCAGATCTGTGCTCTTTTAATGTTCAGCACTTCAATGTCTTCAAAGCATTTTGTTTGTGTGTCACGCAGTGGCCATCTGCCCGGGCCACCACTTTCCAGCCAAGCATGTGCTGCACTGCCATGTGCCCCCAGCAAGTGGTGCTAATGCAGCTGAACTCCTGGAGAAGTGTGTGCGCAACTGTCTCTCACTGGCTGATGAGAAGAACATCCGGGTCCTCGCCATTCCCCCTATGGTGTCTCACAGGTGTGTGCTGCTGACATTTTTCAAGCAATGCATTACCCTCAGGGGGAGGGGGGGGGGGGGAGGGTTCTGGACACGATCGAAGGATTTTAGTGTGTTTTGTTTCTGAGACTTTAAAAAAGCCCAACATGCACACATGGCATTCATAGAGTGGGATCAGTTACAGTAAAACCACAAGTAATTCAAACTTTATTAATATGAAGAATTTCAGCGGTCCTGTAACTTCTGATGTAAATTTCACCGTACAATTCGAACTGTTGGCTTGCACCAACTCAGTTAATTTGAAGCTCAGGGCGCTTTGTGGGAATGCCTGATCCCTATTTCACTGCAAACCTGGTGAAGTGGTGGTCCTTCGAAGCCGCAAAACTTCGGAGCCACGAAATTTTTGGCGACTTGCTCAAAACCTGGGTCATATACGACCCATGACCCATGGCATATGGTGCAGTAAGGAAAGAATTAAGTTGCCGCCTGGTTTTTTGAACTCCAAAAATTCGGACTTGCACAATATTTCGGACCATGCTGAGGAAATGTCACGCACCACATAGGAACGTGCACATTTTCACGGCCTATATTTCGGACTCTATGGAGTCCAAAAGTTCGATTTTTCGAGCTAAAATTTTTTAGATGCCAGAAACACTGCGGAAATTTTTTTTCAACTGAAATTAGTTTTTTTGAAAGTTAGTTTTGGCATGTGTCTGTCTGGGATGTTAAACCCTGCAGTTTACATTTTTCTTTACATTTCTAGTTTTGAATAGTGCCTAGAATCCATTCTGAGGGCATCCTCTTGTTGCTGTATTGGGCTGACCAAGAGCCAAAGTGAGCAGTAGGCAGATGCCAAACTTTTGTAGGCCACATCTCGCTGACGGGCACAGTCACCATAGCTGGTCAATGATTGGGCACCATGCATCACCATAGAGATCATTCGGTTACTATGAGGTGTTGTTCCAGACATGCACCATTCTTTTTAAGTCAACTGAGAGTAATGCCAGGCACTATCTGATGCTGAATTGCAACAACTGTGTACCTTCCATTTCAATGAAGGTAGAGTCGGAGTATGCAAGGTATGTTTTAGAAATAAACATACTGCAGCGAACCATGACGGCCGCGCCTGATGCCGCATAGGCAGATCATTGACTAAGCGCCGATGAAGACGAGGCGCCGGTGAAGGACGAAGTTTCGCACTGCACGAGATCGCTTGGTTTTTAGACTGGCCGTCGGCGCTGCCCGCTGTACTGCTCGCCGTTTTGTGTCGCCCTCCGTGAACTCTTTCCCCTGACCTATTTGTGTACAAACCCCCTTTCACTTGGTGGAGGTTCGGATTTGCTGACGCCCTGCAGCTTCGAATTCGTACGCTTCCGGTCATCACCATGCCCAAAGATTCCAGCCCCACTTCTGCTGCACTGCCGCCGACCGTCGTCTGCGCTGGAGCTTTGCGCCAGCGCGATCCTGCTGTATTCAGTGGAACCGGGGACCATGACGTCGAGGATTGGTTAGCCTCGTATGAGCGGGTAAGCACCCATAACAAATGGAATGATGCCCTCAAACTGAACAACGTCATCTTCTGTCTTACGGACGTTGCGAATCTGTGGTACTGCAACCACGAGGCTGACATCACATCGTGGTCCGCCTTCAAGCAGAATTTCTCCGATGTCTTCGGCCGGCCTGCGGTGCGCAAGTTGCGCGCCGAGCAACGCCTACATGCTCGTGCTCAGCTGCCTGGTGAAAATTTCACCAGCTACATTGAGGATATGGTGGACCTGTGTAGGCGTGTGGATTCTTCGATGCCGGAGTGCGCCAAGATCGATCACATCCTGAAGGGCATTGACGACGACGCGTTTCCAGATGCTTCTGGCCAAAAATCCAGCAAACATCATCGATGTCCTTGCCCAATGCCAAAGCTACGACAAACTACGCAAGCGCCGTCTTCGCACTCGCTCTCCACTCTCGCACCCGGAGCCTCTGGGGCCTTTGACGTCTGACTTCGACCACTCGCCACTGTTACCCCAGATAAAGCAGTTTGTTCGCGAAGAACTTGCTCGTCAGCTCTCTCTCGTCCACCCGAGTCCTGACGTTCCCTCTCCTCTTGTGCCTTCGCTTCAGCGCGTCATCCGAGAACAAGTCGCCGAGGCTCTTCCTACCCTGCCTGAAGTTCCTTCCGTCCCTCCTTTGGCGTACGCTGAAGCCGCGGCACATTACAGCGCCTCCACTCCTGTGGCGGCGCCCTTGACGTACGCTGCCGTGGCTGCGCGCCCTCGGCCTGTGGCGTTTTCACCCAGTCCGCCTGTCCTGCGTCCGGCACCAGTCCCACCAGCGGCCCCGCTTCATCCTCCCTCTTCGCCACATTACAACCCTTGGCGCACACCGGACAATCGTCCTATATGCTTTTTGTACAGTTTCCCTGGCCACTTGGCCCGCCACTGTCGTCGCCGCATGGTCGCCCCTTCAGCATTTGTGCCTTCTGCCAGCTCACCCCAGCTGCTTCGGGCTGCTACAGCTCCAGAAGCGTACGCCAGCGACCAGCTTCCGTATACGACCCGTCGATTCCCGTCCCCACGTCGCCATTCACTGTCGCCTATGCGCCGTCTCCCTACGTCCGCTGACGAGGGAAACTAAGTTCCGCAGTTCCAGAGGCAAGAACTGCGTACTCTTCGAACAGTTCAAGGCCTCATCGTTCTCCCACGGACATTCTAGTGGTGTCTGTCGACGGTCTGTCTGTCTGTGTCCGCGCTTGTCGACACGGGTGCTGCTCTGTCAGTGATTGATGAGAGACTGTGCCGTCGTCTACGGAAAGTGACGACGCCATTTTCTGGTTTGTCGCTTCGCACTGCAACCGAAGAGAGGATCGCACCTTTGGCCACATGCGCAGCGCGGGTTGTCATCGCTGACATTTTGTACAGTGTCGAATTCTTGGTCTTGCCGTCTTGTTCCCACGACGTGATTCTCGGGTGGGACTTCCTGTCAAAAAATAACGCCGTGATCGATTGCGCCTGCGCTGAGGTAGAATTGTCTGCATTGTGCGACGAACTGGCCGACGACCTCCATTTCGTGCATCCGCAGAAGCTCACCATCACTGAAGACGTCCATATCGCTCCGGAGGCTTCAGCGCTTGCATCCCTCTCGTGCCCTGCCAGGCCGGCTGTCACCGTTTTATTTGCACCATCTTCTTCCTTTGTCCATCGCAAAAACCTGCCGCTGCCGTCTGCTCTTCTCACAAGGTCTCACGAAGATGCTTATCAACAATCCATCTTCTTGCCCGCTTACCCTGCTACTTGGCGAATCTCCTGGTTCAATTCAACCTGCCCACATTCTCTCTGACTGGGATGCCCCCGTTACCTCCCGCCGTTCCTCCATCAACGCTCTTCATTCCGATTCGGCACCTGATCCATTGCTTGACGCCGCTTTCCAAGCCGCCATCGACGACGCTCTTCCTTCTGCCCACCGAACGGAGCTCTCAGCCCTTCTGCACACGTTTCGCTCCGCTTTTGACGTCGGCCACACTCCTCTAGGCCGGACTTCCACTGTCACTCATCGCATAGAGACCGGTTCTCACCCGCCTTTTCGACAGCGGCCATATCGTGTGTTGGCAGCAGAGCGCCGCATGATTAGTGAACAAGTTGAGGACATGCTACACCGTGGTGTAATCCGTCCGTCTCACAGCCCTTGGTCTTCGCCTGTGGTACTTGTAAAGAAGAAAGATGGCTCAATCCGATTTTGTGTCGACTACCGCCGCCTCAACAAAATTACCTACAAGGACAATTACCCTCTTCCCCGCATCGACGACGCTCTTGATAGCTTTCAAGGCGCTGAGTACTTTTCTTTCCTTGACCTACGTTCCGGCTACTGGCAAGTACTGATGGCTGTACCTGACAGAGAAAAGACAGCATTTGTTACACCGGACAGCTTCTACGAGTTCTATGTGATGCCGTTCGGTCTGTGCAACGCATCAGCCACATTCGAAAGGATGATGGATAACATCTTGCGGAAGTTCAAGTGGCAGATATGCCTCTGCTACTTGGACGACATTGTTGTCTTTTCCGTTGATTTCACCACGCACCTCGCACACTTACGACAGGTTTTGACTTGCCTGACTGAGGCCGGCCTGCAGCTGAATCTCAAAAAGTGCCATTTCGCTGCTCGGAAGTTGATCATCTTGGGGCACATCGTCTCCAAGGAAGGCACTCTTTCTGACCCGGCCAAGCTCCGTGCTGTGGCACAATTTTCAAAACCTCTGTCGCTCAAGCAACTTCGAAGCTTCATAGGTTTGTGTTCCTATTTCCGGCGCTTCATACGCAATTTCGCGTCGATCATTGCACCACTGACAAAGCTACTTGGCGGAAACGATGACATGTCTGCCTGGTCGGCCGAGTGCGACGAAGCGTTGACTACCTTGCGCCATCTTTTGACTTCGCCGCCAATACTCCGACACTATGACCAAACAGCACCTACCGAGGTCCATACGGATGCGAGTGGCATTGGCCTCGCAGCTGTCTTGGCTCAGCGAAAAGATGGGTTTGAAGAATACGTAGTTGCGTATGCGAGTCGCGTGCTTACCAAAGCTGAATCCAACTATTCCATCACGGAGAAGGAATGTTTAGTTACTGTATGGGCACTAACGAAATTCCGGCCCTTTCTGTACGGTTGCCGGTTTGACGTCGTCACGGACCACCATGCGCTCTGCTGGTTATCGTCTATTAAAGATCCATCTGGTCGCCTTGCTTGATGGGCTCTTCGCCTTCAAGAGTATGACATTCGTGTCATCTACCGTTACGGCCGTAAGCACATGGACGCCGATGCTTTGTCTCGGTCTCCCATTCCCAGCGACGCTGCCTGCTCCTCGGCGACAGATCCCGTGCTTTCGTCTCTTACCATCGCTGATATGCCTGCGGAGCAGCGGAAAGACCCGTGGCTTGCTTCCCTATTAGATGCTGTGTCTTCGTCACAAAGCGTTGCGCCTT
Organism: Amblyomma americanum; assembly: GCF_052857255.1. NCBI lineage: Eukaryota > Metazoa > Arthropoda > Arachnida > Ixodida > Ixodidae > Amblyomma > Amblyomma americanum. The sequence goes on along the minus strand of NC_135497.1, from coordinate 220,823,104 downwards.
CAAGAACATTAAGGCGTCAAGCTCTGCACTTTGCCCTCCGGGACGGCCTTCTATACCGCCACAACTACATGCCTGATGGTTGGCGGTGGCTTCTCGCGATTCCCCGCCATTTACGATCTCAAATTTGCGCCTCTTACCACACCGACCCTCAGTGTGAGCACACTGGTGTGGTGAAAACATTCAAAAGACTTTTTCAGCGCTACTATTGGCGCGGCATGTACGCCTATGTTCGGAAATACGTCCGATCGTGCATCGCCTGTCAGCGGCGAAAGACCTCCGCTCCTCGTGTGACCGGCCCATTGCAACCACTCCCTTGCCCAGCATGTCCCTTCGATCGTGTTGGCGTTGACCTTTACGGCCCGCTTCCCTGTACGGTCTCTGGGAACCGCTGGATTATCGTCGGCGTCGACCACCTCACCCGCTATGCAGAGACAGCCCGCCCTTCCTGCTGCTACTGCCCGCGAAGTTGCGATGTTTCTGCTGCATCATTTTGTTCTTCGCCATGGCGCGCCGCGCGAGATCCTAAGTGACAGAGGCCCGCGTCTTCCTTTCCCACGTCATTGAAGCTCTGCTTACCGAATGTCGCATCGTACATCGGACCACCACTGCCTACCATCCCCAAACTAACGGGCTAATTGAGCACTTCAATGGTACTCTCGGAGACATGCTCACGATGTACGTCGCAGCGAATCAGACCAACTGGGACACTGTCCTTCCTTACGTGACGTACGCGTACAACACTGCCACGCAGTCAACCACCGGTTTTACCCCTTTCTTCCTGCTGTATGGGCGTGAGCCGTCGTCCACGATGGATACCATCTTGCCATATACTCCTGATGCCTCCGAGTGGACGCCCCTCTCCGAAGTCGCAAAGCATGCGGAGGAATACCGCCAGTTGGCGCGCTCTTTTACCTCGGCATCCCAAGGCCGCCAAAAGCATCGTCACGATCACGATAGTAGGCAACACGTTTTTCCGATAGGATCCCTAGTTTGGCTCTGGGTTCCAGGCACACCACCAGGATTGTCGTCGAAATTCCGTACAGAATATCACGGCCCTTATCGGGTCGTCCAGTAAATGTCGCCTGTGAATTACATCGTGGAGCCGCTCAACCCCTCTTCGGACTTGCGCCATCGCGGCCGAGAAACCATCCATGTCAGCTGCCTGAAGACCTACTACGACCCTCTCCTCTTGTCCTCGCTATAGATCGCCAGGGTGGCTCCTCTTCGTTCCCGGGGCAGTTGTAGCGAACCATGACAGCCGCGCCTGATGCCGCATAGGCAGATCATTGACAAAGTGCCGATGAAGACAAGGTGTCGGTGAAAGACGAAGTTTCGTCGCGCTGCACGAGATCTCTTGGTTTTTGGACTGGCCGTCGGCGCTGCCTGCTGTCCTGCTCGCCGTTTTGTGTCGCCCACCGTGAACTCTTTCCCCTGACCTCTTTGTGTATTAACCCCCTTTCAATATGTTTATTTATATGTGTTATGTTTTTTGCAGTATATTGATTTTTTGTTCTCGATTCACAGAATTTAAATTTTCCACCGCAGAAAATTAGGGGTCTTATTTATACAAGCATGGGAACTAGTGTTTGACAGCAATGTACAAAGTTATATGACCTGTCCTAGCTCCAGTGTGAGATCTCACACAAGTGCCAACAGCGAGTTGCAGCAGACAGTTGCTATGCTGGGTGTGCAGCAGGAAAAAAAACAGCAAGGAAAATTGTGCCTATCATCACATCTTGACGTCACAGAGAAAAACCTCACTCCTCCCCGTGTTGTGATTTGGTGTCGTGGTGTTCCGCCAGTATGCAGTATTGTGTGCATGACCTTTTCATGTTGGAATGCACATTGTTGGTGCACATGCATCTTTCTTAAAGGTGCACAAAGAGGATTCTGAGCTCATCTCTTTACCGCAGGAACTCTATCTACACGCTCCAAGTATTCTTAGAAACTTTGAATTACTGTCCCGTGCAGCCGATTTCCCTATTAAATCGGATTAATTGTTCTGGCTCCTGCCTTTTTTTTTAATTCACCTCCGAGAGTAGGAGGAGTCAACCAACGCGGGGTGTGCTTTTCAGCCAGTCGCGTGGTGGCTTGCCACTACGCCATCGCTGGAGTGATCCGTAGCAATACATGGAGTGATCTGCGAAAGCAAAGAGTCCATGTGTATCTTTATTTCCGTGGGCCTAATTTGCGGCTATGTTGTCTGGGACTGAAAATTCATGGCAACCTAAAAAACAAAATAAAAGCGAAAGCAAAGCCGGCACGTGACTAGCTGAAAGGCGCTGTATGCCTAGGTTGGCTCCTCCCACTCTAGGAGGCCAGTTTAAAAGAAAAGGCGGGAACTGGGATGTTTAATCCAATTTAATAGGGAAACCGGCCTCACAGAACAATAATTTGAGGTTTCTAAGAATGCTCGGAGCACGTATATCGAGTTCCCGAGGTAAAAAGATGAGATCAGAATTCTGTTTAGAGCACCTTTAATTTGAATTGTCACTAAATACGTGCAGTAGGTCCCTAAGCAAAGTTTTTTAGGTTCAAATTCTGAAGTGTTCAGTGACAGTGCTACTGCACCTAGTGTGTGCCATTTCTGTCATTTTGGCTGCAGTCTAGACTTTGCTCCATCCCCCATGTTGTTGTCATTGTGAATGTGGGATGCGTATACTGAGTCCCACAGTTTGGCACTACCTGGACTGATGCAGAAAGTGCATCATACTAAAGATGGCTTTGCTATGGTAACTACTTGCTGCACACCTCACGTTACGAAGGTAGCCAGCGTATGCTTTGGCTGGGAAGGATGTTCTCTCTGTCACTTCGACTTCTTCTACAGTCGTATATGCCCATTATGTACCGTATTTACTCGTGTAATGAACCAACTTGCATAATGAACCTGCTGCCCACTTTTGTCAGTGAGAATTTACTTTTTTTTGAAACGTTAGCTTTTCTTAACATGTTTCTCAGTTTCACGCCGTCCACAGCACAGACCTTGGCAGCACGCCAAGACGCTACGCAGCAATAACAGATAACATCGCAGCGTGTTTATCCTGTGATGAAAGCTCCTGCGGGGGTGGTGTGCACAGCGAACTTGGGTGAGTGCCAAGATGCTGTGCGCCCTTGACAGGAGCACCGGTGGCGGTGGTTGGCTGGGCGTGCTACTGCACCCAGCTGCATCAGTGTATGCTTAGAAAGCCAGCAAGCACTGGAGCATCAGAGAGGAGGTAACAGTTTAAACCAAAATGCCATAAAACATTTTCTACACTGAAATACTATGGAGGAAGCAGGGCCTTCAAACCCCCAAGCGATTTGGAGAGCTTGAGAACGGGAGCAAGAATGCCTGACACCTCTCATGCCACAGCTAACGCTTAAACAGTTGCATTATAGCCTTAGTCGCTTATGCGCCATTAAATTAAACTCAACAACAGCATTATACACTCATAGCCGTCCTATGAGTTTTATTAACCTCGCATAAAAAATGCGCACCTGACCCTCAGAGCCGGTGTTAGCATGTTCACTTTATCTGGGCCTGATTGGCTGGTGCGGTTGCATGTCAGAAAATCGCCAAATCGTGCTGTGGTGCAGCAAACACCTTTTGATGCAAATGATGCTAAACACCGGTGACACAAACTTTTCTGGAAAAGCAGTGGATTCATTATGCGAGTAAATATGATAGTTCAACTTGTTGATAGGCATTGCATGCGTTAAAGGAACACTGAGGACAACTCTATCCTGTTATTGTACTGAAAATTATTGTTCTCAAAAAACCAATTTATGGCCGAAAAAATTGAATTTAAAAGTTTTCCCATCACTTGCTTCAAACTTGTTACGTCTGCACCGTGAAGGACTGGCTGCCACCATTTTGCAGTAAATGGCAGTCTAGCATAGCCTCTGGAATTTGTGCCGTAAACTCAGTGTCGATAAACTCAGCTTTCTTGTGAAATTGGCCAGTGATTTCATTTGTTGGTCTAATAAAAGCTCCGTTTTCGGTGAGGTTGGTCTCTTGGATACAGATCAACTTTAGTTTGTCCTCGGTGTCCGTTTAAGGTCATACAGTGCAGACATTGGGGTATAGACATGAGCACCTGCTGCTTGCTTTCAAGGCCCGCTCTCATCACAGTGCATATTCTTTTGTTTGCAGCACCTCACCGTCGCAGAAGCAGCAGGCAGCGCAAACAGTGCTGCGAGCTATTTCCAACTACTTCGTCAATGTTATGTCAAGCTCACTCAAGCAGATCTACTTTGTCCTGTCTGACATGGAGAGCATTGGTGTCTACACCAGTGAACTGGCAAAACTCGACTCCTAGACCTCTCAGTTGCTGTCGTGGCTCCTCGGGTCGTCACCACGCAGTCACTGGGGTATGTCTGCAGCAGTCCAAAATTGTGGGAGCTGAAAAACTCAAATTCTAAAGAAACACATCACATCGCGATCATTTTTGTAAGCTCAGTGCATGCTTGCCTTCTGCAGGCTCTCGTTGCTAATTAGAAAGTGACAAAGGGAAGGCATCATCTGCTTTTTAGAAATGGCTGAGTGTTGATGTTTCATGACAGTGTGTTAGTCTACGCAGTAAGCATTGTGTTGTTATTGTGACCACCTGCACTTTGGGATCTCTCTCAGGAGTGCACCAAGCACCTTCTTTTTTAGCTTAGTGTGTGTGTCAGTCGCTTTTCGCCTGTGGCGTAGTTACCTCCACTGCCAACCAGCTGAAGCCATGCTACCAATAATTGGCAGTCTTTCATATGGTGAGCTGAATCATTCAACTGTGTACACTTTTACATCGAGACTGTGTTCCTACAATTTCATCTGCTCTGTCTTTGTCAATGGTTAGCATTTCTATGCTGCCATTATGCAGTTCGTGCGTAAGAGCTTTCTGTAACTGTACTGATTTTTCTCCACTTTCACTGCTTACTGGTGCAAAGCGTGTGACGCCCACGGTTCTCATTCTTCGAGGTTTAACCTTGGCTGTACCGTTGAGTGATAAGGACCCAAGTTTTTTTTCAGCACTGGCACAGACAGATTAGGAAGCTGAGTGAGCTAACACAAACTTCTAGCTAGAAATGCACAGACAGGCAGGTAACTGAAGGGGAAAGACAGCACCAGCTGTAATATGCTCTCTTTCAAGCCTTCCCCTCTGTTTGCCCATTTACCATATTTGCTTACATAACGAATGCACTTTGTTCCCAATAAACCAACAAAAATTTGGAAGCGGTGTTCATTACTCGGGGTCATATCTGAGTGAACGTTTGAAGTCGTGAAAATGGGACTGCAGAATAGAACCAATTGTTTCTGGTACAACTCACCACGGAAATAGATAATTGGAATTGGGGTTAAGGTGGGGGTTAAGCTTCAGAAGTGCTAATATTAAAACATGCTGTAGCAGTAGTACTACATTTGAACCCCGCTGCAAAGAATTTAGGGGACCCACAAAAAATTTCGCTGAAGAAGAAACTTTGTTGACATTAAATCAGACTGGAACAACGACAGGCTGGATTGGACAGTTTTATTTCCAGAAATCTGTCAACTACTAAGCCGGAGTTCCTGGGTCCGAACCCGGCCACAGCGCAGCAGCCTCGTTTCTATGGAGGATAAATGCAAGGGCGCCCGTGTGCTCTGTGATGCCAGTGCACCGCAGGTGGTCAAAATTATTCGGGAGTCCTCCACTACACCTCTGTTCCTCTTTTTTTTTTCACTCCTATGTTCCACCCTTCCCTTAGAGCTCGGTTTGGGTGTCCACCAAAATATGAGAAAATGACTGTGCAGTTTCCTTTCCTCAAAAACCAGTTTTCATGTTGTCCATTTTACTCAGGCGTTTTGCTGTTTCCAAATCAATGCCGTGGCGCAATTGTCATCATACAGTAAAACCTCGTTGATACGTTTTTTTTAAATGCGAGAAAAAAACGTATTATCCGGGAAAACGTATGATCCAAACTCACCTTGATTTCCGAAAATCAAGACTCGAGAACGATGTGCAAGGGCATTTATTTCCATTTTCACTGCTTAAAGTAGTCGACCAGCGTTCGCTGATGAAGGGTGCGACCATTAGAAAGGTAGAGCTGCTTTTCTAGCTCACGAATGTTCTTATCTGCAGCGCTGTTCTCTTTGTCGCGGAAAAAACTCCGCAGCGCATCTAGTCCGGCGGCGGCCTGGGCGAAAGTAGTCGGGATGTCCTCTTCGTCGTCTTCGTCGCTATCAGACGCTTCGCCGCCTCGTACCTCAGCCACTATTTCGGCTACGCTTTGCGGCTCACAGGTCAGCACGTTGTCGTCGACGGCAACAAACTCTGAAAACAAGCCATCGGCACCGGTTGACCGAAACTCTTCGTCGATCTCTGCATAGTTATCGCTGGGCTCCTGGGTCTCCTCGGCCCCTGGCACGCGCCGAAAACCGCACTTGTGAAAACAGTTACGCACAGTATCGCTCGTAACGCTTTCCCACGAACTGACCAAGTAGTGCATTGCGTCTAGCAACGACAACTTCCCCGGGTCCTGCTGTCGTGAGACACGAGCCAGGAATCGTCGCACAATGCACTTTCTGTACAAGTGCTTCACGTTTTTTATAATCCCAGCGTCTAAGGGCTGTAGATGACTCGTTGTGTTGCTCGGAAGAAAAATGACGCGGGCGTTTCGAAGAAAAGAAGTGTCCTTCGGGTGGGCCGCGCAATTGTCTAGAAACAGCAGCCCGTTCCGTCCTCTCGATCCGAGTCGTCCGTCGAGGTACCGAAGGAACATTTCAAAAATGCTGCAGGTCATCCACGCCTTTGTGTTATTTTTATAAACACAAGGCAAATGTGCAATATTGTGCAAACAGCGCGGGTTCTTTGCTTTCCCAATTACCCAAGGCTTGAGCATATCGCTCCCATCTTCATTGCAGCATAAAAGGACCGTCACGCGGTCTTTGCTTACTTTGCCGCCGTGACAATCGTCGCCTTTCAGGCACAGCGTTTTGTTCGGTTGTACCTTGAAGAACAGTCCCAGTTCATCGGCGTTGTACACGTCTCGTGGATCGTGTGCATTCAAAATTCCGGGCAGCAACGAAATCCAGTTTTCGATGTCAGCTGGATTGACGCTTGCAGCTTCGCCGTTCACTTGCCGATACGCGATGGCATGCCGAGCTCGAAATCGGCTAATCCAGCCATTCGAGGCGGTGAAGTCATCAATCCCAAGCACATCTGCAATTTCCATTGCTTTCTCGCGAAGAATACTTCCGTCAAAGTTGACACCGGACGCTCTCGCTTGTTTGAACCACTTCAGAAGTGCTTCTTCCAGCTCCCCATGCCTGGCTCCACGGGCCTGCTTTGTCCCTGCGCCGAACACCAAAGCGTTGCCTTTGATCTCCTTCCGCTTCGACACGATCGTGTTGACAGTTGATGCTGGCAGTCCGAGGTCATTTGCAATGTCGATTCGCTTCTTTTTGGGATTTGCGTCGACGACTGCCAAGATGTTCAACTTCTCCTTCAAGGACAACGGCTTACGCTTACGAGACGCCATGGCAGCCAGCAAACGACGCAGGAAGAAGGTGGAAATGAGAATCGGTAGCTATTCGTCCGACCGCAGGGTGGTGGGAACTGATGATGATGGTGTCTGGGAGCTTTAAAAGTAGGCAATCATCAAAATAAACCCGCGTCGACCAAAACAAAGTTGCATAGTCAAATCTGCGGTAGATTAGGAGATAAAAATTTTGACGGGCTTGTGCGTCCCGATTACGCAACCAGAGAGCAGAACCACCCTGTTTACCGGCTATAAAGCAACCAGAGTGGCGCTCGCTTGACTGGCGGAAACCAAGCGATATCGCGAGCGCTTCCTGTTTGCTGCATATAGTGAACGTACTAACCCTGCTAGGAATCGGAGAGACTGGAGGAGTAGGTGGGGCAGCGCCGTTGACATGCCACCGCGCCGAGCGGAGAAACCGCCGCGGCGGCGATTTACGCCATGCTCACGCAAGCATGGAGGAAGAAGTCGCGTGTGCCTGCTCTCAGCCAACTCTTCTTCTTTTCGTCGCAAAACGTATTGTTTCGCTAAAGTCTGAACGTATTTACCGGGAAATCGTGTGATCCGGGAACGTATAAACCGGGAAACAAATACCCGTAACTCTATGGGGCATTTTTTCTTGCCCTCGATTTTGATCGTATGAACCGGGAAATCGTACGAACCGGGAACGTATCAACGAGGTTCTACTGTACTCTGGAAATTGGAAATTTCGAACAATGGATGTACAGTGCAAGCCACATATAGCGATACCAGATATAACGACATATCGCTTGTAACGATAAAATTCTTGAGATTTATCAATTTTCCCATAGCCCTTGTGTAAAAATAAACCATATGTAACGATACAATTATCGGTGAAATAACGGATACAACAATAGGATTCTGGCTGCCCGGAAGGTGTTCATTAGCAAAATTTCTCTGAAAGTTTGATAAAAATAAAAACTCCGAAAACGGCCCGGCATGGCTATGGCTAGGCTAATTCCGTGAGGGAGCATAGCTTATGGCGTTGGGAACCAAGTCCTATGGCTGTAGCAATCGCATGAGGGAGGAGCTTGCTTGGCTGCAGCTACGCAACCCTGTCTCCCACAAACATTGTTTCCACCTGTTTATGAGTTCGTGAACTGGGTAAAAAGTGACGCCAGCTAAGTGCAAGGCCATATCTCTGAATCCCCCCTCTTCCGCACTTTTGTCCTTGATATGGTTGAGAATTTATTTATTTTTTTTAAGCGTTATCTTTTCTTGTTGGGTTCCCTGTTTCGCGCTGTCTGCAGCACAGACCTTGGCAGCGAGCCAAAATGCTGTGCCCTCGAACTTGGCAGAGCGCCAAGACGCTGTGTGCCCTTGACAGGAGCACGGGTGGCAGTGGCTACATGTACGGGGTAATACCTGCATGCGTAGGGGATTATGTAGGTGTGTTCTTTTTGCTTTTTTTTTGCCAGTCCAGATATAATGATAATCGGTTATAACGATCGGATTTTTTGGTTTTCTCAATATCGTTATAAGTGGGTTTCACTGCAGGCATAAAACAAACTCACCCACTACACCAGCTGCCAAAATTATTATATTTTTCCACGTGCGTTATAAGCCCCTGTTTTTGTCCTGGGAAAGTTTGTACTGAGACTGTGCTGCCTAAAGGCATACCAGTGATGACAAGGCGTGCAAGCCTCACATCACTGTACGTCAACTGGGTATCACATGCACAAGCGCTAACTTCCACTACAGCTTTATTTGGTGCACACAGAATTTATACAAGAAGTAAAGAATGATACCAGTCAGATTAGACAAGATACTTTGTGAACAAAGCTTAAAAATCACTTGCAATACATTTCATCGGTTGGCATACTGCTCCGAGGCTAAAAATGCCATATCTTTCTTTGTCAGCGACAATGACGGACTGCTGACGCAGCTTTCAGGTCCAGCTCTTTCGATTCCGGCAGCCTCGATAATTTCCCTTGTTAATCTATCCGCATTTCTGCCAATCACCTCGCATTCTTTAAAACCAGACTTGCATTTACGAGCACGACAGTGCCGTGCCAAATTGCTGGAACCGCCATCCCTAACTTCCCTATGGTGCTCGCTTAACCGCTCATTAAGACATCTGCCTGACTGCCCAATGTACTCCTTGCCGCATGAAAGCGGGATACTGTAGACTATTTCTTCAGTACACTGCACGAAAGGGTTTCTATGCCGAATCGTGCAACTATTCTGAAGCCTGCTGTCGGGACAGGTGGCCTTGCAAATGCGGGACAATTTTTCTGGTGCAGACATATACACCTTCACTCCCACTTTTAGTGCTACCTTCTTGAGGGAGTGTGACAGCTTGTGGATATATGGCACCACCACTACCTTGTTGCCCCCTTCGCCATCAGTTCCAGTCTTCTTGGCCTTTTCGTGCTGATGCAAGCTCTCAGCAACCGACACTAATAAGTGTCTGGGGAATCCTGCTGCTCGGAGGCGGTCCACCTGCTTATAAAAACTACTTTTCATCAAGCATGCGCAGGACTTGCTAACTGCATTTGAAAAGCACGTCTTCACGACCCCTCGCTTGACCAGCCTCGTATGCGCAGACGAAAAGGGTAATAGGGGCTTCTCAGCTCTGGGCTCATACATCCAACATACCTGCTGTCCAGTAACCAATATTAGGTCAAGAAACCGAATAGTGCCCTCAACCGGAAGCTCATGGGTGATCTTCAGAGGGTGCAGACACTCAGAGAAGGTAGAAATAGCGGTTGCGGCTGTTACAGAAACATCTCTATGGCTCTTACAAAGGACCACTAGGTAGTCATCAACATACCTAAACGTCCGAATGAAAACAGCAACATCCAGTTTATTTTGCAGTCGCCTGTCTAGACTAGCAAGGTAGAGGTCACTGAGCGCTGGAGCAATGCACGAGCCGATACATACTCCATCCTTTTGCAGAATCAGGAGAGATATTGCTGTTTTCATTCGGACGTTTAGGTATGTTGATGACTACCTAGTGGTCCTTTGTAAGAGCCATAGAGATGTTTCTGTAACAGCCGCAACCGCTATTTCTACCTTCTCTGAGTGTCTGCACCCTCTGAAGATCACCCATGAGCTTCCGGTTGAGGGCACTATTCGGTTTCTTGACCTAATATTGGTTACTGGACAGCAGGTATGTTGGATGTATGAGCCCAGAGCTGAGAAGCCCCTATTACCCTTTTCGTCTGCGCATACGAGGCTGGTCAAGCGAGGGGTCGTGAAGACGTGCTTTTCAAATGCAGTTAGCAAGTCCTGCGCATGCTTGATGAAAAGTAGTTTTTATAAGCAGGTGGACCGCCTCCGAGCAGCAGGATTCCCCAGACACTTATTAGTGTCGGTTGCTGAGAGCTTGCATCAGCACGAAAAGGCCAAGAAGACTGGAACTGATGGCGAAGGGGGCAACAAGGTAGTGGTGGTGCCATATATCCACAAGCTGTCACACTCCCTCAAGAAGGTAGCACTAAAAGTGGGAGTGAAGGTGTATATGTCTGCACCAGAAAAATTGTCCCGCATTTGCAAGGCCACCTGTCCCGACAGCAGGCTTCAGAATAGTTGCACGATTCGGCATAGAAACCCTTTCGTGCAGTGTACTGAAGAAATAGTCTACAGTATCCCGCTTTCATGCGGCAAGGAGTACATTGGGCAGTCAGGCAGATGTCTTAATGAGCGGTTAAGCGAGCACCATAGGGAAGTTAGGGATGGCGGTTCCAGCAATTTGGCACGGCACTGTCGTGCTCGTAAATGCAAGTCTGGTTTTAAAGAATGCGAGGTGATTGGCAGAAATGCGGATAGATTAACAAGGGAAATTATCGAGGCTGCCGGAATCGAAAGAGCTGGACCTGAAAGCTGCGTCAGCAGTCCGTCATTGTCGCTGACAAAGAAAGATATGGCATTTTTAGCCTCGGAGCAGTATGCCAACCGATGAAATGTATTGCATGTGATTTTTAAGCTTTGTTCACAAAGTATCTTGTCTAATCTGACTGGTATCATTCTTTACTTCTTGTATAAATTCTGTGTGCACCAAATAAAGCTGTAGTGGAAGTTAGCGCTTGTGCTTGTCCCCTGTTTTGTTGCTGCGCTATGGATCATAACGCATACCCACTAGCCCGAACCATCACCTTGTTAAGTTATATCACATGCACTTCGAAATCGATGCTTTGGACGATCCAGCAAAAATGCAGTTGCTCCGATTCTTCGAAGACATTTTGTGACACGCGATACGAACATATACCAGCGAAGTGTCATTCTGTTGAGACTTCTCCAGACAGGGACTCCGAAACAGGGGGCAATGGGGGCAGTTGCCCCCCAACATTTTTCCAGAGGGGACAGTGCCCTCCCAGTCTCCAATTGCTTGCACTTGGATAAGATTTCTGTCAATTGAAACACTTCAGTTCTAGGACTCTTTTAATGCAAAGTACAGTGAGGCTGAGCTACTTGGCTTCGTAGCCAGTTGTAAAGAATTTCATATATGAGTAACCTAAACCAGTCATGTCCCAACAGAAGCAGGCTGTCTGACCCGTGTACATGATCATGATTAGCAGAATTTAAACAAACCATGCAGAAACTTTTTAAATGCAATTGATCACTCCTTGTGCATAAAGCTTCCCATACAATTCGTTTTATATTGCCGTGAATCTTGCACCGTTTGTTCGTTTTCACTCAAAACCGCCGGCACGAGGCTTTATTATTTTGTTTTGTAATGCGAGATGCGACGAGACTTATCTCCGTTGATCGTGGCCACGTGCAAATGCTTCCACATTTTCCCAGATTGTTGTAGTTGCTTTTGGTTCTTTATCGCAAAAGTTTCTTGCCAGCTTTAAATTGAGAACGGCCAAGAACTGCAGGCATTCACTTTGATGACCGCTGAACACATTTGTGGCTAATGCCACCACCGGGCCATTCAGTTCTTAGTGGGCGCGAGTCAGCCCTTTAAACAGTTTCTTTTGGAAGCTTTTTTGTTGTCGTCCTGACAGCTGGAGTGTCGTCACCCGAATGTGAGTTTAGATCACCCTTTGAACATTGAAAAATAAAAAATAAAACAAAGAAAATTTATTATGTAAGTGAGCATTAAATAAATAACAAAAAAGCTCGAAGTCTTGCCTCCCCCCCACTAAAAAAAAAAGTTCCTGAGTCCCTGTCGCCAGAACCTTGTCGTCACTCTGCCATTTAGATGACACTCACCATACTAGGAATTTGCATCATAAAGGGAAAAAAGAAAATGACAGATGATCAGTGCAACTGTTGCAGAAGGGTATGTGTTAGCAGCCAGCAGCACTGGTGAAAAAGACCTGTAACGGCATCGAGTCAGGTATGGTGAGATGGTGAATGACCTTGCAAATGATTTCGTATTGACCATCATTTGTCATGTGTCCTCCCTGCGCCATGCATGCAGTGGTGCAACTGGTTATGATTCAGCACTGATGTTTTGCGAAGCCCACTCACCTGTTGTTGTTGCAACTGAAGGAAGAATGAAAAGGGAACTGCACAGGCCTGTCAGCTGGTTCCAGCTGGGCCACAATCACTGCCACGTGCAGACTGAATAGAGTTGAAAGAGATGTGTGAGAAAAGATTGAAAGAAAAGACGTGTGTCGCAGTAACTGAGTCCACTGAAGCGGTGATGATGGCTGCTTCACCAACAGATACTCCCTCGAACCCATGCACCTGGCGGTGGTGTCACTGTCCTTTTCACATTCTCGCCACTTCCTCTCCACCCCCACACTCTGGCTGCACTTCCGTTCTTGCCATTAACCTCTCCGCTCACCCTCATTTACTCTCCTCCTCCTCAGGTGGCTATGATTAGCTGTCGGGTTTTCTTGTCTTCATGCTCCTCCAATCCTGCGGAATGTCTGGCTGCTGTGACCGTCTCTCCTCCACGACACTCCTGCCACTACACCCTCTTCTCTACATTCCAATCCTCAAATATTTCCTCCTCTCCGCTCTGACCCCGAGGTACCGCGATGGCTCGCTCAGTGGTTATGGCACTCGGCTGCTGACCCAAAAAACGCGGGTTCAATCCCGGCTGCTGCGGTTGAATTTCGATGGAGGCGAAATTCTAGAGGCCCGCATACTGTGCGATGTCAATGCACATTAAAGAACCCCAGGTGTCGAAATTTCCTGAGCCCTTCACTACGGCGTCCCTCATAGCCTGAGTCACTTTGGGACGTTAAACCCTCATCAACCAACTAACCAACTCTGACCCTGAGGCTTCACACAGGGCACTTGGCTACTGAGCCATAGGGCCCGGGTACAGTCCTGACCTGGGCGGCCGCGTTTCGAAGGAGGTGAAATGAAAAGGTACCAGTGTGCTGTGCGATGTCAGTGCACATTAAAACATTCCTGGGTGGTCGATATTATTCTGGAGCCCTCCACTACGACACCTCTTTCTGTCTTCATCTTTCACTCCCTCCTTCACCCCTTCCCTCACAGCACGGTTGAGGTGTTCATGAGTGTGCTATTTCCTTTCCTCGAAACTAAATTTCATTTCAGTGCACGGTGACCACTTTTTGCGAAGATGGCGATACTAATGCTAATGCATTAAAAAGTTATTACGATGGTCGCCTGCAGTGTGAAAGCGAGACAGGTGCAACCATATCAGCGGATACGCACTTCCTGCAACAGCGTGCTGCCCCGGCACACCTGGTGACAGCGGATTTGTTAAGCACCGTTTGCTTGCTGTCGCTAGTCCTAACATGCTGCTCATTGAAGCTGCAGTGAAAGCGCTTTCGAACAAATCACCGTGTAGCATAAAAAGCAACGTTGTTACCTGCTACTGCCTACACATTAATTTTGCATTGAAATGAACATGCAACTGATTTCCGTCACGTGTTCGTCAGCGAAGCGAGTGAAAAAGTGGGCCAGTACCAGCTGAAAGGTGCCTTGTACCAATGGTCGCAGGTTTCACGCGCGAAGTCTGAGCCACCGTCAAAACCGTCGTAGGCAGTCATGTGCCAAACCACATCATTATGTGCATGTGTGCGCATTATTTGCGATTCCGCTATGAATGTCAGCAGCGCCATTGACAGTGCAAACTGACTTTGGCAGCCGTTTTTGGTGAAACGTAACGAGATGCTGAACTGTGTTGGTATATTTGGATGCACACATACACACAAAAAAATCGGCTGCTTACTCACAAAAACTTCTTTGAAACGGAACCTACGACAAAAATTGTTTGTCGTGAAGGGAAATAATTGCATTGCCTTGTATGGCTTGATAATGGGAGATCTGAAATACTTCATTGTAGTGGGGTTGTACTGTATAATCAAAGCTACAGTTATAAAAGTTTGCACAAATCCTCTCTAGAAGCAGTAGTTGATGTAAGGACCCTCACACGAGGGTTTACAGTATTGTTAAATAAACTAATAGATAAATAATAAAAAGCCAGAAATTAAAAAAAAAATGAAAATTATTGATCTTACTTAATTGTGCCTTCCTGTCTAAAATGGCTGATCGTACAGCTCTGAAGTTAGGGCAGGAACCTTGTCGTAGAAAAAAAGATTCTATTGATGAAGTCACATAAGAAAACATCAGGGAATATGCATGTTTGTGTGCTAATTCTAAAGATGTAATTTAATTTTATGCAAAAGGTTTCTTATGCACTTATATAATATATTATGTAACTTTTTGCCGCAAGCTTTAAAGAAATTTTGCTTCAGGGAACTTGCTAGAATCCATGCCATTGGCTTCTCTTGGCATCAAACTGTGCAGTAAGGGTAAAATTATTATCCTGCCTATCATAGAAGTTGAGTTGCAAAGTTTCGAAGTTGTCATTTCACGGACAAGATGAACAGTTTGTATTCCTGTTCCTTAAGTAAAAACTTCAAATTCCTATAACTCAGCTTCTATGACAGGCAGGATGATAATTTTATCCTTATTGCATAGCTTGATGTCAAGAGAAGCCAATGGCATGGAATGTAGCAAGCTCCCTGCAGCAAAATTTCTTTAAAGCTCTTGGCAAAAAGTTACAGTACATATTGCATAAGCGCACAAGGCCTTGTTGTACACAAAATTAAATGACATATTTGAAATCAACACACAAAAGTACATGTTCCCTGAAGGTCTCATAATTGTGACTTTATCAGTAAAAATTTTTTTCTAAGACCCTTTTTCTCCCTTAGGTGTGCATGAAGGTCTGTTGGTCTTACACGAAACTGGAATTATGAGCCTACAATGTTTTATAGGTTTACAGTCGACGACCGAATTTTTGGACTCTCTAGGGACTGCGAAAACGAAAAATCGGGTAGTCCGGTAAATCATATTTCACCGAAAAATGACGAACTTATTGCCAGTATGTCGGAGGAAGGGATCACTTGTATTGCACACAGGCTGAAGCTCCTCATGACTAAATTTTGCCGTGCGTCATGTGCACAGACGACGGGCGGCGACTGCTTTCATGACCTCGGCCTGGCTGTGCTGCCCTCAGCATGTCGCCAATGAACCCACTGGTTGGGACAAAGTCTAAATGGGGAAGTGAATACGCTGTTGCAGGAACTGCACAGGAATTGCGGGCACGCAATACTGTGAGCCCAGAACAAGAACACGAAGATGGCGAAACAATAAGAACCGCTAAACGGCCGAAGCAAGCACTCTGTCGGCGTTGGCCTTCGTCATTAGGCCTAGCATCTAGAGCCAAAATTGGCATCTGCGTTGTCCTTTTAAGTTTTCATGTGAAAACTGCATGTAATGAAAACTTTGATGTGGAGTGGTCGAGGTCTTAGTGGAAGGATGCATCAGGTCTCCTCGATTTGGCTGCACTTTCTGCACTAGTTCACAAAATTGGCGTGCTAGTGCAGTGCCAGTTCTTGCAGCACGAGTGTAGTCTGACACTAGTTGCTCTCGGTGCAGCGGCCAAATCGAGTGCAAAAGTGCAGAAACGTTCGTCTGCTGCAGCCGTGAGATTGAACGCTGTGCATTTGTTCGAAGTGGCACATCTTGTGGAGTGGCTGTGAATTTTGTTAGTTCCAAAAGTTATGAAGAATTTGGCACCATCCTTTTCGTTGCACTGTGCAAAGTGGCCCAGGCCTGTCGACCGTCACCGAGTCAACGGGCTTTTTGAAAGGGCGACCAACTTTTGAATCCAAGAGGTTATTCAGACTTCTGCTTGAGACAACCTTTGACAGTTTATACGCATGATTCAGAATGTTGCTGTTCTATTCAAAAAGTGAACAACCGTCAATTGCAGAAGGAAAGAGTTGCCTGATAACTTGGATTTGGACTATATTTGAACTCAACAACTCGTGTTCACTGTCGGCGGACGGTGATGGCAGAGCGACTATCAGAGACTAATTGGCAGGCGAAGGCGTGGGCTGATGGCGACCGCAAGGCCAGTCGCTGCTGTAAGCTCGGAGCGAGTCATCACAAACGTTGTGATCATCCACGTATTAAAGAAACAGCTTACCGTGCGCCTCTTATAGAAACGCTGCATTGTGCTGCATGCAATAATCATATTTGCACACAAAAAAGAAATCATGTAAAGCAACATACGTGTGAGGCTGGACAGAAAGATGAGAATCCATACGCAGTGCGCCATGCCAGCCAGCCGCTTACGCAAGTAATCAGACATGCAAACACATGTGCGCATGCACACACACACACGCACTGTCATTTCAGCTGATTGATGAGGGCACGGCGCAGATGCCGTGTCTATCACGGGTATGCGGCCGTCTGAACCATGGTCTCAGCGTTGCTCACTAACATGCATGGCCGTGGAGCCATCTGCTATGGAGCACGTCAAGCACCTTGCACTACTTGCACGAGAAGAGAACTCGCCGGGAGGCTAGTGCAGAAGTGCAGAAGAACTCGTGCAGCACGAAGTCAAATCGAGTGCCGAAGTGCAGGTGACACTAGCTGCACTGTCAAATCGAGTGCGAGAGGGCTGCACCTTCCTAACTGGTGTAGAAAGTGCAGCCAAATTGAGGATTCCTATCAGTGGCATAGTTCTACCGTGTACAATCATAAAATGTCACCAACAACATAAAGCTGCCTTATTTCTGGCCTGCTGTGCAAAGCACTAAATGATTTTGAAACTATGGCTCCTGCCTAATGGAGGGTGTCATATGTGAGTGTATGCACACCTTGTTGGCATCAAATTGCCTTCTGGCTTGTGGTTTCTGCGCGAATGTTAGCAGTAGAAAAATAGTGGTTTGTTTATTTGCTAAGAAAAAAAATTGTTTTGACAGGCAGAACAGCAGACACGTTCATTATGTAAGTGCATTCATTATGCAAGTAAATATATTAGTTATGATTTTCGGAATCTTTTTTCTTTTCAAACTGGTTGAGCTTGGGCACACGAAGAAATATTTAATAAATTCATCATTCATGCCAGTAAATAGAATTGCTGAATAGTGTGAAGATGGGATGTGAGGGACCATGCCTTTTGTTAAAAGTAATGCTGGTGGCACCTGGCGTCTTTGAATGCTGTACACTTCAAGAAATGCTTGGGAAATGGTTGAGTCTGGTGGCATCTGATGCTCGCATTCTTTGCATGACCCTACACACTGTGCTGACACATGGTAGTGCCATAGTGCTGCAGTGTTACCTCATTGTTTAACACAATTCTACTGCCGTCATGTATCACTGGTGCTAAAGTGCCACTTTGACTGCCACATGGTAATATTCATATGGGATCATTCCAGTGCTAAGCTCATGAATGTGACAGATCATAGACTGAAAGATTGCCGTCATTTTACCTCAAAGGATTTTTGCACTGGTGTCTGTGGTGTAATAGTTACCACATGTTGAAAATCAAGGTAAAAAAAATCTTTCCTTGAATTGTGAAAACCAAATTAATGTCATATTTTGCCATTTAGCTAGATTTGCATCAAGAAGTTGATACTCTAGTTTGATACATTTATGATGACCTTGGGGAAAAAAAAAATGTGGACTGGATGACAGTGATGCAGTTTGGAGTTTTAAGGGTGTTCACTTTTGTTAGTTGCTTGCTTTGGAAGTGTGACAGGAACGAAAAGTATTGGGTATGCCTTCTTTTTCCTGCATTGCATTAGTGACAAAAGACATATTGTATTTTGGTGTATAGTCGCTGACTGATTTTTCAAACATTGAAATTTGGTGTGTGCTTGGTTTTCGGACTTCTGCACAGCATTTCACACATACAACAGGGTTCACGTGTCTATAATCATAATTGAGATTTTGGACGTGTGGCATCTGCTTTCTGGATTTTCCTGGCCTCATTTGTGCCAACTGAAGCATTGCCACCAACAGGCAAGTCACCATTTTATTCGTACAGGGAACATTCATTATTAATTCCAAGAACTTCAAGGGGGACTGAAACTTGTTTCAAGTGAAGAGGAGTTCAAATTAAAGAAGCCACTTTAAATAGTGGGGCTGACGTCCTTGGGTTGGTGTGTGGTGGCCACAGCCGTACCCTTCCTCCTAATAGTACGGAAGGAACTATTAAAATACCAAACGCTATACAAGAACACTCAAGCAGATATTCAGGAGTCAGAGGGACCTGCATCAAATGGTCCACAGAATGATGGAAACAATGGAACTGCCATTGAACCGTCGCGGAAACCAGGACATGCCACTTTTTAATGATGTCGGTACATGGTTTTGCATTTATGATGGCTTTTTGTGGTTACTGACATTGTCAGCATCGTTACGTGCAATGGAAAAACCCACTTAACCAATTAATGCTCCTAAATGGGTGACAACTGCCTGTGAGCAGACAGCGCTATGCTAGCAGATGACACTTCGTGAGAAGGTAGAGCTTCCAGGTTGTCTGCACTGGAATGTGTCTGAGGTCATGGAGTAATGCCTTGAAATGCACAACTGCACTACTTAATCAAACAGTCCCATTGTCTCACCACTTTCCTGGCTTCTGCATTTTGTTTACTTTCTCTTCTACTTGAATATAGCTTGCAGTGGCCAGCTAGCATGTCTAAGATAGCAACCATTTTTGATTAAAACCAAATTTTAAGAAAGGATTCCAGCTTACGTTTATTGGCCTTTTTTTTTTTGTTTAAACCAAAGATTGCAACCTCTACACACAAGGGCTCCCTCTCCAACAGCTTTGCCGAACTTCCTGGAGTCCCCAGGAAGCCACTTGAAATAGTGGGGCTGACGTCCTTGGGTTGGTATGTGGTGGCCACATAGGACATTGGACTCTGTGTCCCGGTTGTCTTCACACCGTGGACAGGAAACACTACATCTGCTGTACACCTCCCAACTCTTCCTTCACCAAGAGTATTGTTTCTCAGTATGGAGCCCCCACCAATTGTCTGTAGTAAAATTACCCGTGGAACAATTTGACCAGTTGTATATAGAGAAGAGAGGAAATGAAAGGAGCTGGGAAGGGAATAAAATGCTAAAAGATCATATGCATGGACCCTCCTTTAGAGTGTTCCAATATATTTGTGCTGTTGTGCAGAATACACATTTAATGCACAAGTTCCTGTGTACACAATGCATGCAAATCCTCATCTCATTTCTTTCTGAACATTAATGCATGATATTAAAGATCACTTTACCAGCTGTGCCAACCTTTTAAGTTAACCACAGCAATAATGGCGCTGTGAATGTAGAGAGATATAGTGCCATGAAGGGGCTTGTTAAAGTACAGGACAGGCGAGCTGCGTGCACACCTAGAAGCGAGCCAATCCCTTGCAATGCTGTCTGGCCACTGGGTGGAGGGGAGGTGCTGCAGGAGGGAGGTTAGGCTTCATTTTTCTACTCTCTAAAGGGAGGTTCCACTCATTTACCAATGAGAGCCTAAGAACTTCCCTCTGCTATTTGTGTAGAGCATCCTGCATGCAAGTTAGGGGATCTTTAAGTTTATTTCCTTCCTGTTTTCTATATGGTGAAGGCTGTCCATAGCACCTATTGAAGACCATACATAGCACTTGCCCATTGCTTTCATAGAGAAAACGGGTCAGCAAAACTTGCCTTGCATGACAATTTCTACAGCACAGAAGGTGGTACAGAGTGTGTTGCTAGTTGAAACTTCACACTTGCAGCTGTTTCTTAGGTGGTGTGTCGGCATTTTATTTCACATTGTTTCAACAAGCACCGCTGCCCGCAGTCTGCGAATTTGAAAGTGTGTATGTGAGCTTTTACAAAACTTTCTCGAGTATTCATTTTTTCTTCATGGAAGTGTAACCTAGGAAGCAAAAAAAAGAGCACCTGTGAAGAAATTTTCCATTCCTCATTAGAACGACAAACTTGTGAAATTAAGGGACTGACTTAGAGTAGCCACGGTGGCTCAGTGGTTATGGCGCTCGGGTGCTGACCCGTAAGTCGCGGGTTCGATACTGGCGGCGACGGTCGAATTTCGATGGAGGCAAAATTCTAGAGGCACATGTACAGTGCAATGTCAGTGCACGTTAAAGAATACCAGGTGGTCGAAATTTCCAGAGACCTTCACTATGGCGTCCCTCATAGCCTGAGTTGCTTTGGGACGTTTAACCGCCATAAGCCATTAAGGGACTGACTCTTTAGATTGGTGGCTAATATGCCATATTCACTGCTGCTCTACTTGTCAGCTGTTTCTTTGTAAATACTCCCTGACATCCCGAACAACCACCAGGAATTGATGCGTAAAGAATATCTACATGACATAGGACGTGCTACGGTGGCTTAGTGGCTCCGGCGTTGAGCTGTTGATTCTAAGGTTGGGGTTCAGTACCAGCTGTGGCAGCCTTATTTTGATGGGCGTGAAATGGTAAAACGCCCATGTGTTGTGTGACGTCAGCACATGTTAAAAAACCCCAGGTGGTCTGAATTACTCTGGAGTCCTCCACTTTGGCATCCCTCATAACCCATGTGTCACTTCAAGAGATTAAACCCCACAATTTACTATTTACATAACATAGCATGAATTCATTTTTCTATTTTATGCAGTTGCTGAGCATCACGAGTCGCACTAAATAATTGCTACGTGCTGTCACCTTTTCAAAACGTACTGAAGTGAGCAGCTCATATTTTAGGTAAAACCAAATAATCAAGGAGAGAGCAGGATAAAGTTTAGAGGAAGGGGTTGCATGCAACATGGTCTTCAGCGATGCAGATTGCGTGTCTTTGCCTGCTTCTTACACAGGCATTTGAAAATTAGGTGTGGTTTTGTTTATGGCAATTTAACATCCCAAAGCGACTCACGCTATGAGGGATGTCGTAGTGAAGGTCTCCGGAAATTTCGACCACCTGAGGTTCTTTAATGTGAGGTGACATCGCACAGTGCACGGACCTCTAGCATATCGCCTCCATCGAAATGCGACCGCGGCGGCCGGGATCGAACCTGCATCTTTCAAACCAGCAGCCGAGCACCATAACCACTGAGCCACCGCGGCGGCTGGAAAATAAGGAACAGAAAGTACAAGCTGTTCAGAGTGAATTAGAATAGGTGTTCTGCTTCACTCGTAACATAAAGAAGATAGGCAATAATGGGTGGCAGAGTTACGGCCTGCAAACAATGGACATGAGATTTCTGCAAATCTATTTTGCGGAGCTGAGTAGCATCTGTGGGATCACATTTATTGCACCCAACTGTGGGGAGCCAGGCAGCTTGTTGGAGTCTGCTTTTCTTCTAGAGATAGTCAAAAGGGCTTTCCTAGCCCCAGCCAAAATCTGCATCCAAAAGCACTCTCTTTGGGCAGCTGCTCTTGTAATAGACTACCTGCAGAGTGGACAGGGACTTCCTAACACAGTGTCAAAGTGCATGAAGTAAATGAAAAGTGCAGTGCACTCACACACAGCTCATACTACACCAGATGCAGATGCATGGGTCAGTATGGATGATCTACGATGAAAAGCGACCATCATCATCACGTGACAAAGACATTGGTGTCTAAGTTGTTCTCCTGTGTGAGTGCCGTACAGACCTTTTCTGCCAGCAAAGCACTTGTTTCATGGTCTTTGCCCTGGCCATTCACCCATTTCTCTCTAGATTGAGTGATTGACTGACTGATCAATCTATCTATTGATTGATTGATTGATTGATTGATTGGTCAGTCAACCAATTGGGACC
Source organism: Amblyomma americanum (assembly GCF_052857255.1). Lineage (NCBI taxonomy): Eukaryota > Metazoa > Arthropoda > Arachnida > Ixodida > Ixodidae > Amblyomma > Amblyomma americanum. The sequence goes on along the minus strand of NC_135497.1, from coordinate 220,800,648 downwards.
AGCATGTATGCATGATGAAAAATTAGCATTAGTATCGCGGGATGTCTTCTGCTACTCATACTTGGAAGGAAAAGTAGTCACAGTTTTGTGGAACCATTCTGAACTAAGTCCCCTCGTCCTAAACATGTGAAAAGGAGAGAGCAAAGCTTGTGGGAGGCATATGGCTGTGCTGAGAAAATGAATGGAGGATAATAGCAATCTCTTCAAAGTGAAAATTGTGCACCCATAACAGAATGCTTAACAATCATGACTTCTTCATTGCGATACTTACAATAACCGGAATTTTATCCCTCATCTTACGTGAGCCATTGCAAACTGCAAACAATAATATATCACTGGTTGTTTTCAGGATGGCTTTGAACGAGGGGGGTGGAGTGCGGTTCTGCCGTCTTATCTGCACTACCTGTATGTGTACTGCACACTGTGCTGAGACCCAGCAGCGGTATCACATGGAAGCATCAGAACATGTGAAAGAATATTAGCCACCTCCTGTAACCACTAGATAATTCGGATGCTGAGGTGGGTTTTTTTCTCTGGCTTGTTATGGTTTTTTCATGCTGCATATTATTTTGAGTGTCAGAATGATCCTTGTCAAGTCTGAAAAATCAGTTGGCGACATTACTGTAAAAGTTAAACCAGCCTCTTTTGCCAGTTTGTGTGGAATATTGTTTTATCTTGCATGTAGCTTTGCTTTATTCATTTATTCATGCTTTCAGTGTCCATCTCAGGTGCTGTTTGTGACTGCTTTGCCATTTATACCAAAATGGAGTTTATTATAACTGTACTTTCTACTGTGGCCTGTTAGGAGCAGGAAGTTGGGCCTGATGAGATGACATGAAAAATGAAAGCTGTCTGATGTGTGCCCCTGATGTTCTGGACTTTTGAGAATGATGAGAATTCAGAGCAACAGCATGGACAAAACACAAGTGAACATGCTTGTTCTTCACCTTGGGTTCGGCAATTTCCTTGATGCTTCCTTTATGTGTTGTGAACATTACGGTTCAGCACTGTTTTCACCAAGCATACACCAGATTACTCAGCTGCATTTTCAAGATTTCTGTGAGTGGGCATGTACAAAAGAAATGCGTAGACGGACAACTTGAGCTTATTTTGACAGAAAAACTTTCTTTCCGAATGCTCTGATTATAACCAAAAATGTTTTCAGAACCCCATTGATGGTTTCATTACATCGGATTGGCTTTTTTTGCGGTGGATATGTTTTTAGTCATGCTGTTCTACTTACTACAGCTGTAAGAACACTTTATAAATTGTTAAATGTGCAGGATCATTCAAAATATTTGGGCTTTGCATGATCAGCTCAGTGGTTAGGGCGCTCGACTACTGATCCGGAGTTCCCGGGTTCGAACCCGACCGCGGCGGCTGCGTTTTTATGGAGGAAAAACGCTAAGGCGCCCGTGTGCTGTGCGATGTCAGTGCACGTTAAAGATCCCCAGGTGGTCGAAATTATTCCGGAGCCCTCCACTACGGCACCTCTCTCTTCCTTTCTCCTTTCACTCCCTCCTTTACCCTTCCCTTATGGCGCGGTTCAGGTGTCCAATGATATATGAGACAGATACTGCACCATTTCCTTTCCCCAAAAACCAATTATTATTATTATGTTCAGGCTTGACTGTACGGTTGTTTCGTGTTTGCTTTTGTTATTGGAAGTGCTATTGTGAAAGCGCATGTAAGGAAATATTCTGTGTGTGAAGCGTAGTGTGTGCTACTCTGCTTGGAGTTATTTTTCGAGTGTACCTCCATTTCATCTTGGTTGGTGCAGGTCACCCTTATGAGTTTAACTTTGCTGCCTAAGCTTATAGACAGACCAGCATGTTTATCCCATTTTTGAGAGACCATGCACAGGGAAACCATCTTTGCCAGAAAAGCTACCAAAAACGAAGGGTCTATTTACTCGAGAGGAAGCATTTCTACAGAGTTGGATTATATTCTTTTTATGGTGTGTCGACAGAAATAATCTATTTTACTTTGTGTCTCAATACCTCAAGTTAATAGCAGATGCGTGATATAGAGGCTTTATTTATTTTAATGGTATACATACTACTGTGGTGGCAGCTGCTCTCAAATAACCTTCCTAATTAGTAGGCTCCAGTATTGATAGTCATTTTCATAGTCATCTTCATCATAGTCGTAGTCTCCCATAGTACTTTCTATCCTGCATTTCATGCATGTGATGATGTCCATCTGTGATTAGACTGAGAAGTTGCATGTGACAACCTTTTGGGGCATAGTTTTCAAGATTTTTTCTTTTTTTGTGGCTATGGCTAGTTTTGGTGTAAGAGGGTGATTCACATGGTAGCGTTCATGCAGTTACTATCACTTTTAGTTTATTCTTTTGTTTAATCAACCAGTATTCTTTTCCAGGTTCTTGTGAAGCATCTTATTAACAGGTCATAAGTTACAGCATAAGTGGTTAGTAACACCCATATGCACATTAAATCTATATATTGGTTTGTGCTTAGTTAATTCTTAGGTACCAGAAATCATGAAATATGAGGAAGCAGAGAGCCTGTGGCTTTGCAACATAGTTCAAAGAAGGTAATGGGAAATGAGGGGTAAGCTAAGATGAAATACATCTCCAAGTTTAAGGGTAGCTCACAACTTTTTGTTTTGTTACAAGTTGTTAGAAAACGGGCTGTGCAAAAACAGTAATGTTGGAAAAAAAAAATATTTTGGTGTCTAAAGAATGGTCAATTAATAGTGCTGGTGTTGCTTGGCAGATTCTTTTAGTTTTTTGTTGTGTTCTCACTGCCTAAAGCACCATTCCATTTATATAAACACTTGCAGAAATACCACGCACACTTTGCTTTTGTCTTGCTCAATGTGCGTAGATGGCTCCCACTTTTTTTGTCTTTACATGAAGGTAAAATTGCTTTCTACGCACCTTGCTCTCATATGTTTACACTTGTTTTGTCGCTGCTATTTAAATACAAGATTTTTTTTTAACTTCGTATTGTTGCTGTTTCAGCTTTACAAAAATTTTCTCGTGGTTATGAATTGTCTGAGTGTTACAAAATTTTTCACCACCCTTTGCAGTGTTAGTATTTGTGATGTGCAATACTATAAATTCTTGCCCTTTGATTCATTTCATGAATAGGGCAAGTGTGTAACTTGAGGTTCGTGATGGTCTTTATGCCATATTTCATTAATTGCAATGTATTGCAGCTTGTAATGAGGCATGTGTCATGAGTAATAGTAGTTGCTTGTGTTTTTAAAGTGAATCACTGTGTAAAAGCTGTCTGACTCAGGCTAGAAAGGATGCATCATTGGGAAGTGCTTGTGTATCACAAAGAAGAATCATGTGAAATAGGTCTTGAAGTTTGCATCGCTTCGAAGCATTTGTGGCATTTTGTATTGTTCAATCATGTCGTGGTAAGTTGTTTCTATCACTGCCAGCTAGAACGAAAGTCTGGAATTGCATGTGCCGTGATTGCAGTATCTGTGGGAATGTGGTGGATTGATGTATTAAAAGCACAGTGGTGGTGTAATTTTGCCAAATTATTCTAGCACTAATTTTAAAAAAAGACAGTGAACATATACATATTTTGAGAACAACATTCATGTGTTGCTTTGATGCCAATTTACTTTAGTGCCTTTTTGCTGTAGTGTAGGAAGCTTTCATCTAGCATATGAGCTAAAATGGAAGAGGTAATTAAAGCTGAGATGAAACTGCTACTAACAGTGCAAAATGACAGTGTAAAAAAAAAAGATGGTCGCAGGACTAGCATTGAACTGCAGTTGAATGTTTCATTGCAAATTGGAGGGTTGTCAAGGACAGTGTGCAAGTTATCGTGCATGCATTAGCCAGAACTGCCTCCAAATGCATTGCAACCCTTCTCCCCCCCCTCTGCATCCCTACACTTTCCAAAACAGGTCACTTTACAGCATAAGCCAACACATGTGCAACTTGAACAGACGGGCTATATATTCAAAGGCAAAGATCTTACTCGAATAGGCTAATCCTCTTTGTGTTAGTAAAACACGTGCCTGGCAGTGGCCTTGACAATGAAAAAAACACCTCTATCAACTCACAATCAGTCTACTCTGTTTACCAGAAAAGAATTTTCGTTCCACTGTAGGGCATAAATTTGCAAGGTGCTACTGGGAGGTGCCATTCAATGAGTGGGCATGTTCTCCTAGACGAATATTGATGTGCAGGCCTATTTGGCCCATGTACACGGGCTGACAGAACGGACAACCACTAAAATGTACAGCATATCTTGCGAGATGGTGTAGCTACTTAAGAGCCCATCTTAAAAATTGTTTCCTTTTTGAACATCTGAATTTGCGCAGTAGTACAGGCGAAGTCCATTTAGTATTCTGTCACCATGCTAGCGACAGGGTACAAAGCCAGCATGAAGCCATGAGTTCGTCGTCAGGTGACTAAGAAAAAAATGGTGCAGAGCTGCAGTCATGCCTTGCAACACAAGCAGCAAGGGAGATTAAAAATACAGTTCATTGCATCTCAGTTCAGGGCGTCCTGGAATATTCTGGGAAGCTTTGTGTACCTGTAGAAATCGGGGAAGTTTCAGGGATAGAATTAAAAAGGTGGCTAAGTCCGCAAAGAGAACGAACTGAGATTAACATGATAGTTTCCAGTGATTTGCGATGGTGCTGTGAGTGCCCAGAATGCCGTCAGTGCACGTATGCATGACAGCTTTCTGCTTCACACACATTCAAGGTGTGACGTCTTGTCTGCATAGCTTGATTTTATGTGTCTGTTTCTGGCTGTTGACAAAGCAGGTGCGGTATATGTTGGTTTGTTCTATGCTGGGCGCTGTACTCCTCACTAAGTTCTTGAAACAAAGCTCATAAATGGTACACAGGAGAGAAGAACAGACAAGGATGCGGCACCTCTGTCCTGTGTGCTTTGTTTCAAGTAGTTATTCACCAGCTCGTTCACCAGCCAATTCCTCACTAAGTTTTGGCTCGTGCTAATCAAGCATTAAAAAATATTTTCTGCAAGAAACCGGAAGCAGTAGTGAGCAGCATTAACTTTAGGTTTTACATCCTTACTGCAAACACCAGATGCTTGGAAGAAAAAGAAGGCAGCCACCCTTATTAAAGGGGCACTCAGAACAAGAGTATTGAATTTTTGTTCTGTATAAAATTGATTCTATGACTCTTTCCGGCTCCAGGGGCACTCAGAACAAGAGTATCGAATTTTTGTTCTGCGTAAAATTGATTCTATGACTCTTTCCGGCTCCAGGGGCACTCAGAACAAGAGTGTCGAATTTTTGTTCTGCGTAAAATTGATTCTATGACTTTCCGGCTCCTTTGATGTTTTTTTCTCGCAGCGAAAGGTTCAGTTATTGCAGAGAAAAAAAAGTTTAGTCATGGAACATTTTGCTCCACTTGACTCAGACATGTGACGTTGAGACCAAAAAGGACTCCATTAAAGCAATTTGGAAGGGAATGGAGGTGTAGCCCAGCCCCAAGGATACGTGTGGAAAAACTGTCTTGATGCACTGCAGCTTGCAAGAGGGGCTGCTGGGGATGTTAATTCTATTGAATTTTTTCCTAGCTTTTAAAAGCTTCATTTTCAATGCAAGCAACGTCTTTGTCATTAAAACGTGGTTATTTATCGATACAGGCCAGTTACAATTTGTTCTGAGTGACCCTATAAAGAGCTGGCAGAGGTGAGCAGTGATGGCTTCATAAGTCAATAGCTGGACTTCCTTCAAGAAAAAAATAAGCTCTGTAAAATAGGTAGATCTGTTTTCAATGCAGTGTTTACAGTTTAGTTTTTTTGTGAATGGTTCATGTATAGCGTCCATTATCATCAGCCACCATGTTCTTCCGCCTTTTCAGTGGTTAACTCTTTCACTACCGCGGAAATATGGCGATTTGGAGTGCACTGAAAGAAAATCTGAATGAAACAAACAGCAGAGTCGTGTGTGCAAAAGTGCTTGAACATATATAAGTCAAACGTGGCAAAAGCATGGAAAAGGTATAAAGAAAAAACAAATTACCAGCTGCACTAAGCGTGAACTTGATTAGATGAAAATTGGACTATACAAACTGGTTCATATGTTTATAGCTGTTATTCCTCCAAGTTTCACCTAAGAAAAAATTATTGCACATTCCACAGCTGGTCAAGTCGGGGGTCATCACTGTGGTACCACTGTGAAACGCAATCACGTGAAGATGTGAATCAGAGATAGACTTGACAGGTGCTGCACATAACGTCTGATCTTTGTTCATGTTTTGTTCTCTGAAAGCAGAGCTTGCAGTTCCATCTTTTTTCCATTTTTTTTTTCCGGTTGGTGACAAATGGATTCTATGGGAGTATTGGGGCCGTGGACTTTACTTCATCCATACTCTAAGATTTGTTGAATGAGCTGCTTCCTGAAAGCCAGCTGACCAAACCTGCCGTTTTAGGCTAGCTCTGGAACATCAGGATCGATGAACTTTCATTGATGTGATTCAAAAGCCAGGACACTTTCTAAGTCTTGCCAATAGATTCAGCCGCCATTGAATCCTCCGTGTCCGCTACGTGCAGAAAAATAAGCAAAGCGAAAAACTAATTTCGGAAAATGTTATTTGATGGCTGAATTCCAGAATAGACGATTCCTGTATTCCAATAGAGATACAGTCGCGGCAGGTCAACAATTCCCTTATCTATGATGATTCTAATGAACTTGTCCAATGGATTCACCTTTTCCCATGAGTCGTCACGCCTAGCGTATGTTTGCCTGTTCAAAAACTTCATCCAAGCATACTTATTAGTGTTTTCGTACAGTCTTCATCACCTCCGCCGTGAAGAACATCAAAAGAAACCAAGAGGTCGAGCGAATCTCCGAATGCCGCTCCGCAGCGATGCGGCGACATGGACACATGGCCGTCGTCTCGGTTGAAAAAATGCGACTCGACTTTGAGCATTTGGCAAACTGTCTTGGCCATATGTTATAAAGGCCCTCAGGCACAAAAATAAACCACTCTCATCAGTTACAAACCGCATGCACTGCAGAAAACACACAGCGAACGAAGACAAAACTTACGTGCGAATACACGCTGACGTTCTATGCCCCTGAGACGAAGTCTCGCTGTTGGAACCGATATCCGACGTTTGTAGATCGTTGTCTGACTTATCACCGCTGCTTTCATCGCAGAAACCGGAACCGACACCAGCCGAAGCGCTCGGTGTCGGATTTCGATTTCAAGGAGTGGTTGGCGACGCAGACGCCGTTAGATGGATGGATGGACGGACGGACAGGCGGGCGGGTGGGCTGGCGGGTCGTACCTTTTGAAACAGGGTGATGGCAGTTGCCACCATTCTCAGTTTTTTTCCTTCATTTTCATTTTTCACGGCGCCCCCTAACATTGTAAACTGCAAACAAAAGCTGCAATTATGAACTTGGTCCCATCAAAACAACCTAGATGGTTGCCGAAATGAATTTTTGGCAGCTTTTTCAAAGCGTCAGTCATATATGCCCAGTCGCCTATGGTGCGGTAGCGAAAGAGTTAAGGAACTTTGCCTGAAGTTGTCAGGGAATTTGAAAAGAGTAGCTCAGTAGATACCTTGCAGTTGTGAATTAGTCGCTCGGATATGTTCGAGAAACGTCATTGCCAATCTGGCTCCTTTCTCTGAAAAACATTTGGGTACGCTCCCTACTATAGTTCACCCCATGGCCTAGGTATTGAAGCTTCATCCACATTCGGGAATGCCACAGAGAATCAGAGGTGGGAAAATGCCCTCATTTTTACTTTTCCTCCCTCACCCTCACTTTTGAATCCATGGTCCTCCTTCACCCCATTTCGCAAAATTTGCTTGCTCTCCCTCGCCTTCACATCGCCGATTCACCCTCACTGATAGTTGTTTTAAAACAAGTTATTTTTTCTAGTCGGCAACTTCTGGCGATATTACTTAGTAATAAACATATAAGACAAGCCCTCAAGGCACTAAACCGGCTAACATGAAATTGTAGGTCTAGCGAGGCCTCACAGACTGAAAAAAACGAAACCCGAGATGGGGTTAATGCAAACTTTAACGCACGACAACTTTGGATGTGTATCTTTTCACACGGAAAATGTGGTCAACAAAGAACACTCCTCTGGAATTCGGAAAACGGGAACATGGCATTGCTCCTCCAAGGCAACAGGCAAGCGCAGTAGCCAATGCGGTTAGGATGGTGCTATTTACTTAACTTATTTTTGCCATGGAATAACGGGAGAACTCTCATGCCGCATCATCATTAAATTTCACAGTGCAATATGTACCTACCTTTTCAGAACAATTGAGCCTGGATATATCAATCCCTGATATTTCAAATTATTCGCAATATCGAGCACACACATTGTTTCCTTGAAAATTCTATGTAAATGCATAGAGAAGTTGAGTAGTACATAGACCTGCAGTTTCAGGAATCACAGGTCATTCTATATAGGTATATGAAAAGGGGCGCACCACCCCTCCCAGGGCCACATCTAACGACGCTGTTTCATCACTTTATTGGGCACAGAGCCGGGCCGCTGTGCGGCTTTGGCCACATTATGGCACCTCTAGTACTGAGAAACTGCATTAAGAGGTAAACATGGGGTGTGTTTAAGGGGGTCTCGGGTCTTAGAGACGCAAAAAAGAGTAGCGAAAAAGTCTGTTTTCCAAATTTACATTTTCGGTGTGCTTACACATTCAGCCTCTGTTCAAAAAACATCAACTGATATTAAATGACGGAAGCCAACAGTCACCGAAACCAAGGAGCATAGGGAGGTTTTTAATTTTGTAGTTTTTATCAATGTGAGATTACTAAAAGCAGAAAAAACAACAACCATATGCCACCGGTGGGATTCGAACTACACATAAATACCCCCGAAAGCTGATTGGACAGCTGCTGCTAGGTTGGTAGAGCACCGATCGCAAAATTCGGCGGTCGTGCGTTCGGATCGCACCGGCAGTGTGTGGTTGTTGTTTTTCTTCTGCTTTTATTAATCTTCCCTTGGTAAAAACTACAAAATTCATAAAAATTGGAGGACGCTTAACCCTTTAAGAGTGGAACGCGACAGCATGCTACAGCGCTGCGAGGGAGTCCACGGAACGCCATCGCCCGTTCGGGGCGACGTCTTTATATATATATATATATATATATATATATATATATATATATATATGGTTTATGGGGGTTTAACGTCCCAAAGCGACTCGGGCTATGAGAGACGCCGTAGTAATGGGCTCCGGAAATTTCAACCACCTGGGGTTATTTAACGTGCACTGACATCGCACAGTACACGGGCCTCTAGAATCTCGCCTTCATCGAAATTCGATCGCCGCGGCCGGGATCGATATATATATATATATATATATATATATATATATATATATATATATATATATATATATATATATATATATATATATATATATATATATATATATATATATATATATATATACACACACACACAACTGTGCTACGGCGACGGCTGTCCGATCTGCTTTCGTGGGTATTATAGAGTTATATCGTTAGCGTGTTTACGTTACCGGACGCCGGACTTTCCGGTTAGCGCGGCGCACGCCAGAAGACGTTTTAGCGTACCGTCTCTCCCGTAACAAGTCACCGTAAGGCTAAAACAAGTGATGATGGCAGATGCCCAGCTTTTAATTAAAAAAATTACGGATGCATTGCAATCATTTCTATGAAGTGACACGCTACATGCACTTTAATAATCTTTTTTTTTCTGCATATAAAGACGTACCGACTGCACTGCAGCTAACAGCCGACTCAGCGGCTTTTCAAATGTGCCCGTGAAGTTTCACACCTTTGCCTGCCCTGGCCAGTTGACAATTTCACTACGTAGACCTCAGTAACCTTGCATACGCAGCGCACGTGCGTTGCGAGGGCTGTCAAAAAGCGCAACTCGACACCTGTTTGCCGTGCCACATCGTCGCTTTGTGTTTGGATGTGAACACTGTGGCGCCATCTAGTGACAGTTAAAGCGCGCCTACTCCGGGCTGGAGAAACTTTTTATTTTCTGCAATTACTGATGAATATATCAATGGAATTACCAGACTTTTTTCTGTATAAAAATAAAGAACGTTAAATCGGGCACAAAACTGAAGAGCTGCATTGTAGTCGTTGCTATTTGGCTATGTACACGACATATTAGGCTTAACTGCTCAAAAATCGGCAAATTATCTCAAAAATATGGCCTAGTTGTTACTCAAACCTCGACGTATGGGTGAAAGTCTGCAAATTAAAAGCGAATTCCTTCATTTGTAGCGAGAAATGGCGGCGAAGAACGCGGCGGCGGTGCTGTATTTGGTCCGAAGCGGCCGTGCAGGGCGCCGCCATGTTTGTTTACGAGCGAACGCTAACTCTCCGCAACGCTAAAAGAGATTCTGTAAAGTGCTAGCGGACCGGTAAGTGGCGACGCATGCGCAGATGTCGCTAGCCGGGCCCGGTAAATGGTAACGTAGACACGGTAACGATATGCTATAACTATATTTTGCGTCTAAGCTAACCTTGAGAGTGTTCACCAGCGCCACCCTCGCCCATAGCGGTGGACGTAGCACATCCTGTAATACCGTGAGTGTGACGTAGAACGTCATCTAACGGCGAGGGCGGAAACTGCGAGAACCCTCTTATGCTACCTATGGCGTCAAGACTGCCAGAACCGAGACCCTCGTTAAGCTATTAGCAGGCAAGGCAAATGAAATGAGGGGCTCGTTTGACAAACATTGCCGCGAATATTTGCAGTGTTTGTTCGTTTTTCAAGTCTGCCGCCACATAACTTAATCGCTTTGTTTGCGACGCAAGACGCGACTAGATTTATCTCGATTGATCGCAGCCAGGCAGAGCTGATTCTACGTTGTTCCGGAATGTTCTAGTAACTTTGCGCTCTTTATCTCGAAAGTTCGCTATCAGCTTTAAATTGAGCACGGCCGACAGCGGCCGGCATTCTGTTCGACGACCGCCGAGCACGCTTGTCGCTTCGCCGCCGCCGAGTGATTCAGTCCATTTTGGGTGCCCAATAAACAGTTCTTTTAGAAGACCCTTTCGTCCGTCTCCATCGCTGTTTCGACTGCCGTCACCACTACGTGACATCTGGTAGAGGTGCTGGGTAGCCTTCCATGTTCCGGACGCCCCCTTCAAGTCGTGAAGCCAGCCCTGAGCGCTTCGCACCCAAGTACGAGCCAGCAGCTCAGCGAACCAGCCGACGTCTCCAGGGAGAGGAGCCTGAGTTCGGGAAACTGGCGGACCGCACAAGACAGCGAAAAGACGCGGCTACGAGCACCGCAACCTCGCCGAAGATGTCGACACCGATCATACTGCAGCAGCCGCGGGTGCCGTCAACTTTCAATGGATCCCTAGGCGAAGGCCCTGAAGAATGGTTGGATCAATTTGAGCGCGTGGCGTCATTCAACAAGTGGGATGATGCGGCAAAAATTGGACACGTGTTGTTCTCATTGGATGGCTCCGCACGCACGTGGCACGAAAACTACGAGTCGTCCCTTACGACATGGGAGCTATTCAAGAGAACTATTGAAGGTATTCACCAGTGTCGTGAGGAAAGAAAGAGCCGAACGACAACTCGAGTGCAGGATCCAGCTTCCGAATGAGCCCGTCCGCGGTTACGTCGAGGAGATGAAGCGCCTATTTCGCCGCGCCGACCCCGGGATGACCGAGGAAAAGAAAGTTCAGTTTTTAATGCGCGGCGTAAAAGAACAACACTTTGCAAGCCTCGTCCGCCAGCCGCCAAAAACAGTCGAGGAATTCATGCAAGAAGCCTGCACGATTGAGAAGACCCTCGACGTCCGAGCTCGGCAGTACAACCGCCCTTCCTCTGCCTGTGCAATCCGTTCGGACACGCCGGCCACCACCAGCGACAGCTTGCGGGAAGTTATCCGCAAAATCGTCCGAGAGGAGCTACGCCGATTACTGCCATCCTCCCCACAGCCACAAGCAGCGACTCTGATGGACGTGGTACGGGAAGAAGTGCAACAGGCACTTGGCACCCCGACGGCCACAGAACCCCAGGCCATGACCTACGCCGCTGCAGTAAGGACTGCCCAGCCCCAACGACAACCCCCACGTCCTCCCCGAGATGAGCCACTTGTTCCACAACGCCGCCTCCCAGCCCCCGCCCGCCCAGGCTATGACCGACGCTCAAGCCCCAGGAAATGCGACGCCTGGAGGACTTCCGACAACCGGCCGTTGTGCTTCCACTGCGGTGAGGCCGGCCATATTCTTCGTCACTGCCCGTACCGACGTATCGGTCTTCGAGGATTTGCCATTAACGCCCCACGACCACGCTTCGGGCAACGTCCGCAGGAAATCGACGAGTATACCTGCGTCGAGAAGAGTACACGCCGAACCGCTTTTCGCGCTCACCATCGCCGTCAACCTCGCGCTTTGCGTCGCCAAGCCGCAGCTACGCAGCCGCGGTACGAGGAAGGTCTCCCAGCCCCCGTAGGGGAAACTGAAGGCAACAACCTCTGCAGGTGAGATTGCTCACGAGCGAAACGCCGAAGATCCTCCCTCGACCACGCCCCATGAAGACGCCGCACCCGCGACGCCGCATGAAGAACCGGCACTCACTGCATCGACGCCGCACACAATGAGAACCCCGACCACGACGCGGGCTGCCTTGAAAACGACGCCGCCACCCAGAAGAGCTTCGACCACACGCCCCACCCGCGACTCGCATACGCGACGAAGCCGTGACCCGGCGCCAAGAGCGACGTTCAATGCAAGAGCCAGGACCTCTGACTTAGAAGTGACTATCGACGGCCGGAAAGTTACCGCTCTAGTCGACACAGGAGCCGATCACTCGGTGATGAATGGAACATTCGCTGCGCAGCTGAGAAAAGTCACAACGGCTTGGGACGGCCCACAAATTCGCACCGCAGGGGGCCACCTCATTACGCCATCAGGACGATGCACAGCGCGAGTGACTGTCAAAGGACATACCTATCGTGCGACCTTTGTTGTGCTACCGCAATGCTCCCGCGAAGTGATCTTGGGTATGGATTTCCTTAATGAGCATCAGGCGATCATCGACCTGCGATCCAAGCTGATCACGCTTTCGACGGACGAAGCCATCGCTTCGATGAAAACTCGGGAAAATCACGTTGCCCTGAGTGTCCTGGAGGAAGAAGTGAGCGTCCCACCCCGATCAATCGTTATCCTGACCGTAGGCGCCACGAAAGCCATTAACGCTGAAGCCATCATCGAGGGCAACATGCAGTTGTTCCTCCTAGACCGAGGAATCAGCATCGCAAGAGGCATCGCACATTTGCGCAATGGCCAGGCCGAAGTACTGCTGACTAACTTCAGCGAAGAATACCGGCACATTAACAGAGGAACGACGATTGCTTTCTTCGACGAAATATCTGACGTACGGACTCCTTCGCCCTCTCCGATCCCTCCGCAGAAGATTCGCCTGAACAAGAGAACTCGCCCACTTTCGACATCAACCCAGCCCTGCACCGGAACAGACAAGACCAGATCCGCAATCTGCTTCAAAGCTACAGTGAGTGTTTTTCGACATCGCCTAAGGTGCGACAGACGCCAATTGCCAAGCATCGCATTATAACGGATCAACACGTCCGACCTCTCCGTCAAAGCCCCTACCGTGTGTCACCGCGAGAACGACAAGCCATCCGGGACCAAGTCGAAGAAATGCTTCGCGACGACGTCATCCAGCCTTCAAACAGCCCATGGGCGGCACCGGTGGTTCTAGTGAGAAAGAAAGACGGCGCACTTCGATTCTGTGTGGATTACCGCCGCTTGAACAACATAACAAAGAAGGACGTCTACCCCCTCCCCCGCATCGACGACACACTGGACCGCCTCTGCAACACCAAATATTTCTCATCGATGGACCTCAAGAGAGGCTACTGACAAATTGAGGTCGACGAAAGAGATCGCGAGAAGACAGCATTCATCACTCCAGATGGGCTGTTTGAGTTCAAGGTGATGCCATTTGGTCTCTGTTCCGCACCAGCGACGTTTCAGCGAGTAATGGATACAGTGCTGGCAGGCCTGAAGTGGCAAATTTGTCTGGTATATTTAGATGACGTCGTTGTCTTCGCCTCGAACTTTGAAGAGCACCTCAAAAGACTTCGAAGAGTACTAGACGCAATCAAGTCGTCTGGCCTAACCTTGAAAGCAGAGAAATGCCACTTTGCCTACGAAGAGCTGCTGTTTCTAGGCCACATCGTTAGCAAGGAAGGAGTACGCCCAGACCCGCAGAAAACAGCTGCTATTGAACAGTTTCAACCGCCGGCCGATAAGAAAGCAGTGCGCAGATTTCTCGGACTATGCGCATATTACCGACGATTTGTGAAAAACTTTTCGCGCATCGCCGAGCCCCTGACCCAACTGACGAAGGCAGACGTGCCGTTTAAATGGGAAGCGCCGCAAGCAGAAGCCTTCAAGGAACTTAGCGTCGTTTACAGTCCCCACCGATCCTTGCGCATTTTTATGAAAACGCCGATACTGAAGTTCATACCGACGCAAGCAGCGTGGGACTAGGCGCCGTCCTCGTTCAAAAAAGTGACAGGCTGGAGAAAGTCATCGCATACGCTAGCCGTTCCCTTTCCAAGGCCGAGGCTAACTATTCGACAACTGAGGAGTGCCTTGCCATCATCTGGGCTACGTCGAAATTCCGCCCCTACCTTTACGGACGACCGTTCAAGGTGGTCAGCGACCACCACGCGCTCTGCTGGCTTGTCAATTTGAAGGACCCCTCTGGCCGACTCGCTCGATGGAGTCTGCGTCTCCAGGAGTTTGACGCCACCGTCGTTTACAAGTCCGGACGCAAGCACTCTGACGCCGATTGCCTCTCACGAGCCCCTGTAGATGCACCGCCGCCGGACGACGATGAGGACGCCTTCCTGGGACCCATCAGCCCCAGCTCTTTTGCTCAGCAGCAACGCTCGGACCCCGACCTAAAAGGCCTCATAGAGTACCTGGAAGGCAAGGTTTCTTCACCCCCCGCTTCATTCAAGCGAGGACTGTCTTCCTTCTGTGTGCAGAATGAGGTCCTTGTGAAGAACTTTACAGCGAACAAAACAGCCTACCTCCTTGTACCTATACTTGTCTCCGCGAAGAAGTTCTACAGGCTTCACACGACGAGCCGACAGCTGGACATCTCGGGTTTACTCGCACCCTCCGCCGCATTCAAGACAAGTATTACTGGCCCCGACTGTCTGCCGATGTCGCACACTATGTGAAAACCTGCCGAGATTGTCAGCGACGAAAGACCCCTCCCACACGACCAGCAGGATTTCTGAACCCCATTGAACCTCCTTCAAGGCCCTTTCAGCAGATCGGCATGGACTTGCTTGGCCATTTTTCAACGTCAACATCTGGAAATAAGTGGATCATCATAGCGACCGGCTACCTGACCCGCTACGCCGAGGCGAAAGCGCTACCGAACGGAACAGCAGCAGAAGCCGCCATTTTTAGTGGAGTGCATTCTTCTTCGACACGGCGCCCCTGATGTGCTCATCACAGACGGGAACAGCATTCACGGCGGAACTAACGCAAGCCATCCTTCGTTACAGCCAAACCAGCCACCGGAGGAAAACTCTATACCATCCGCAGACCAACGGACTGACCGAGCGCCCGATATGCTCGCTATGTATGTCGATGCCGAACACAAAACCTGGGATGTCATCCTGCCTTACGTCGTCTTCGCCTACAACACCGCAGTGCAGGAGACCACCCAGATGACGCCTTTTAGGCTCCTCCATGGCAGAGAGGCCACGACCACGCTAGACGCCATGCTGCCCAACGTTACAGAAGAAGAGAACGTCGACGTTGCCGCCTACCTTCAACGCGCAGAAGCTCGAAGGCTTGCCCGATTACGGATCAAAGATCAGCAGCGGTCCGACGCCAGACGCTACAACCTACGAAGACGCAACGCGGAATACAAGCCAGGAGACCAAGTCTGGGTGTGGACGCCCATTCGCCGCCGTGGATTGAGTGAAAAGCTTTTGCGCCGCTATTTCGGCCCGTACAAGGTTCTTCGTCGGCTGGGTGAACTGGATTATGAAGTCATCCCTGACGCAATGACTGCATCCCAGCGACGCCGCGTACGACCAGAAGTTGTCCATGTAGTCCGTCTGAAGCCGTATTATGCGCGCTAAAGGCCGCTGCATTTCCATGCTCTATTTTCGCAAGATCCGTTTTTTTTCCCTTACTAGTCGCATTATTTGTTTTAATGCATCGGGTCGATGCTTCTTTGAGAGGGGAGTAATGCCGCGAATATTTGCAGTGTTTATTCGTTTTTCAAATCTGCCGCGACACCACCTTATCGCTTTGTTTGCGACGCAAGACGCGACTAGATTTATCTCGATTGATCGCAGCCAGGCAGAGCTGATTCTACGTTGTTCCGGAATGTTCTAGTAACTTTGCGCTCTTTCTCTCGAAAGTTCGCTATCAGCTTTAAATTGAGCACGGCCGTCAGCGGCCGCGGCATTCTGTTCGACGACCGCCGAGCACGCTTGTCGCTTCGCCGCCGCCGAGTGATTCAGTCAATTTTGGGTGCAAGTCAGCCCAATAAACAGTTCTTTTAGAAGACCCTTTCGTCCGTCTTCATCGCTGCTTCGACTGCCGTCACCACTACGTGACAATATGGAGGAAGCCAACAGTCACGAAACCAAGGTGCACAGGGGAATGTTTCTATTTTTTAATTAGTAGTGCTTATCAATGGGAGACTAATACTTCGATTAATCTGCGCTGGTGAACACTCTCAAGGTTTGCTTACACGCGAAACAAATACCCACGAGAGCAGCAGATTGGACCGCCGTAGCTGAGTTGGTAGAGCACCGGACGCGATATTCGGTGGTCGTGGGTTCGGATCCCACAGGGGGCATGGTTGCTTTTCTGCTGCCTTGTGAGAAATTTTTTTAAGCCGCATATTAATCGAAGTATTAGTCTCCCATTTATCAGCACTACTAATTAAAAAAAAGAATAGAAACATTCCCTTGTGCATGTTGGTTTCGGTGACTGTTGGCATCCTTCCCTTATATATATATATATATATATATATATATATATATATATATATATATATATATATATATATATATATATATATATATATATATATATATATATATCCCTGCCGTGAGCTAGGCTCGAACTTAACCAATAAGTTTATGCTACACGGAACGCTGAATTGTATGACACCATCCGGAACATTCTGCGGCAAGCGGTTCGCACACAAATTTTACACTTATGTCGGGACTAAGTGGCCCGACTTTGACGCCTGCCAGATAGGGATATATATACCGGGTCGACACATACCTTAGTTACGAGTTGTGGTGCTCGCACATCACGCTGTTATTTTCTTCCATTATGTTACCACTTCGATTGCAACGGAAACTACTCTGTTCAGATTTACGCTGAGACCCGAAACGA
Organism: Amblyomma americanum; assembly: GCF_052857255.1. Lineage (NCBI taxonomy): Eukaryota > Metazoa > Arthropoda > Arachnida > Ixodida > Ixodidae > Amblyomma > Amblyomma americanum. The sequence continues at coordinate 220,783,261 of NC_135497.1, read as the reverse complement.
GAGAAGTAGAGCTGAACGCTACATCACGTCCGATGTAGTGTGACACTCTGCACATATTTCCGCGCAACGCCCACCTGGATATGATCGGGCCCTTTCCCCCAGCTGGGACCGTGTTGCTACTGCTTCACCGGCATCTATCGGTATACTCGATGGCCTGGGGCATGGCCCCTCGAGGGAATCACCGCGGAAGACGTCGTCTCGGCCTTCTTCACCGACTGGATTGCTCGCTTCGAGCCTTCTCGCCGCGTCACCACTGACCAAGGACGACAGTTCGAATCGCACCTTTTCAGGCTCCTCGGGCTGACCATCGGGATCGAGCGCTCGAGGACCGCCAGCTACCACCCCTGCGCCAACGGGATGATCGAGCGTTTCCACCGACAATTCAAAGCAGCCAAGGGCGTCCGCAGAATTTTTTGCAGGGGAAAAGGGGGGCCCCGTTGGTTGTTGGCGTCTGGGGGGAGGGGGGGGCAGCGGTATGTTCGCAGCAAAAACGCACTATTTGCGGAATAAATTTATTTATGAATAAATAAGTAAAATACGCACATTAAAGAAAAATTATTGCGTGGCTTGGAGAGGTACATTGGAGTTTGTTAACGAACAAACAATTAAAGTTAATAAAAAATGCATAAAGGTTCTATCACTTCGTGGAGAAGAGTGCTCAGTCTTGCTGCATGCGGGTTCTCGACTCACCCGCTCATGATCTTCGAAAATCGCGGAGCTAGCCCATGCGACGCATGCGGAAGCTCCCGTCGCAGATCTTGAGCGGAAAAAGACATCGGACCACCGAAATTTTCGGCTGAATCGACGTCGGAAGTTGGTAGGATCAAGTGGAGATCAACACCGAACCGGTAGGCCCATTTTTTGGACTACTATCGGGATCCGAAGTTTCCACGCGGTCCGGCGCGACTAGGCCTAATCTAGGCCTAGCGCCAACAAGGCCTCGGCGGGCGCTCCGCGACACGACTGGGCCACGGCACGGTCGCGATGGAGATCCAAGGCACTCAAGACGTTACTCCAAGCACTCGGAACACCGATTTAGTCCGAAGTTGGGCGGAAAATGGAGGCAGAGCCGGCCACCACGTGGCGAGCACCCGAGGAGCGGGAACGCCAGGTCATGGCCGAGGCGATGGAAGAGAACGACAGAGACCCGGACGGATGGCAGACGGTGGGACCGAGACGAAAGAAAGGCAAGAAAGCCGCGGCGAGGAACGAATTCAAGGAATCCCAACATCGAGGGGAACATAACAGTGACCGACAAGAAGACATACGGGCGGACGGATGAGTGGAAGAGGCAGAAGATGCCGTCGCTGCCCAAGGACGACTACAAGATAATACTACGGCCCAGGGCAGGACTAAGGGTCAGTGAACTAGAACCGTTTTAAGTCACGAGAGCAATCGTACAAGAATGCAAAGTAAAAATAAAGGCGGAGGACTTCATAACAAGGATCAGTCCAGGATTCAACATCGTATTTGCAAGCGTTCCGGACGAAGAGAAGGCCAAGACAATCGCAAAAATCCAGAAGCTGCAATTTGGAGAAAAGGGGCTACGAAGTACTCCCGTACGCAGCCACAGGAGGAGACTACAAAAGAGCCGTGATCCACGGAATTCCGGCCGTAATAACGATGGAAGAGTTGCAAGCGAACCTACGAGTAAGAACACAAAGGGCAACCATCATGTCGGCACGAGCCCTGAGGAAGTCAGACGGCGCTCTTAGTCTTTGACGGACATATCGGGCCAAAATGGGTGATATATGAAGGCGTCGAGCTCAGGACGCACCCATACAGACCAAACAGGCAGGTCTGCTGCAACTGTGGGGAACTTGGGCACCGCTCTGACGTATGTCCCACGCCCGAGGCCAAGGCCTGCAGAACCTGCGGACAGAACCCGGAGGAGCAGCACGAATGCACAGCCAACTGCCTGACCTGCGGCGGGGACCACGTCACAGGAGCGAGAGAGTGCGCTATGAAACTTAAGAAGCTGGAAGAGCTGCGAGGCCGCAGCGAAGAAAGGAGCGTGGAACAGATGCCGAAGTCTAGGCCGAGGACGACCGGGGTAAGGGCAAGGCGATTCCGGAGGAGATCAAGGCAAACCGCCTGGGGGTCAGCGCGGTAGAAGCAAGTCCAGGACCAGGGGCCAGAGCAGGCGCATGGACGAGTCCTTCCCACCACTGGAGTCCAAAGCACCGGAGGCGCAGGCGGGCCAGGCAAAAACGAAGAACAGCAACGAAAAAGTGAGCTGGGAAGCGGGACCTCCAAAAACACTGCAGCCCGACACGGCTAAAATTAGAGATAAAGGAGAAATTCGAGAAAGAGAATAGGCGGCTCAGGGAGCAAATTAAGCAAGCCAATGAGCAAAACAGGCTGCTCCAAGAGAAGCTAGTTAGGGTCGTGAAAATGTTGGAGCAGCAAAGGAAGGGAACGGCCCAGGCCCCAGCAATGGGGCAAGGGCCATCCCAAGATAAAGAGGGGGGCGCTGCGAGCGCGCGAAGCGACCAGACGAGCGCCGTATCGGCTCCTGTTATTTGCCCCAGGAACCGCGGAACTTTTCGTGTGACCCCACCGAAACCGTCGCTATCACCTCCCTAACATCGAGAGGAACCTGCTGGTCCTGGTCCTGAGAAGGTAGGCCCGAAACTGGCTGTTCTATGACAATTTTTCATCATTGCCACGCCGCGGAACGCTATGGCGACCACTACTCAACGCGGCTACGATCCCACTGCAATGGCGTGGGCTGAAATCGACATTCAACAACCCGAAGACAGGTCTCCACCCATTGAGGATGAAGGACTCTACGCTGATTTCCATGCGTAAGCGGACCCAGCGTTCCAAGACATCCAAGGACGGTACCACGATGGCGTCGCTCAAGCAAACACAGGCAGCTGGGCTCAACGGCCGCCTCTTCTCCGGCAGCGATCGCGCTGCGCTGCCGCTGAATAACAAGGCTGCTTTATGGTGCCCGAAAGAGACGCCAAAAATGAGCTCAGAAGATATAATCGTGGTTCTCAAGCCAAGGCAAACCATGAACCTGAAGGAAATTTTCCAGCACGGCGAGCTGGGAGCGGCTATTGCCCAGTACGTGGGAGGAGACGCTGGCGCCGCGCTCAGCATATGGCCAGTCTGGACCCAGAACCTCGTCGTTTGTGGGACCCAACACATCGAAGCAGCCAATAAGCTGACTAAAGACTTTGACCTCAAGACCGGAGCGGACTCCCATCCATTTCGGGGCCACGTAAAGCTTAATGGTGAGGTGTGCCGAGGTGTGATCAGGGTGCGGGCTGATGAGACGACGGCTTCCCTCAAGAACAAGGTGAAGTGGCGCGAAGGTGAGATAGCCTTTGTGCGCAAACCGGGAAAATCAAATATAGCGGTGCTCACCTTTGTGGGCCGCAAGGTGCCGCGCTACGTGCACTACAATTGTGAACGCACGCTTGTGCGAGAATACAAACGGACGATCCCTGCATGCTTCCGCTGCGGGACCATCGGCCACCGGGTTGACAACTGCCCACACCCGGACATCGGAAGATGTGGATTTTGCGGGCAACATGTGGGTGCCTCCGAGCAGGCTCTTAACGAACATGACTGTACCCCATGCTGCATGATCTGCGGGCAAGCCCACCTGACTGGCTCCGCTGACTGCAAGGGCAAGTTTCGGCGTCTCCAGCGATCGAGACCGCTAGCCCAGCAGCACCAAGGGGAGCAACCAAACAAGTCAAGCAAGTCCCCTAGTAACAAGACGGGCAAGTCCGGCCAAGCGGCTGGGAAACAACCACCTCATGCTTCCAAAAAGGCGAAATCCGGTACCGGTGACAAGCCGCCAGCTTTCCAAGCCGGGGATTTTCCCCCCCTTGGCAACAGCCCAACTTCAACATCAAATGTAAGCAGCTGGGCGGGCGTCGCCTCTATTTCCTCTCCCTCCCCTTCCCCCTCGAGCTTGAGCTGAGAAAAGAGCTAGCGTTTCTCAAAAACTGGAACGCGCAGTTAGAATCCAAATTGAACGCACTAAAAAACGCTAGGGCAGAGCCACCTCCATCGGAAACAGTGGAGGACGCTGATGAATCGGCGTCTGAGTGCTCGAGCGTCGCTCCGTTGTCAGGTGTTCCGCTCACTGCAAATCTGGAAAGCCGCATGACGGCTATTGAGCAAAATGTGGCTGATCACTTGACCCAACTGCCAGCGATTATTACAGAAGTCATCCAAACACAAATGCAGCAGCTGGTAACAACCATTACTCAGCAACTGACTGTGTCCGTTACGCAGCAAGTCACACAAAACATTACAGCCTGGATACAGGCTAACCCAAAATTGATTAGGCGGGCAGGACCCGTAAGGGAAGTAGGCCGTCCATCCAAAATTTGCTGCGAAACTATTGAGGAAGAAAATCGGGATAACCCCCTCGCTACCATGCAGGGCACCAGAGCAGTGGGTGGGGTGAGCCAGCCAGCCTCTAGCCTTCATCATTGCTCAGGGCACTAAAAGGACACCTCGTAAAATAAAACAGGAACCTTTGGGCATAATACAATGGAATTGTAGAGGATTTCGCGACCGCGCGAAACGAGCACACCTACGCCTTTACCTTGAAACATTGGACTTTCATGCCGCCATTGTCGCGCTTCAAGAACCTGGGGCAATAATAATAATAATTGGTTTTGGGGGGGAAAGGAAATGGCGCAGTATCTGTCTCATATATCGTTGGACACCTGAACCGCGCCGTAAGGGAAGGGTAAAGGAGGGAGTGAAAGAAGAAAGGAAGAGAGGTGCCGTAGTGGAGGGCTCCGGAATAATTTCGACCACCTGGGGATCTTTAACGTGCACTGACATCGCACAGCACACGGGCGCCTTAGCGTTTTTCCTCCATAAAAACGCAGCCGCCGCGGTCGGGTTCGAACCCGGGAACTCCGGATCAGTAGTCGAGCGCCCTAACCACTGAGCCACCGCGGCGGGGCGGAGAAGGTGGGGCATTGGCCAAAATTTCTGGATACGACACTTTTCAGCGGGACCCATCCACCTGTATTCTTGTACATAAGTCGTACACAGCACAGGAGGTAGACCTCGACATAGAGATAACATACTCTTACACTATGGTCACCGTGTTACCTCTGCGACGCTGTGACCCCCCTGTACACATATTGAACATATACTGTCCGCCCAAGCTCAAACATATTACTTTCTCAGATATCTTCAGCCGGGCACTGAAGATAGCGGGTCGGGACCCATTTTTGATTGTGGGAGATTTCAATGCCCTCAGCCAGTTATGGGGCTACAAAAAGGAGGAGGCGCGAGGTAGAAAGCTAGCGGAGCTTATCTCTACGCTAGGCATCACCCTCCAGACCGACCCAGCGCATCCCACACGAATGGGAAACTCTGTGACTCGGGACACGTGTCCTGATCTCACACTTTCCAAACACATCCAACACGTGGAATGGAACAACACGGAAGAGACACTAGGCAGTGACCACTGCATCATTAACACACTTATTCACACGCGGCCCCTCAAAAAGCCCCTCACACAAGCTTGACTCCCAGACTGGCAGGCTTTCAGAAAGTCCCTGCCCTCAGCCAACCTGATTAAAGATGGATACGATCAGTTGGCCCAAACACTTTTGACAACACTCAAGCAACACGAAACACAGATACAGACCACGGAAGACTGTCCGGCAGTGGAAAACCATCTATTACATATCTGGGAAGCCCGCCGCAGCCTAACCAAACGTTGGAAAAGACAGAAACATAACAGAATACTCAAGAAGCGCATCCTAGATCTCACTCACAAAGCAGCTCAGTATGCCTCACAGCTTGCTGACGCCAACTGGATAGATCGCTGTAATACGGCTGCCAGACAGATGTCCGGCGAGAACACTTGGAGGCTTTTCTGCAGCCTTATAGACCCCGCGCAGACCCGGGGCGAAACACAGCGCCAATTACAACGAGCACTCCATAATTTCAAGGGCAGCAAAACACAACTTGCAGAGACACTCAGGGACAAGTATCTCTGCTGCAAACAGGACCCTCGCGGTCAGGAGTATCTTTACGCAGGCAAAGATAATCCTGAGTTGGACCAACCGTTCCAATTATTTGATCTCAAGGCAGCCCTGACCAAAATGAGGAGAGGCACTGCGCCTGGACGGGACAAGGTCACAGTTAAACTGCTGGCCAATCTCCCTGACCAGGCGTATGGGGCCCTTCTGAAATACATCAACACTATATGGAAGGGCGAGAACCCGCTCCCCCTTGATTGGAAAACAGCCCTAGTAACCTTCATCCCCAAGGCGGGAAAGGAAATCAACACAGACAAATTGAGGCCTATCTCGCTCACCTCGTGTGTGGGCAAGCTGATGGAAACCATGATGCGGGATAGGCTCTCCGAATACTTGGAGCAACGAAACACATTTCCAGACACTATGTTCGGCTTTCGCCCACATAAGTCGGCACAGGACGTACTCCTCCAGCTCAACAGAGACATAATACAACCAGTCGAACACCCACACAATGACAAGGTGTCCTGGCCTTGGACTTGAAAGGAGCCTTCGACAATATCAAACACAGCGTCATACTGACACCTCAATGAAACCAACTGTGGCCGCAACACTTTCAACTATATCAAAGACTTCCTGACCGATCGAGCCGCACTAATCAGAATCCAAGAGGAAGAATTTGGTCCGTATCAAATGGGTACGCGGGGGACACCACAATGCGCGGTGCTATCCCCCTACTCTTTAATTTGGCGATGCTCCATCTCACAGACAAGTTGAATGGTATCGAAGGCATATGGCATGCGCTGTATGCCCATGATATCACGATCTGGGCCACAGAGGGAAACTTAGGGCGCATGGAGGAATGCCTGCAAACAGCCGCTCACGTAGTGGATCGCTACACAGGGTACTGTGGTCTCCAATGCGCACCCAACAAGTCTGAATTTGTGCACCTTAGGGCATCCCCTAAGGACACTACCCAAATACATCTCTCCTTAACAAGTGGCCCCATACACGAGGCCAAAGAAATTCGAATACTCGGGCTCTTCATCCATAACCAAAGAAGAGTAGACACAACATTGCACAAACTCCGCAAAGTTGGAGACCAAGTAGGCCGTATGGTCCGTCGCGTCTCCAACAAGAGAGGGGGCTTGCGAAGCAGGGATGCCGTGCGGCTGGCTTATGCTTTCGTAATCAGCCGAATCCTCTATTCGGTCTCTTATCTACCCTTGCGGAAACACGACGAAGACAAAGTTGAGGTAATACTCCGCAAAATGATGAAGAGGGCACTTGGCCTTCCTGTGTCCACCTCCAATGCGAGACTTCTTGCATTGGGAGTGGTGAACACTTTTCAGGAACTCAAGGAAGCCCATCTCACAAATCAATACACTAGGCTAGCCCAAACGAAGTCGGGTCGGCATTTGCTAGCCCGCCTTCACATCCAACATGATTTTCACATTCAGGAGCGGGTCCGAGTGCCCGAACTCTGGAGACGCGCCATCAGAGTTCGACCCCTCCCCACTAAGATGGACAAGGAGGATCGTAGTGATCGTCGTCAGGCTAGGGCGGAAGCCTTAGCGCACCACTATGACAACAAACATGGTGTCTTTTACGTAGATGTAGCTGGACCTACCCACGGGGGGTGGTACACGGCAGTGGTCATACATCAAGAAATACAGGTGGTTGGGCTTTACTTTCGAGCCACAGACACAACACAAGCTGAAGAGGTTGCCATCGCCCTAGCTGCTTCTGATTCAAAGTCCAAACACATAATAACAGACTCGCGTTCGGCATGTCGCAATTATGAGGCTGGCTGGATAACTCCACTAGCTGAACGAATACTAAGGAACTGCAGCCGGGATACCGATCCTACACACCGCTGCCTGGTTTGGACTCCAGGCCATCAGGGCCTAGCACGAAACGAAGCTGCAGACGCGGCGGCCCGAGCGCTTATTCACCGGGCGTTGCCATTGGCTCCTGAGCACCTAGAACCTGAAGGTAGCTACTTACTCTCCTTCAAAGCTATCACATCCTATTATAAGGATAGGCATCGCCTCTACCCGGCCCCTGCAAAGGGACTGGGGAAAGCAAACGAACGCGTTCTACTCCGATTATTCATGAACACAATGCTGTGCCCGGCAGTACTAAAACACTTCGATCCCGCGTTCACTGGCAGGTGCAAACACTGTGTGGAGGTAGCTGACACCTACCACATGGTTTGGGCTTGCCAGCGCAACTCAGCTCTCCCCCCACCCCAACCCTACCAGAGAGGAATGGGAGGCGGCCCTGCTTGGCTGTTCGGACCTTCAGTCCCAAAAGGCTTTGGTCAAGAGGGCTAAGCTGGTGGCTTCGACCAATGGGGTCCCGGAATAAGGACTCCACCCATTGCGGGGCTCTTTAAAGAGCCTCACCTCTTTCATTAAATAAAGGCTTTTCACCACCACCATGATAAATTAGAGAACTTCATGCAATACATAATGGAGCAAAATGCAAAAATGCACGAGAAGCTCGAGAGGATCGAGCAAGCAAACGATAGATAGCAACGATAACAACCATAGGACAGAGTGGGCATAGCAGAGCAAAACTGCAAAAGCTTTGTCAAGAACCAAAATTCCCAAAGAATAACGAGCGAAGCCAAGGACCGACTCTTCAACGAAAGAAGGTTCGGAATTGAAAGTCAGGAAAACGGTAAAAACGACTAATCATGGGGGGACACAAGAAATAAGAGTTTTGGCAGTGGAACTGCAGGGGCTACAGGCGAAAGCAGGTGCTCTTGCAAATATTCATAGAAAGACAAGGGAAGCAACCCGACATAATAGCTCTACAAGAGACCAACATAACCCCAACCTTTAGGGGCTATGATTGCCAGGAGAACGGACGCTGAGGGAGGAGAATTCCGCTGAGGGAGCCGTCAACTCGCATTCGCATAGTCCACTCCACTGCGATGGTGAAATGGGCACAGTCCACTGCAGCAAAATATGTCGAGACGACTGCTCTCGCAGGAGAGCTGCTCTTAAGCGGAAGGTATCCGGCATTCTCGAGCCGTCGTCGTTGTTTCGGCGAACACTGTGGTCGCGCTCCCCACGAGACCGGCCGTGCCACGGCGCGCGCACGTTCCCGTAGGCGTACTACATTCCTTTCTACCTTTCACCCTATCTATTAGGCTCCCTTCTACTCGGATGCGGCACTGATATTACAGTTCCAATGAAAGAACTGCGCGATCGAGTCACGGACGGCGAAGAGTCAAAGACGCACACAAGCGATGTCTACCTCTTCGCCGTCCGTGACTCGTTTGAGCAGATCTTTGCATCTCTATAAACCAACCAGCCCGACAAGTTGTACTGAAGTTATTATAATGTCCAGGGTGCTAGCAGACAGTCACGCGCAGTTTCCGCTTATTTTTTTATGCAACCACTTCTGCTACGCTAACAAATGGACAACAGAGGCGTCGCGCCTTGAGCTTCGCGCTACAGCTTCTTAGAAAATAGAGTGCAAGGACGAAGAAAAGGAGTTTCTGCCTGGCACAAAGTCGTCGCTGCAGACACGCGAGTTGGCTGTTGGCTGTCACGGAGATCCATCAACATTCACACGGCACATTGTCTGCGCCCACTCTGCTCTTTTGGCTTCATGCCGGGATGCCGCAGGGAATCTAAAAAATCTTGCTTTTCCTGGCTTTTTGCTAGAATTAAAGCATCCCACGGCAGCGCATCGTTGAGGCACCCCGCCAGCGATTTCAGCAGGCTCGCAAAGCGCAGAGTTGGCAACAGCTACGCAGGAGCGAAGCGACGCAGCCGGCCGCACCGCTCAACTGGCCGACGAACCACCAAAAAACATGGCTGTCGCGCGCTTCCCGCAATTCACTGCGCGCGCATGCGCAGAGTGCCACTATGAAAAAGGCTCATTACCACCATAGAACACGATGAAATCCCAGACACCAAGCTAGAGCACGTAATAACTGAAATAATTCCCCAAAAGAAAGGGAAGAGCATTTCTGTCGTTAGCGTTTATAGCCTGCCGTAACAAAGGGATGGAGACTTCTCCAAGCTTTTTGTGGGAGCGAGCAGACTGGCTAAGAGCAACACCCTAGTAATCCTAGGTGACTTCAACGCCTATGGCCAGAGATGGGGATACAAGAAAGACGGCAAGAAGGGAAAGCAGATCGACGATGCAGCGGAAAGCACGGGATGTACACTGTTGCCGGACGAGAGCCAGCCCACGAGGACCGGCAACAGCGTGAGCCCGGACACCTGTCCAGATCTAACTTTCGTCAAAAACACGCGTGGCGCGGATTGGGACAACCTCTTGGAAAGCCTAGGAAGCGACCACTATATACTCAGAACCACGATGGAGGCGCAGAAGATGAGAAGGGTAATTGGAATCACAAAGATCGTGGACTGGCACGAATTTAGGCAAGCATGCAAAGACCTAAAGGGTGACATCGGCTCGATCAAGGAGTGGAGCGAGCAGCTACCGGAGATACAGGCCAGATACACCTAAAGCCCCAACTCGATGGACGCATCCTACGCGTACCGGCTGAGCGCCTACGCGCACGGGCGTACGCTGGATCCTGTCTGCGCATGCGCAAAGCGCGACGCGCGCGCAGGCGCGCGCGTTGCTAGATATCTGTTTATGTCAGATATTTTCGGCCCTGGCGCACGCGCCGGAAGTGGCTCGCTGGTTTGTGGCCAATGAGAGGGCACAGTTCCCGCAATATCCCGAATGAGCCTCCGCTGGCGCCGCCTCCATCTCACAATGACAGCAAGTACTGTTCGAATCAGACGCAGTACAAGTCCATTTCGTTGCTGTCGTGCGCACACTGCTGGCATGATTGCGGCACAAGTATGAGCAACACCGAGAATGCTCGCAATGCTGACGAGCTGACAAGCGTTTGCGGGTGACGAGCTGGCGGGAAATGCCGTCCATGCATTGCTATGGCGATGATGCTGTTGGTTAAAATAAAGACCTGAGAAAACTGCACTGAAATACGTCCCAGTTTGAATGAAAAGCTACTATTAAAACTGCAGTTCAGTTTATATATTACATAACTTGCCTTGCTACTTTCAAAATCTAAAGATTTCAAGTGGCAGTCTAACTGTTTTGGCCAGTTCCAATCTATGAGGTCTAGCAACAACGTGCTAGTGCGTGCACGAGCGCGAGTATAGTGTTCTAGAAGGGGGTAGTGGGTTCAGCAGCCGGCGCGCCCCATGCATTGCGGCGAGGCGGCGAGTGCGGACGGACCCGGATGTTAGCGGCGGCGCTGTAGTCGCGTGGGCTGGCTGTTGGTGGTGCCCATGTGCTGCCTCTCGCGCGTTTCTTCACGCATGGTTTGCGGCTTAATAATAATAATAATAATGATTGTTTTTTTTTTGGGAAAGGAAATGGCGCAGTATGTCTCATATATCGTTGGACACGTGAACAGCGCCGTAAGGGAAGGGATAAAGGAGGGAGTGAAAGAAGAAAGGAAGAGGTGCCGTAGTGGAGGGCTCTGAAATAATTTCGGCCACCTGGGGATCTTTAACGTGCACTGACACCACACAGCACACGGGCGCCTTAGCGTTTTTCCTCAAAAAAAATGCAGCCGCCGCTGTTCTTCGTTTTTTCGGCGCATCATTTTAGTTTGTTTAGCCGGCTGCCTTCTTCATTCGTGAAAAGTTAGAACCGTCAACGGCAACGACACTTCTTTGCTTCCGCGGGTGTCAAACCGGCTAGAAGTGGACTAAAGGAAAGCAGCCGTCGTTGTTTACCGTGCCGAAAGATGAGGAAAGACGTCGAATTTGCCAGCCACGGATTTAAGTACATCATGATATCCGGATTGAGCCAGGATCCGCTGGAAAATTTATTTGGCATAATCAAGCAATCGTGCGGGTCCAGCGACCACCCAACACCAACACAGTTTTTAATTGTCAACTGCTTGCCGTTTTACAATCTTGCCAAGACAGCGCGCTCAGGCAATGCTGACCTTAATGGAGGTAGTGGAGAAAGAAGTTCTCTCCTGGATGCGTGCGATGCTCCTGCTCAAAAAGACAGGGTTGCTGCAATCGACCAGCTCATCGAGAAAGGCAACCTAGCTTCAGCCGAGCGCAGGCTTCAGAGTATTCCTGCTGAGCACAGAGAGGATCTAGAGCAGAAGAGCGACGACCGCCTTATACATTATATGGCATGCAGGGTATGTTGCCCGAAAGTTTCTGACACGATATCACTGCACGCACTGCAAAGCCTATTGGAAAGCTCCAATAAGGAAGGCAGAAATTCGGAGTTCAGTGATATGTGGCAAGGGAGGGTTGTTGTATCCTTCGCAAGAACTTTTCCGGGCAGGGAAGAAGTTAGAGGATATATTCACTGTTTTCTTCAGTCGCGAGGAACTCTGCAGTGACAGCATAGTAGATGTAATGCTGCTTGTGAAGGCAAATTTTGGTTATGCCTTAGGTTGCAGCCAGCACGCAGATGAGCTCACAGCAGAGTTGATGAATTTCTATGTGCTGACAAGGCTGCACTTTTATGTAAAAGGGCTGAACCAATCGCGACAGGAACGACGTAAAATTGCACACGAAGATAAGCCGTTTGTTCATAGTGCCTCCCTTGTAGCAGCCGTAAGCAGTGCCTTGAGGAGGTAGCTGCCCGTTGTTGTACCAATAAATATGTTTGGTGCAGTTGCCCCCCCCCCTTTTTTTTGCAGGTGTATTACGAAATTTCGCGCATTTTAGGAAGCGCCGTGACCGCCTACTAATGCCATCACCGTGGCAGGAATTATCTTTCTAGATTTCAGTGAATGTGTACTTTGGAAAATAAAAGCTGAATTTGATGAAATAAAGCCTCGTCGATCCGGGATATCTCTGTTCAGGATGCGTAAGTACGCGTGCCGGAATTGTTTGGCTAACTTTAACAGTGAATGTGATTGCACCTGGACGTGCATCGAAAATTTTGATTGAAAATTAAGCGATTTACTCATCCACAATTTTACTTCTGCCTTGTTTGTGAGCTCTGCGTTTAGAAATGCAACCGGATCGTCGTACGGCGGTTCTGTCTCTTCGTCGGGTCGGCTTTATCTTCGCCCAAACTTGTGGCGTGTCCGCCTTTCCACCTTTTCTGAGCTCTTTGCCTTAAGAGGCAGGTTTTAAGAAAATATGCATTAGAGCTGCAGATGTCCGATTTTCGGTGTTAAACCAGATGCACACAGCTTTCTCGGCGCTGCGAATGCAGCGCGTATCGCGGGTATGTCGCGGGTTCTTTACAGCCAGTGCTCCGGTGGCGCCATCTCACGCTGTCGACGTGAGATGCAGCACCCGCGGGCTCTCCCTGACCCCACTACCCCCCTCTAGAACACTATAGCGCGAGTCAGCGACAGGCTATGGAGGTGCACACCACTTGCGACGCCCGTCGCGACGCGGCGCTGGTCGCACAGACGCTCTGCGCGTACGCGTAGGATGTGCCCATCGAGTTGGGGCTTTAAGCCTGTTTCACATAGTGCGACGGGACCGAAAAATTACGGCCCGGTCGCACTGTCGTTGCGACGGTAATCGCAGCCGCCGTTTCACATGACAACGATGATTTCAGTCGGTGCCGTCGGCACCTGCGCCCTAGCGTCGGTGCGGCCTTTCAGCGGCCGAAAATTCTTCGGCTGCAATAAATGTCAAACATCGTGGCAGGCGTTGATTTCGTAATCATGGGTAATAATATTGAGCTGTGATGTATTATTAAGTTCAATAAAACGTTTTCGAGATTTTCCTGTCATGTCGCTGAGCTCCTATTGGCTGACTACTGTGGCCATCGCTGCGACCGCACCGACGCTGCGACAATGCGACCAACTTGTTGAAAGTCTGTCGCAGTGGCCCTGCGACGAGAACGACGCGCATTTCTGTCGCACAGCGGCAGAAATCGCCCTGCGCTGCGGCAACAATCGCATCATGTGAAACGGCCTTTAGACGTCAAAAGAAAAGAAGAAGCACCGGAAGTCGACTCCCACCTACTCCACTTGTGGGAGGCCAGAAGAGGGCTAAAAAGGAAATGGTAGACACAGTGACATAATAAGAAGCTAAGGAAGAGGATCTGCGAACTACATATTGCCACAGTGTTAGCCATTTACTGGCGCCGCCATGCGGTGGGACAGCGCCCGCTGGTCTTTGTCTTCCCCGGCTCGCGCGTTCGTTCGCGGAGTGTGTCTACCTGGCTAGTCCTGGTGTGCCCTTTCTGCCGGCTTTCGGTGACATTTTGGTGCAGGTGCTGGGTATTCCCTAATGCACGAAGAGCTCCCGGGAGCCTCCGACGACGCCCAGCTACACCCCGTGGACACGACACCTGACCACAAGGCAAGCCGCCGCTTGCGAGGCTTAAATCCTCAGTTCCGACCCCTGACGGCACGACCCCGCGCAATGACGTCCACTGCGACAAGTCAGGCTACCCAGAATGCCGCCACTTCCCCACCGCTGCTTTCTCATGCGCCTCGCACTCCCACGTCGTTTCATGGCGACAAGTTCGAAGACGTGGAAGACTGGTTGGCCAGCTACGACCTAGTCGCTGCGTTTAACCTGTGGGACGAGGACTGCAAGCTACGCACTGCCTGTTTTGCCCTGGAAGACTCCGCCAAGACGTGGTTTGAAAACCACGAGCCCGCTATCCCCACCTGGTGAGACTTCCGGCGACAGCTGCTCGACACCTTCGGCAGCAACGAACGGAAGGAGCGAGCTGAAGTTGGCCTGCAGTCCCGAGCGCAGCGGCCAAATGAGAGCGTCGCCATGTTCGTAGAAGACGTGACTCGGCTCTTCAACCGCGCAGATCCTACCATGTCTGAAACGAAGAAGGTGCGTCATCTTATGCGAGGAGTTAAAGAGGAGCTTTTCGTAGGACTTGTGCGCGACCCTCCTAGCACACTGGTTGACTGTCCTCGAGAGGCGACGAGCATGGAGCGAGCCTTGCAGCAGAGGTGAGCGCATTACGGCCGTCCGGCGAATATAACCGCTATGGACGCCAACATGCCGCTGCTTGGAACCGAGAGTGAGGCCCTCCGTGAGCTTGTCAGGAGCATTGTGTGCGAGGAGCTATAAGAAGCTTCGCCATGTCGAGCAACACCTGGGTGTCGGAGCCATCTCGGATGTCATTTGCGACGAAGTCCGTCGAGCGGTGCAGCCAATGAATGGCCTGTCCCCAGCCGCTGCTTGAGCCGTATGTTATGACGTACAGTGAAGCGTTGCGCAGCTCTGCGCCAGCACCACAGGCGTTTTACTGCCCTGCTCCTTCTGCACCACATCAATGGTTTTCGACTTCGCCTGCCCTCTCCGACGCACGACCACCCCTCAGCAAAGCATACGCGTGGCGCACATCGAACAACCGGCCCCTGTGCTTCCACTGCGGTGAAGCCGGCCACATATTGCGCCACTGCCCGTATCGTCGGATGGGCCTGCGAGGGTTTTCACCAGACGCACCCCGGCCACGCTATGGTGAACGACCCCGTGACATCGAGCAGTACCTGTCGGCCAGCGTTCCCCCTGCGCCTTCGCCACAGCGCCCGTCCAGGTCGCCGTCGCCCCGTCGGTTCTCTTCCCCAGATCGCCAGCCGTCCATCCTGCAGTCCCGTACTCCACGCCGGGAAAACTGAAGACGGCGACCTCTGGGGGTAAGGCCGCCATTGCTCCTCAATTCGAACAAGATCTTCCGCTCGCCGACGTGACCCTTCAACCCGATATTCCACCTGCTCCGACCACCTTCCGACGCCCAGAACAGCCTCTGCTCGACGCCCCATTTCTACGAACACCTCGACCCTCCACTCCAGAACCTCCCACTGCGCGCGTTCCAAAATGAGGTTGCTTCAGCCGAAACACCGGTCCTCGCTGACAACCACCATGTGACTGTCCTCGTCGATACCGGCGCAGATTTCTCAGTTATGAGTCCTGGTCTTGCTACCCTCTTGCGAAAAGTGCTGACACCCTGGCACGGAACACAAATTCGGACCGCTGGCGGTTACGTGGTGACGCCGCTCGGCGTCTGCACCACTAGGATTGAAATTCGCGGTATCATCTTCACTGGTTGCCTCGCTGTGCTGGCTCAGTGCTCCAAGGACCTGATCATCGGTCTCGATTTTCTTCGCGAAAATGTGGCTGTCATCGACCTCCGCGAACTCATCGTGACATTCTCCGCCCCATGCACCGTAGCCGACGACAGTGCGCCAGGAACACCCGTTTCTCGCGTGTCCAACGACCACGTCACTCTACCACCGCGTGCCAGCTTATTTGTTACGGTGGACTGCGACAACCCCCGCGCGTCCAACGGCATCGCAGAAGCAAACTTGTCTTTACTGCTGAGCCAACAAGTCTGCGTCGCACGGAGTGTCGTTGCCTTGCAGAACCAGCGAACTGAGCTTCTGGTTACGAACTTTAGCGCCGAATACCGCCACTTGGCGAAAAATATAGCCGTCGCCTATTTCGATGAAATTAGCGAGCCCGCCACCCACTGCGCGTTGTCAACGTCCAGGGACACCCCTCCAGGAGGACCTAGTCGAACAGTAAGGCTGACGTGAACCCTGCTTTGAACACTGATCAGCATCGCCGCTTGCAAACCATCCTTGACTTTTTTCATGACTGCTTTACGACCACGATAACGAAACATCGCATCATAGTTGATGACAGTGAGCGGCCAATTCGTCAACACCCCTATCGAGTGTCGGCGAGAGAACGTGAGGCGATACGACTGCAGGTGGACGAAATACTCCTGGATGATCTCATACAACCGTCTACAAGCCCATGGGCTTCGCCCGTTGCGCTGGTCGCCAAGAAGGACGGGACACTGCGATTTTGTTTCGACTATCGAAGACAACAAAATTACCAAAAAGGATGTTTACCCGTTACCTCGAATCGATGTCTCTTTCGACCGGCTGCGTCATGCCCGCTATTTTTCTTCTCTTGACCTCCGCAGTGGGTACTGGCAGATTGAGGTAGATGAACTGGACCGCGAGAAGACAGCGTTCGTTGCTCCTGACGGGTTGTACGAGTTCAAGGTGCTCCCCTTCGGCTTGTGTTCCGCTCCTGCCACCTTTCAAAGAATGATGGACACTGTCCTCGTTGGCCTCAAATGCAGTCCTGCCTGGTCTACCTTGATGTTATTTTTTCTACCACCTACGACGAGCATCTCAAGAGCTTGAGTGCAGTACTGGATGCCATACGATCGGCCGGCCTCTCGCTCAAACCGGTGAAATGCCACTTTGCGTTCCAACGGCTGAAGTTCCTGGGCCATATCGTGAGCGCTGAAGGTGTTAGTCCTGACCCCCACAAGACGGCTGCCGTGTCTGCGTTTCCGACCCCCACTGATAAGCGTGCTGTGCGCCGTTTTTCTTTTTTGGTCTCTGCGCCTATTACCGACGTTTTGTGCGGGACTTCTCCCGACTAGCCGAGCCTCAAACTCGCTTGACAAAGGACGACCAACCTTTCATCTGGGCCCAAGAACAGCAGACGGCCTTCGATGACCTCAAGAACCGCCTCCAAACTACGCCCATTCTTGGCCACTTCGACGAGGAGGTGGATACGGAACTACACACCGATGCCAGCAACGTTGGTCTTGGTGGTGGTGGTGAAAAGCCTTTATTGAATGAAAGAGGGGAGGTGCCGTCCTCGTTCAGTGGCAAGATGGTGTTGAGCGCGTGATTGCTTATGCAAGCCGCACTCTGTCGCTATCTGAAGCGAATTATTCTACCACGGAAAAAGAGTGCCTTGCTGTCGTTCTGGCGGTAACGAAATTTCGCCCATACTTGTATGGTCGCCCATTTCGAGTCGTGAGCGATCACCACTCGCTTTGTTGGCTCGCGAACCTTAAAGACCCATCAGGGAGGCTGGCGTGTTGGAGTCTCCGCTTGCAAGAATTCGATGTTACCATCGTGTACAAGTCTGGCAACAAACACAGCGACGCAGACTGCCTGTCCCGTGCTTCTCTCCCGTTTACCATTGCTGACACGGAAGACGATCCCGCTTTTCTTGGCGCTTTAACCGCGTCCGTCCTTGCTCAACAGCGAGATGACGCCGAGCTACGACCTCTCATAGAGTACCTCGAAGGTCGCACCTCGTTGTCGCCCCGCTTCTTCACACGCGGGCTATCGTCGTCCTGCTTGTGGGGTGGCATCCTCTACAAGAGAAACTACGGTCCCACGGACACTCCGTACCTGCTTGTGGTCCCAATGGTGCTTCGAGACGAAGTTCTGCACGCATGCCACGACGACCTTTCTTCCGACCACCTCGGCTTTTCTCGCACGTTGGCGCGGATACGGCAGAAGTATTACTGGCCCGGCTTGCTACAGTTGTCCAGCACTTCGTTAAGTCTTGCCGCGAGTGCCAACGTCGGAAGACACCACCTGTGAAGCCGGCCGGCCTATTGAAACCCATTGACCCGCCTCAAATTCCTTTCCACCAGGTCGGCATGGACTTGCTGGGACCATTTCCGACATCACCATTGGGCAACAGGTACATTATAGTTGTCAACGACTACCTCACCCGGTATTGTGAGATGAACGCCCTTCCCTGCGGCACCGCTGCCGAAATTGCAAACTTTTTCATCTTTAACACTGTCCTCCGTCACGGTGCCCCTGCAGTCGTTTTAACTGATCGAGGCACGGCTTTTACATCAGCCCTTACTAAGGAAGTTATGCGTCTGAGTGGCACCAGTCACCGTCGAACCACTGCCTACCATCCTCAAACAAATGGACTGACTGAGCGACTCAATAAGACCATTGTCGACATGCTTTCCATGTACGTCGACACCGACCATAAGAACTGGGACCAGATCTTGCCTTACGTCACGTTCGCATATAGCACTGCTTTTCAAGAGACGACGCGCTACACGCCGTTCCGTTTGGTGCACGGTCGCGAAGCCACGACAGTGCTGGACGCAATGTTACTGCCAGACGTTGCACGTCCCTCCGTCGCTGGCGCTGAGGAGTTCGTTCGGCACGCAGAAGCCGCCCGCCAGCTAGCTAGACAGCGAACCCGTACCCAGCAGGAAAGCGACGCTCAACGTTACAACCTTCATTACCGGGCGGTGCTTTACCACCCTGGCGATCAAGTTTGGGTTTCGATCCCAATCCGTCTGCGGGGTCGCTCCAAAAAACTTCTGCGCCGCTACTTCGGCTCCTACGAGGTACTGCGCAAACTTGGTCACGTTAACTACGAAGTGCTCCCGCAAGAGTCTGTTCGCTCCTCCAGGCGGCAGGCGGCATCCGAAATCGTCCACGTTGCCAGGATGAAGCCCTACCACGCCCGCTAGGACTTATTCTACCAAGGCCGACACCACAGACTTTATTCCGGATTTCTGTGATTCCGCGGCATCGGGGCGACGACCTTTCCAAGAGAAGGGGCAATGCCACAGTGTTAGCCATTTACTGGCGCCGCCATGCGGTCGGACAGCGCCCGCTGGTCTTCTTTGTCTTCCCCGGCTCGCGCGTTCGTTCACGGAGTGTGTCTGCCTGGCTAGTCCTGGTTTGCCCTTCTGTTCTTTCTGCCGGCTTTCGCTGACAATATATTAGTGTGGGCATAGAGAAAGCAAAGAGAAATAATGTTGCCCGGCCCAGAAGGAAGCCGATAGTTATGCCAACCTCCTCACGAGGCGAAGCTGGGACGACTTCAGCGACCAACTTAACGGCACACTCAGTACCGCCAAAACGTGGAGAATAATCAAGGCCCTGCTTGACCCGACCAAAACTAGGTCGGAGTTCAAGGCAATCCAGAGGATCGTCCACACCTTCGAGGGTGACGACAACGAGCTCCTTAAAAGGAGCTCCTTTCAACATTTACAGAACGACCTGGACTCCGTGTTCTTGTGGTGCCAGTCCTGGAAGGTTTCCCTTAATTTATCCAAATGCAATCTGGTAAGGTTTACAACTAAAAAACAACCAATGCTTACCAATTATGTCATGCATGGAACTTGCCTGTCGGTTGCAAGCGAATGCAAATATTTGGGGGTTGTATTTTCTGCAAATTTGTCATGGAATGCTCATATACATAACTCTGAAGGCTAGTCGAATGTTAAATTTCCTCAGGCGAAACTTTAATCAGGCACCAACTAAGCTAAAGGAAACATTATTTCTGTCACATGTACGTCCCATTCTTGAGTACGCTTGCAGTACTTGGGATCCGTCAACCCAGTGCAACATTGCAAAACTTGAACGCGTGCAGGCACGTGCTGCTCGCTTTTTGTCAGGTTATTATGACTTTTCGAAAAAATCTCGCGATCTTTCCAAAAACCTGGGGTGGCCGCTGCTTGAAACCAGAAGAAAAATACCTGCGCTTGTCGCTGTTTTATAATATATTTTACTCTAGAACAGGCATCGACAAAGATAGATATCTAAAGAAACCAACATATGTATCTGCACGAACGGACCATTCCCGAAAAGTGCGTGAATATGCTTGCCGGATAAACTTATTTAAGAACAGCTTCTTCCCTAAAACAATACATGATTGGAATGATTTGCCAGGAGAAATTGTTTCCGGGGCCCCTTGGCCTTTTATCCAGGATCTCAAAAATATTCTTTTTTAATGGGTTTTAGCATTGCTTTTAACTTCTCATGCCTGTTTTTCCACTTACCACGGTAATGTGTGATTAAGTGACGCAAATATCAAGACAGCTACGTGTATACGTGTCGTTTTATTTTTCACTGCTTGTTTCCTGCCTTTCAAATTGCAGCTGAATTTGTATTATATATCATCAGTGCACTCATATTGTTTTTTCTTCCCCCCCCCCCCTACACTAATGCCCGCAAGGGCGCTGTAGGTATGTAAATGAATGAATAAAAGAATAAATGATAGAGGAAAAGGTATACGGCACCGAAAAACCGGACGCCTACAACAAGGAATACCGAGGCGAAGACAACCTGCACCTGTACAGGCACATAACAAGAGAAGATGTCTATGCGGCGGCCAAGGCGGCGACGCACAACACCGCAGCCGGTGCGGACAGAATCAGAAACTCTATGATGAGAAAGAAGCTCCAAATAGAAAACGTCAGGCCGATATCGCTAACCTCGTGATTGGGAAAACTTTTTGAGCGAATAGTCACCCGTCGACTACAGCAACACCTAGAAGAGAAGGGGTACTACCCGGATAGCATGTTCGGTTTCCGGGCAAAGCTGTCCACGCAGGACGTCCTCCTTCAGATCAAAGAAGTCCTAACGCAAGTCCCGTGCAATGGCGAAAACGTTATCATGGCCCTAGACGTCAAAGGCGCTTTTGATAATGCAGGCCACGTCGCCATCATGGAGGGACTCAACAACGCCAACTGCGGAAAGAAGATCCACGATTACACCAGGGCCTTCCTAAGCAACAGGACAGCCACGGTGGGAATAAGGGAGCTCAGAGGAGTGCACATCCTGAAGCCTGGCGGGTGCCCATCCGACCCGCAAGCGTGGCGCCCGATCACTCTGCTCAATGCAGACTACAAGATCGTGGCGTCACTGCTGGCGAACAGGTTGAGCACGGCTCTGCCCACGCTCATCAGTCCTGCGCAGACGTGCAGCGTGCCGGGCCGCTCGGTGTTCTCCGCTCTCGCACTCACTCGTGACTTGTTCATGTTCACCTCGAGAGCGGGGATCCTGGGCTGCTTCGTCTCGTTGGACCAAGCCAAGGCGTTCGACCGTGTCGAGCACCGGTACCTCCTAGGAGTCCTAGAAGCCTTTGGCTTCCCTTCCGAATTCATTGAAAGAATTCTTCTTTACTCCAGGCTTACAGTCAGTTTAAGTATAAATGGAGCGATTAGCGCTCCTTTCTGCATCTCTCGCGGCATTAGGCAGGGATGTCCATTGTCACCAATGCTTTTCGTACTCTGCATCGACCCATTGCTACGTCGCATAGCCGACAGTCCATCAGTACGCGGATTCCCCCTGCCTGGCCAAGGCCAGGTTAAGGCCTCTGCGTACGCCGATGATGTGTCCCTGTTTTTGCGGGACGAGGACAGCTACGCGGCGTTTTTACGAGTCTTTGAAGAATACAGCGAGCTGTCCGGCGCCCTGCTGAACAGGGGCAAGAGCAGGGCGCTGCGTTTTGGCGCATTCTCATCGATCTGCTGTGCGACGTGCAGTGGGTCTCCGCCGTAAAAGTATTGGGTGTTCACTTTCTCGCATCCGGAGAGGCGGGACGAGAAACATGGACTCAGCTCAGAGCTACCGCAGAAAGACGCTTGACCGTAGCGGCGCGCTTTTGCCTCTCTCTCGCAGAGCGCGCGTTTATCATCCGATCATCGGTATGCGCCCCCCTAATCTACGTCGCCAGAGTCGCCTACCCTCCCCGTAACCTCACGCGACGCATGTCCACTCTATGCGGCTCGTTTTTTTGGGCAGGAAAGACTGAGACAGTAGCACGAGCTCTGCTCAGACTTCCTACAGAAATGGGGGGATTTAGCCTCCCTCATTTACCCACATTGTGCAGTGTCCTCGCCTTGCGAGGGATCCGCGACCTTGCGACAATACGGACTACCCGGGAAGGGGGCTCCTTGCCTACTTTCTCGGAACATCGCGCCCCCTTTTCTTCTCAGAACACAGTATCGGCCCCTCAGCCTTGCAGCCCCCCCCCCCCCCCCTGTTTTTCCGGAAAGCCTGCGGTGCCCTCAGGTCTCTCACCACAGCCCTGCCTGGTGTGGAGATATTCGCCACGCCACCCACACGGGTTTGCGAGCTCCTCGCTGTACGAGAAGCAACACCGGAACAATTGACAAGGAGCGGGCAGGCGCGGTGGCGAGACCTGAGACATTCATCTCTCCCTGCGCAGGTGCGACTTAAGCTGGCTGCGAGGCTGGCGGGTTTTACCCACGGCTGACCGCATCGCAGCATGGGGCGTGGCACCCTCCGCCCGTTGCCCGCAGTGCGGTCTAGTGGAAACATTAGAGCATGCAATGTTCGAATGCGTAGTAGCCAGAATCTTCTGGCGGCTCATGTCACGCATGTTTGGGGCTCGTCTCAGCTCCAACACAAGATCGCGTGAGCCATTCGTCTGCATGCTACTTTGCGTCGGCGCATTTGTCCTATGGCGGCAGAGGGGAGCTGCGGCCTTACGCGGCCGCCCACAGAGGGCCATGTACCCCCTACTGCAGCGTGTACGCGCACGTATGCTAGAGCAAGCATGCGAAGACCTTGTGACGCTAGAGGAACACAAATTCCTTCGGCGGTGATCCACCCGCTTTGTCAATGTGCGTCGCGGCCGTGTGGCTGTGCTGACTCTGCCGTTCTAGCCACCGGCAGAATTGTGTGCGCGTTTTTCTGCTGTGTGGCGTGGACTACAAGTGACACGAGTGCGCGGCAAACTTCACGACGTGAACTTCTGCGACATCGCTCAAGAACTCTTTCAGTGCACTCTTGTCATGTGTGTTTTTTGTAAAGTGTTTTTATCATGTGCACTTTGTTATGTGCGGTTTTTTGTACCACCGACGACTTAGGTCGTTTTTGTATCACTGTTTGTTTGAGGGACGAGAGTCCCTGCTTGTTCTCAGTCCAATAAACTTCTCTTAATAGCCTCCCTGAGAAAAGCGCATGGAAAGAGAGCTCGACGAAAGCAAAAGGAAATCGCGCAGTATGTCTCATTTATCGTTGGACACCTGAAACGCGCTGTAAGGGAAGGGATAATGGAGGGAATGAAAGAAGAAAGGAAGGGAGAGGTGCCGTAGTGGAGGGCTCCGGAATAATTTCGACCATCTGGGGATCGTTAACGTGCACTGACATCGCACAGCACACGGGCGCCTTAGCGTTTTTCCTCCATAAAAACGCAGCCGCCGCGGTCGGTAAATGTACAACTTGCTACGCTCGCTCTACACCTCCTAACTCACGAAACCTATAGCGAGAGCACGCGTAAACGCTTTGTTTCTAAAACTCTCTCCTTTCACCCATTATTTCATTCCTTCGTTAATGGAGTGCCATTCAAGTGTTCACACACGGTAGAACTGCTTGCGCGCCTTTCCTTTCAACTAACCTTTATATAACACCTATGCAGAAGACCACAGAGCGTCCGAGTGACGTTTCTAACCATTTTGCAGCGTCCTACGACCACGCGTCGCAAACAATGGTAAGGAAGTTGGCAACAGGAGCGACGCACGAGCTGCGCGCAAAGGGTGGTCATCTTGTCGCGGCATAGAGCTCCCCGTGGTTGGCCGGTGGCTATCGCAACAATGAGTTAAAATTTCGCGGAACCGCCGAAGCGGTTCCATGCCAAGGGGCTGAGTAAAGCGGATGAGCGAACTCTGCGGCGCCTGCAGACAGGAACATTTCTCTGTCCTGCCGTAGTGAAACACTTTGATCCCAACATAGATTGCCCGCACTGCGGAGAGATCTGCGATATCTTTCACATGGTGAGGGCATGTACTCAGATTCCTCGCCTTCCCCCTTCCCTTGCCCCTTCACGAGAGAGGCATGGGAGACTGCCCTCCTCAACTGCTCTGCACTGAGTCCCAAAGGAAGCGGGCGCGGGACGGGGCCTCGCCATGCGGTGTCCTGGACTAAGGATACAGACCATGCAGCGGGGTCGTCTGACTCCCAAGCTCTCTTTTTGAATATTAAAAGTTTTTCACTACCACCACCCGCCGCGGTGGGTTCTACCCGCCGTGATGGCTCAGTGGTTAGGGCGCTTGGCTACTGATCCGGAGTTCCCGGGTTCGAACCCGACCGCGGCGGCAGCGTTTCGATGGAGACGAAACGCAAATGCGCCTGTGTACTGTGCGATGTCAGCGCACGTTAAAGATCCCCAGGTGGTCGAAATTATTCCGGAGTCCTCCACTACAGCACCTCTCTCTTCATTTCTTCTATTAGTCCCTCCTTTATACCTTCCCTTACGGCGCGGTTCAGGTGTCAGCCGATATGTGAGAGATACTGCGCCATTTCCTATCCCCCCCCCCCCCAAAAAAAAAACAATTTTCCACCACCACCCCTGTGGTTGGGGAGAGCTAGATATGCATGGTGTCATCAGCAGGTCATGCTTTAAAACGAATTCTGGAGGACCTTCGATGCCAGCATTTCTTTCCTTACAGCGCAAATATCACCGAATGTGGGTATATTGAAAGATTTTTTCATGAGGAAATTGCCTATGGCGCGGTAAGGAAAGAACTAACAACACAAAGACGAACGCTCTCTGGACAGAGTCAGCAAACAGCCGAGGTGGAGCTCTGTAAATCATGAACGCCCAAACACGCTACAGATCGTGCCCGGTTAATACGACCCCTGTTAAAGGGACTATGCAATAAATTAATTGAGATTACGTAAAGCAGAAGAGAGATAGGCATTCGATCACTCGTCACCCCAGTGCAAGAATTTTTGAGCTAGCATCAATAACAGCGAAGATATAGACGATTAAAAATTACGCTCCTCCTCTCCCCCCTCAACTAGTACACGAGGAGCACCAGAAAAAAATAAAGAGAACAGCTCTGGGACTGGGCCCCGCCCATGAATACGTCATCCGCTGACGTTTATTTGCAACTTCCGGTTATCGCTCCTAGCCCCCCAGCAGCAGCGTCGGCGGCGTTGCGGCATCTCTCCGGACTCAGGATTGCGGCGCGCGTCGGGTTTCTTTGCTTGTCATCTGTGGTAATTAGCAGTAATAAACCCTGACCTTGAGGTGCGACTGCTCGCTCTTACGGCCGCGATGGGCATCGAACCCTATGCGTGCGCACGAAGAGCCGTGCGAGTGGCTCCAGAACTCCCGACAGAAGGAGGCGGCAGAGGAAAATTGAAACCATATGCGCGAAGGCAATGCGCTGGCTCGCGCTTTCCCGAGAGGGTCGCGCGGCGGCACGAGCAGACGATTTTCACGGCTACCGGAAGTGTGCCCGTAACGTCGTGGCTGCCGTGGCTCCAGCGAATGACAGCGTGTGGTGGCCTGGTGACATCATGGGTATAGTGACGTCTTTTTTTCGATTTTAGTTTCAAAATCGGTCACTTGAGCACACCAATCGGCCCGCGAATTTAAAAAAAAACACGGTTTATAAAAGTTCATAATAAATTGCCGGCTCAGTTCTGAAGACTCATACTTAGTGTGAATGCTTCTTAGCATCATTTCTAAGCATTGAAAACATTTACAAGTGACTTTTTATTCGTTGCATAGTCCCTTTAATATGGACGACTCGAATTATGGAGTTTTTTTTGGGGGGACCAAACTTTTCCAGTCCATTCGAAGTTCACCAGGTTGAGTATATAGTGTCATGCATTCCTTTCTTTTAAAGCGAAAGCTTTGCTACTCCCCTCCGTAGCTTCTTCGCCGTGGGCGCGCGTTTGACCTTGAATTGACTTTGAACCACGTCACAGCTACGGCGTCACTCAGCCACCGCCGAAACCGAGCGCTCGCCTCTGTTTCTATAGGCCGTCGCCGTTCATTGGCGGTGGCGTTGACAACGTTCTAGACTCCGATTATTTTGAGGAAAAGAAAGGCGCATAACTGGCATCCTGGGTCAGTGGACGCCTCAACCGCGCTTTGAGGTACGTGGCGGTGGTGAGAGTTGCGGGGCTGCATGCATTAGCGCTGACAACACTGCAGCAATAGGCCGCAGCGTTCATTGGGTGACCAACCTCTCGCGATCAACCATTAATTAAACCTCCACCTGGCAGGGTGGGCGCGTTGCCTATCCAGTGTGCGGAACGCACTCAACGTTAGAGGCCAAGCCGCGTCTCCTTACCCGATACACCACAGCTTTCGCTATCTAACCAGGTTCAGCAGTAGTTAAACTGCAGCTTTTTCGTATTCGAAATATGCAGAACAATTTATATAACCAACTTAGGCTACCGCCCGAATTGCAAGACAGTGAAGAGGTCGTTAGGCTACTTCAGCAGAAATATTCTCGCGTTCATCGAGCATCCCAACCTATGTACCGCCGCGGGTACTTAAAAGACGTGCCTTTGAAAATATTTGCGCACACACGACAGGTCATAAAGCGGACGCACACGGGCTCAATGCTGGATTTTATTGTGATTGCAAGAAATGTATATGTTTGCACAGTCAGGATGATTGATCAGATATTAGAAATAAAAAACACAATGGCACATTAGCCGAAAACCAAAACCAAACCCGACGCTGTCGTATACCATTCCGCCAAGAACTTCAATCCTTTATCCACTAAAGCTACAGATGGGTAGCTTTTTTGATGGGTATATAATTGCGCCTGTGTGCGTCCCCTTACATGTTCTGTCTTGTTTGTGCGCTAATATTTCCAAAAGAATGAAGAACCGACTCGGCCAAAACGTAGCACTCCTAAAAACATGTAGCGCCAGGAGTGTAACTTTCGTGAAATTAATGTTGCGTCGAAGCATGGCTTGAACGTGATCTAGAACTGTGCATTTTTCTGAGAAATCTGAAATTTGCCTGTCGCTGAAGCCACCACCGAGCTTTCTTTCGAGATCGCAGATATTTGTGCAATAAATATTCTTCTTGGGAAGTCTTCCTCTGCGTGCCTTCATTTCTTCTGGTAAGTCCACACTGAAGAAAATTTGTTTATATTCGGTGCAGCCGCAGGAAACCTTGTCTGGTTCATCGATGCTAAAATGGAGCTTATTTGAAGAAAAAAAAATCGCATGTTGGTCAGGGCGCTTCGTGCAAAAAACAGAACTAGCGTTCCTTGACCTACGACCCCGAACGAGTGGCGTCGGCTGCGAGAAAACAATAATAATAATTGGTTTTTTGGGGAAAGGAAATGGCGCAGTATCGATATATGAGACAGATACTGCGCCATTTCCTTTCCCCAAAAAACCAATTATTATTATTATTTTCACGCAGCCGACGCCACTCGTTCGGGGTCGTAAGTCAAGGAACGCGTTACTACCAGAAACACGTGGTTGCTGTTCATTGTTTATGCCCGCGGGAAACGAACAGGCCAAGAAAAGCTGACCCGCCGCGGTGGCTCAGTGGTTAGAGCGCTCGGCTACTGAGCCGTGTGCCCGTGTGCTGTGCGATGTCAGTGCACGTTAAAGGTCCCTAGGGGATCTAAATTGTTCCGGAGCCCTCCACTACGGCACCTCTTTCTTCCTTTCGTCTTTCACTCCCTCCTTTATCCCTTTCCTTACGGCGCGGTTCGGGAGTCCACCGAGACGTGAGAAAATTACTGCGCTATTTCCTTTCCTCAAAAAAAAGAGACTGTTTTAATAATAATAATAATTGGTTTTTTGGGGAAAGGAAATGGCGCAGTATCTGTCTCATATATTTTTTTACACCTGAACCGCGCCGTAAGGGAAGGGATAAAGGAGGGAGTGAAAGAAAGGAAGAATAGGTGCCGTAGTGGAGGGCTCCGGAATAATTTCGACCACCTGGGGATCTTTAACGTGCACTGACATCGCACGAGACTGTTTTCCGAGAACAGCTTTTCAAGAGTTTGCGCGAGGTCATAAAAATGAAAATTGTAACTTGTGGGGTACCCGCCGAGGTGTCTCAGTGGTTAGAGCGCTCGGCTACTGATCCTGAGTTCCCGGGTTCGAACCCGACCACGGCGGCTGCGTTTTTATGGAGGCAAAACGCTAAGGCGCCCGTGTGCTGTGCGATGTCAGTGCAGGTTAAAGATCCCCAGGTGGTCGAAATTATTCCGGAACCCTCCACTACGGCACCTCTTTCTTCCTTTCTTCTTTCACTCCCTCCTTTATCCCTTCCCTTACGGCGCGGTTCAAGTGTCCAACGATATATGAGACAAATACTGCGCCATTTCCTTTCCCCAGAAAAAATTATTAACTTGTGGGCTTTGATGTCCCAAAGCAACAGGTGTATACCTATATGAGGGATGCCGTATAGCTGTCTCCGGATTCATTTAAGCCATCTGGGTTCTTTGTCGTGTGCTGACATCGCACAGTACAAGGGCGCCAAGAAGACGCGTGTATATGCTGAGCTCGTTATACGATCTGTAAAACTCTCGCGTGCTTTCAAAAATTACAGCTACAAAGCTGATATGACGGGTAAAAATAAATTTGTAGATGCAGCAGAGTGGGAAATCTCCGCATTTCTCTTGCCCTTCTGCACTGGCTGCACACGACCACCCCCACCTCGTGACGTCACGGCTACAGCCGTAAGGCCTTGAATCTAGGTGGCGTAGACATGCCTCACCTCTCACCCGCTTTCTCTCGCGTTCGCCATCCGGCGTCGGAGCGCCGGGCGGTCTGCGCTCCCCGGATATTATTAAAAAAATGGAAGGCTGTACATTGAATCGAGCAGGAAACAGATGTTTTTAATCCCCCCCCCCCCCCCAAAAAAAAGTACCTGTACCATGAAGTGGCCGCTCCCAAAAAATGTTCCCCTCAAGGCTGGTTCACATTTTACGTCAGTGAAGGTCATTTGATCACAGGTTTCCGAGTGCGAGCCTTAATTATGCTGAGAATTTAATGGAGCGCGGTGAAACGAAGACGATGAAGAAACGGGGAGGCAACACGACACGACACGGCACGTGTTTGTATTTCTTCGTCGTCCCATCTCATCCCGCTGCTTTAAATTTTCACGATGAGCAACCGATTTTCACACGCCGAAATTCATGTCCAACGTTCGTGGACAAAAATTTTGAATATTGGAATATTGCAAGGTAATATTATTATTAATGATTATTGAGTCCAACTTATCTCTTTCTGAGGCCCGGATGTTTAGATATGGTGTAGCGTAGCTGAGTCGGCTGACGACGTACGCTTGTACCAGCTTAACTAGGCTCCTTTCCTTTAGCCCTCTTCCCTTGAGGGCTATTCTTCTGAATATCCCAGTTACTTGCGCTGTGTAGCCTTCCAATTTCTTTATGGTTTCGTCGTTGTATCCGTTACTTTGAATGAAAAGACCTAATATTCTTATTTTGTCTACTTTGGGTACTGGTTTGTTTCCGACCATGATGTTGAGATCGCTGTCTTTTTTCAGCCTTAATGATTTGGGGTTGTACATTAAGAGTTCTGATTTTTCTGGTGAGCAGGCAAGCCCCCTAGCTGTTACGTACTCTACCACTGTATCTGCAGCCGTTTGCAGCTTGTTCTGTATTTCTGCGTCGCTACCTTTGTTTATACAGACGTTTATGTCGTCAGCATACATGCTGAAATTTAGGTTTTTTATTCTCCCAAGTTTAGCTGGGAGACCCCTCATTGCCAGATTGAAGAGGAGTGGGGAGAGTACCGATCCTTGTGGGGTACCTCTGTTTCCCAGCTCTATTTCTTCCGATTCCAAATCTTGGTGTCTTATCTTTGCCGTCCTGTCCGTCAGGGAAGTTTTTTATATAATTGTAGGTTCTGCCTCCTACGCCTATTTCCTGAAGTTCTGTCAGGATTGCCTCGTGTTTGATATTGTCAAAAGCTTTCTTGAGGTCTAGACCTAGGATTGCTTTTATATCTCTCGATCGCGAGTCTATGATGTCGTGCTGGAGTCTCAACATCACATCCTGGGTGCTTAGGCCCGGCCGGAATCCGACCATCTCATTCGGCCATAGTTCATTATCTTCCATGAATCGGGTTAGCCTCGTTTGGATTACATGTTCCATTAGTTTCCCTACACACGATGTGAGGGAAATCGGCCTGAGGTTCTCAAGCTTAGGGGGCTTGCCCGGTTTGGGGATTAGTATGATGCTAGCTTCTTTCCATTGTTTCGGAAGTTCACCCTTCTCCCATACCTGCTGTACATATTTTGTTATAGCTGTGATCGACTCATCGTCTAGATTTCGTAGCATCTTGTTTGCTATTCCATCTGGTCCTGGGGCCGATTTCGTTTTAAGCCTGATTATTTCCGCTCTCACTTCAGCCTCCGTTATGGGTGCGTCTAGCTCCTCATTTGGGGGTCCCCCATATTCTGGTAGGCCGGTGCGAGTCACGTTTCCTATGTATGTTTGCTTGATTTCGTCCATGAAGCTCTCGTCTGTTCCGTCGTATTTATGTCGCGTCTTGACTAGTCTTATGTTTGTCTGCGACCTGGATTGGGTTGTGTCTAGTAAGTGTCTTAGAATGTTCCATGTTTTTGCTAGACTCATGCCTTTTTCCATGTCGTCGCATTTGCTGCACCAATTTTGTTCGCATAGTTGTAGTGCGTATTTTTCGATTTCGTGATTTAATCTGGCTATTCTTTTTAGATTCCGGTTCCATTTCTGTCTTTTAGCCGGTTTTCTAGACTAATTTTTGCCTCCCACATGTGCAGTAGTTTGTTGTCTGCTATGAGTGGGGCGTCTTGGCCTTCTAGAGTTACCGTTGCTTCGGCAAGCGATTTTCACACACCGAAATTCATGTCCAACGTTCGTGGACAAAAAATTTGAATATTGGAATATTGCAAGGTAATATTATTGAAATATTGAAGGTAATGGTCCATTCTTTCGATGTGTAGCAAAATCTCTGTTTCAGGGTGTTTCCATGACCCGCATCGAGCAGTTAAGACGGCCATAGAAAAAAACCAATGGGGAACACCTTTGGTGACAGCAAAAAACGTTAATAGCAAAAAATGCAAGCCTACCGTGGGGAGATCTGCGTATATATTGGTTATTATAGTGAAATCTTACAATATATGAAAAAATTGCGTTCATATACTAGCTCCCGCTCAAAAATGATTTTGTCCAGAATCGTTGGGTATGTTAATTCACTTGATTATCCACTTCTTCTTTTGCTCAGAATCTATAGAGGGAATTATCTTGCCTTTGACTGCACAGAACTCGAGCACTGCGGTAAACAGCAAATGCGATTGTTTTGATGTTTTCTGCTCATATCGTGTGCTTTGCATGTGTACATGGATATATGTGTTAACCTGTTGCCGTATAGTTACGTGCAAAACTCAACCCAAAACGCAAAAAAAGTATATATACTAAAAACGCTGTGCGGCACAACTAACAGTACAGATTTTTGGGCCGGAGACGACTTATGCGTTTTGCCGGTATCATCTTTCGGGCGGTTCAACCGCGTGACAGCGACACTGTACGTGAAAAAACGCAGTCAACGATCAATACTCGATCTGATTTTTTTTTCTCTCTTAGAAGCTAGTACACCTTCTGTCGCTTGAAATGCAGGCATTTGTAATTACTTTATACGTTCAAACAGGAAAACGCAGAAACTAGAAACCACGACGTAAATTATCCTATAACTTTATTTTCTGCTTTAATTTATTCGACTCTTCCCGCTATTACGTTTTTGAGTAAATCCTAAAAATAAATGTAAATATAGAACAGCAGTTTGCGCTCCTTGCAGAGCAAGAAATCTGTGCGCTGCATTTCGCAAGAAAAGGTTCCTACGATGATTAGTGGAAAATCAAAATTGGACGAACTAACAACAGATGTAGGGCCACGTGTGCCCCACGAAGCAACCGCGTGCCAAACACGTGGAGACAACGCTTAAAACTCCTGCATTATTCGTATGATCGTCTGCAAGCTCGTCCACTGCCAAACCGGGAGTGGTTTAGCAGCTAGATCTTCACAAGAGAACCGGAGCCTTTCGGCGAATTTGGGCTGCGGTGCAAAGGGCTACTTCCGCTAAGCCTTCCTCCAGTTGCGGGAAGAACGAGATTGCAAAGAATGTGTCGTGTGCCACCATAGTTGACTTGCACGGGACAGTTGTCAGCTTCTGAAGGGGCCGGATTTTGCGTGCCAGCGAACAGTCATGTGATCTTTTTTTTTCATTTCTGTCATGAGAATAAACCATTAAGTTTTTCTCATCCTCGGCTATTATCTGCCTAGACGACCACCTCAGAAGTCCCGACGCCTCGCCCGGTCAGCGCTACCCTTGGGTAAAGGGCCATATTGCAACAGCTGCCATCATGACCGCTGGCGGAAAATTGCATGGAGGTTCTTCTGATAGATGTGCGGGAGTGACAGCAAACTCTACAAAAAAAAAAACATCAGGATGGTCACTCAAATTTAAGTGTGGCTGGGGGGGGGGGGTGAGGCGAATGACAGCAGCGGCTGTGCCCTGACATAACGTTTTGAAATATTCTTTTGACATTGTTCTTGCGCCGACCCGCCGCCTAACTGCGCCTCTTCTGTTGAGCGCGCAGCGCTCGTTACTGCTGGTCGTCGGACGGCGTGCGAGCTTTCCGTGGCTTAATGGGGCATGCCTGGCGAGAACTGGCCGGGCTGACTAGGCCTTGTCTCTAGCTGCGCCTGTTCAGTTGACTGGATGCAGCGCAAGGGCGCCACTGATAATCCAATATATCTGCCCAAGAGATGACCAGGCAGCCGTGCTAGCTATAGACTCGTGGTGTTTGAGCTGCGGTGTCTGATGCTGCATTCAAATCTCCGTGCGATTTACTCACCCTCAGATGCATAATGTCCCACGTGGTGCTACAGAGAGGAGAGTGTGCTGCTCTGCTAAATGCGAAGAACCTCTCAATACGTTCCACGTGGCGTTTGCTGCAGCGGGAAAACATGCATGATATCGTCTGTCACCGCGCAAGCACCCTATCCAGACATTCCAGGAGCGATAGAAACCGCCCGGCCAGGTATGGCCGATATAGTGGGCAAAATTTTGCCCGCCATACCAGCTAAGTGTAAACGTTCGAGATCTCACAGCGTGGTGCAGCAGGTGCGGCACGCACCGAGGACACAGAATGAGTGAGTGAATAAACTTTATTGCTCTAATAAAGGAGTCTTGCTGCTTGCCCGAAGATTGCCGATGTCTTCCAGGCTGAGCGTGGTTGGCGCCCCTAGTACAAGGCACCACTGTCCCTGGCCATCCGGCATGCGTGGCTCACTAGGTCTCTTTGGACCTTGAGCTGGCTGCTGGTTAGCCGGTCCTCCCACTGCTCCGCATTTGGCTCTTTGTTACCGCGGAAATCTACATTGTGTATGCATTCCCATGTGATATGATACAGCGTGGGGGTTGCCCCGCACCACGGACATGTATCCCTATACTGCTCCGGATTCATCTTACCGAGGACACAGAAGATCGCGAAAAGAAAGGGCCCGGGCAAATACGCCACCTGCGCGAGGCAGATACAGAGGCCAAAAGCAATGCAGCTATGGGTATGCCCCTCGACGTGAAAGCTTGCACGGTTATGGTGTCTGATGATTTGTGGAATAGCGACAGGTAGAGATAACGGTGCGTAAATCTTTATGGAACTGCCCCGTAAGATTGTTTTAAAATGGACATTGACGGAGCGTTTGCGTTTCGCAGTTCGAGTTCAAACATTTACACATGTCTCCGTGTTTTTTTTTTACGTCGGATCTCCTAGGAGCAAACCTGGATGCCGAGAGAATTTGGAACACATGTCCAGTCCTCCGGTACTCTGTAACTCCAGCATTTTAAGATGTCGCAGTGCATTCACGCTCACTGTGCGTGCACGCTGAGCTGATCAGTCACTATCTCCTTTTTGTACTTCAGCACATACGCTGTTGCTTCTGGCTGCCTAGACAAGCACAACACAAAGAAACGTGTGCAACGATTTCAGTTGACATATATCGTGAAAAAGGCCTGACGGAAACTTTTTTGCAAGTGATTGCTCTACAAGCGCAAAGTAACAACGTCTCGAGAGATAGCTGTGACTGTGCTACTATTCTGGTAGCACAAATGATATGGTAACTGCCGGTACCGGCTGTGAATGTAGCTCCACGTCTCCATAAATTTCTGTTCAAACTCCGAATTTAGTGTGAATCCGGTAGCTACTTATTGCAAGCGTTTCAGACTTTGAATCCCGCAGGAAACAGATGTTTTTGTTATTATCTCAAAAAGTACCTGTACGGTCATGTGGACACTGCCGAAGAAGGTTTACAGTCAAAATCATGGCTCATCGGTGGAGTTCCAGAAGCCACAGGGGCTCAAATACGCGCCAGAAGCCGTCATAGCATTGGTCACGGGCTTTAGAACAGGAAGCTTTTTATCCATTCCTTCTTGAGCTTACAATCTAGAGGAAATGTATGCAGATTTACGTCGCATTCGGCCGGACAGTTCGAGCGCAGAGGTAAACAGAAAATGCCGTTTCTTTTACTTTTTCTGCCCGTATTGTGTTTCTCAAACGTGTACATGGGCGTTATATGGTGAAAAAAAAGTTAACAGTAATAAGAACAGTAGCAGTAACAGTAAGTAACAGTAAAAAGAAGACAGTAATAAGCTAAATGCGCTGGTCGACGGAACTGATCGACAAACAATCTGGAGCGGAAGATGCCCGGGCAAAGCAGGACGCCGCGCGATGGTATCATCTTTCGGGCGGTGCCGTAGGCGGCCGCGTGGCGACGACACATCCAGTTTGTCAAGTTGGTACGTGCAACAATGGCCGCAGTTTGCTTTCTCACCTCCCGGGGACTCCGAAACTTTTTTGTAAGTGTATGGGGGGCATTATGTTTTCGTTATTTTTTATTTCAAATTTTAGTTACTTATTAAATTGCATATTTCGTGTTTATATTTTGTTATTTTGCTCTATTCAAAGATGTATTTGTTAATGCAAGGAAAACGAACTGAATTGGGCAGCGTTATAAAAATGTACAATCGAGGAGTGATTGGTTGCATTGAAAAAACTCGCGCATAGTATGCTTCATTTCTTCTATAATCATGCTCATGAACAAGGGCCGGACAATCAACTTCTGTTCGCTTATGACTGGTCAAGTTTACTGAAACGAAATGCTTTACGACTGGCTACTAAGCCAACTAGCCGAACCCCACTATTATTCATATGAATACCATCCTAGAATTGTGGCGTTTGTCAGAAATCTGGTCTGAGTGCGAGCAGTTGGAGACTGGGGGCGCTTCCCCCTTTGGAGGAAGACCCCCCCGCCCCCTTCTTCCGGGGTCCCTGTCACCTCCACGGTACAGAGGAAACGAGGAGTTTCCTCATTCATCGCACTATAGGTTAATCCCCGGTCACGCTATCGCATTAACCGTGCATTAACCGCAGATTAACCTCTACATTATGAGAAGCGCTCGACGCCATTGGGTGGAAGGCCTCTTTAGGGAGGCATCTGCTTCATTCTTAATTTGTATGACGAGGGTACAGGTTTCGGCGCTTACGGTAGGAAATTCCTGCAGGCGTTTCTGACGTGTCCACAATGGGCGAATATTCGCCATTTTCGGACCGTATTTAGCTTTTCGCACCGCGGCCATATATGATCAATTAAGCGCCGCCCATAAGTTAGCCCTTCTGGCACAAGTGTGTGCGTGCAGTGTCACATCTCGGTGCATTCCCATCGTCACCGAGAGGTTCACAGGGAAAAACAAAAAACTTCGCCTCAAGACTTACAAGCGCTGGAAAGGGTCGAATAATATGCGCGAGCCTTATAATATGTCGCCTTTATTTAAAGGTTACAAAAGTACCAATGTAGGCAAAGTGCAACGACGGTCGGTTAGCGCAGATCAAGTATTTAGGAATTTACGAAATTGCGCTTATAGTACAAATTCGCTCCCAGTGACAACACCACGTCCCAGGGATATCCGAATCATAGCCAAATATCCTAATGCCTAGCGTACTTGCGAGGGATGTACGTGGCATGAGTTGTTGTTTTAGATGTCCTGGCACGTCATCCGGTGGATGTCCCGTTCGGGTGGTATTACGGACACTAACTTGATATGCATATTCTTTCTGCAGAGATGTCTTGACGTGTTATCTGGTGGACATCCTGTTCGGGTGATATTACAGACATTTATTTGAATCATGTCTTATTACGTTTGCGTAATGTTCGCAACAATGATGGCAGAGTGGTCTCTTTTTTCTAATGGAAGTTATCTGCAACGTGGCTCGCTCATTGTCATTTTTGTGTCATCACAGATTCATATATATTTGAATCACTGGCTATAAAAGGAGGGTCTTAGATTTGGAGTACATAAGCTCATGGGTATTCTTCGTTCTGTGGATGTGTGCTCAATATTATTTTGATGTTGCGCATGACTTCTGGTTTGTAGCATTTTTGTAGCCTGATCTGTGCTTCGCATATGCTTGTTGCTAGATATATTCTTCGTGACAGCGTGTGATGCCGTGCAGATGTTACCCGTAAAATTGTCAGCACTTCGCCAAGGAACTACACCATTCTAAACAGCTGTAGTCATTTCTCTAGCTCTTTAGTCGAAATCGCAGAAAATGTAAATTAGGCTTCGCGAATATTTTTCATATGGGCCGAGCAAGTTATTTTCTCTTGAGCGCCCGTAAAAATCCCCACAAAAATTTAACGTTATTTGAACAAGAACTAATATGTCCTTGTGAAGTCCCTCGAAAATCCCAGTGTGTTTCTACGGACCTTCCTAGCTTGGATGCAGAAAGTGCGGCCGAAAGAATATATGAGGGATGTGCGCGTCAGTTTCTCCGCACTTCTTGCGGATATACACATATCCTTTCAAGATTTCGCAGGGGCATCCCTTAGACGTTAGTGCTGTCACTGGGGCGCTGTAGTCTGGTTACATCCGAAAGTGCTAATCTGGCGTTGTAAAGCGTGGATATGTAGTCGCGACTTGCCGGCTTCATTTCAAATAAGAGTGCTGCCACTCATAGCGGTGGGTTTGACGTGCCGTCTTTTCCGCACCAGGTAGTTGCTCGCAGTGACAGGACGCTCTGCGTGTATACTGGGGACAAAATTTTCGAGGACGCAGGTTCTAGCAAAAACGTTTATTGTAGCTCTACCCCGCTACCCATAAGTCGCCTGATATTGCCTTCGCATCATATGCCTGCCCAAGCCCATTTATTCCACTTGATTTCGACTAGGGTGTCATTGACCCGCGTTTGTTCCCTCACCCACTCTGCCCGCTTCTGGTCTCTTAACGTTAGACCTATCATTTTTCTTTCCATGGCTCGCTGCGTTGTCCTTAGCTTAAGCTGAACCCGTTTCGTTTACCTCCACGTTTATGCCTCATTTGTGAGTACCGGTAATACAGCTGTTGTACACTTTTCTCTTGAGGGATATTAGTAAACTGCTATTCATGATCTGAGAGAACCTGCCATATGCGCTCCACCCTATTCTTGTCCTAGTTATTTCCCTCTCATGATCCGGATCAGCTGTCACTACCTGCTCTAAGTAGACGCATTCCTTTACTACCCCCATCACCTCGCTACCAATTGTGAACTGCTGTTCGTTTGCTAGGCTGTTGAGCATTACTTTTGTTTTCTGCATCTTAATTTTTAGACCCACCGTTTTGCTCTGCCTGTCTAAATCATTGATCATGCTTTAAAATTTATCGCGTGAATGACTCAGCAAGGAAATGTCATCAGCGAATCGCAGATTATTTAGGTATTCTCCATTAACTCTTATCCCCAACTTTTCCCAATTCAGGCCTCGAAATACATCCTGTAGACAGGCGGTGAATAGCATTGGCTAGATCTTATCTCCTTGCCTACGCCCTTCCTTATTGGAATTTTATTGCTGACCTTATGGAGGACTACGGTAGCTGTGCAGTTGCTATAGGTATCTTCCAGTATTTTCACATAAGGCTCTTCTACATCCTGATTCCGCAATGCCTGTATGACAGCTGAGGTTTCCACTCAGTCGAATGCTTTCTCGTAATCAATGAAGGCTATATATAGGAGTTGGTTATATTCTGCACATTTCGCTATCACCTGATTGATAATGTGAATGTTATCTATAGCTGAATATCCTTTACGAAAGGCTGCCTGATCATTTGGTTGATTAAAGTCTAAGGTTGCCCTGACTCTATTAGCGATTACATTAGTAAATACCCTGTAGGCAACGGACAATAAGCTGGACGGTCTGTAATTTTTCAAGTCCTTGGCGTCTCCTTTCTTATGAATTAAGATAATGTTTGTGTTCTTCCAAGCTTCTGGTACGGCTGAGGTCATAAGGCACTGCGTATACAGGCTGGCTAGTTTTTCTAGCAGAATTTGCCCTCCGTCCTTCAACAGATCTGCTGTTGCCTGATCTTCAGCAGCTGCTTTTCCTCTTTGCATTGCTCCTAAGGCTTTCTTTACTTCCTCTTTCGTTACTGGCGGGATGACGCATTGCTGTGCGCTACTGTCTCTCTCATTAACGCTCTGACTACATTCACTACCGTATAGATTTGTTCACAACTCTTCGGCAGATCACGCCAGCCAGCCGATGTTGTTACTATAGCGAAAGCTTTACTGGCCACGAACTTGCGATTTCGCCGTTGCGGTGCTCCGAGGAGGCACATGACGTCACAACGCGCGTCTCGCCGCGGAGCCGAACCGGTCTGGCCGGGCCGGCGGCGGCTGGCGCACTCGGCGCGAAATAGAGACGCGCTGCAAGTCTCCGCCAGTGCGGTCAGAGTGCGCCGAAGCCGTCGAACGCGTCGGCGGTCAAGCGCAGTTGGAGTATAGAGGGTCTCGATTTGTACGACGTGACGTCGCCGTTGTTACGTTTTGCCTACGACGCGCGGTATAGTCGGCGCGGATGCAACGGACGCCGGGGCTTCGTTCAAAGTGGCGGTCATTTTGGCCCGTTCAGCGCTGCCGCAACGCCTCCCGCCAAGCGCGTCCAGGCAGGTTTCAATGCCACGTGTCTTCGTGTGTGCGTGTGTGTGTGTGCATGTTGGTGCCCACGCTTGTCAAAGCGCGGCAGCCGGGGAGAGGAGCTCCCCAACTGGGAGGCGAGGAGGTCTGACCGGCGCCGGCCCGGCGGACGCGTCACGTCACGTCTCAACGTGTCCGTGCGTCGCCGTCTCGCGCGCCTCATCCCGAGCCGTTCCTTCTTGCCCTCGACTCCGAGGGTATAAAGGCAGCTGCCCCGGACGCCAAAGAAGGGCTTCGATTTCTTCCGTCGAGTAACGTGGTCGCCCGTTTCTCCACTTCGGTCGACCTGACCGGCTGCTCTTTTGCGATGCTAGAATAAACAAGTTGTTCTGTTGGCAGTCGACTCATCCTTTGCCAAGACCTTCGGATGTTTCCAGCTGTGCCCCAGGCCGCCAGGCCAAAGCTACCCTTGGGGCTTGCGACCCATTTGCAACAACTGGTTGCCAGCGGTGGGATCCCGACAACGGAGGCCAGCAGCGAAGATATGCGGTCGACTGTATGCTGAGCAGCACAACGACCATCCGGGAGCAGTGCAACGAGCCCTGTGTGATGACTGGTTGCCTGCAGCGGAACGACTGCGCTTAATTCTTGGCTGCGAGGTTTGGTGACTGCGGGACTTTCTTCTTCTGAGTTTTGCCAGGCTTTTGTTAGTGTCAGAAACAGAGCTGGTAATTGTGGTTGTCGTTGCTGCCGGGTTAGTTTGCGGCAAGACAATAGTAGGCAGTAGAAAAAGGAGCATTCGGAGCAGCCATGGATTGGAAGTCGTTGCGCAAACCGAAATTGCTGGAGCTTGCAAGAAAGTTGGGTCTGGATGTCTCAGACAAACTCAGAAAACCAGAACTGCTAAGGGCTATTCTTGAGTTGGAGGCTGAGGATGACGAGCTGTCGGAATGCCTTGAGACCATTGAGGAGAGGGCAAAAAGACAGGAGCGCGAACGTAAAGAGCAAAAAAGAGAAAGACGAGCGCGAACGTAAAGAACAAAAAGATAAAGAGAAAGAAGAGCGTGACCGTCAACACGCTTTGGAAATGAAGCGTCTCGAGGTAGAGATGGAACGCGCTCGTAATGGAAGTCAGGCACACGGTGCAGGAGAACGAGTATCGTTCAAAATGACTGACCTGATGCGGCCGTTTAAGATTGGAGAGGACATTGGTTTGTTCCTGGTTAACTTTGAGCGAACTTGCGAGAAGCAGGGGTTCTCTCGGGAAACGTGGCCACAGCGCTTGCTAACTTTGTTACCCGGCGAGGCGGCCGACGTTGTCTCTCGCTTGAAGAGAGAGGAGGCAGAGGATTTCGACCAAGTGAAATCGAGTCTGCTAAAAAAGTACAGGCTGTCAGCGGAGGCGTTCCGTCGGAAGTTTCGGGAAAATGAAAAAGGCAGAAGTGAGTCATATACAGAGTTTGCCTACAGGCTTATGTCAAACATGCAGGAGTGGCTCAAAGAAGAGAAAGCGTTTGGTGACCACGAGAAAATTCGGCAGTGTTTCGGGCTGGAACAGTTTTATAGTCGGTTACCTGAGAACGTGCGGTACTGGGTCTTGGATAGGCCAGACGTTAGTACAGTGGCTAAAGCCGCCGAGCTAGCCGAGGAGTTTGTGACGCGTCGGGCTCGCGGAGCTAAGGACGGTCAAAAGGGTGAATTTGGCTCCAATTCTGAGAGGCCGAAGTTCACACCCATGAGAGCAAGGGGGGACACACGTAGTGCGGATGCGAGTGAAAGCAGTCCGACCGAACGTAAGGAGAAGGCGGCAGCCGAAGCCGAACGCAGAAAGCGGTTCGAGACGAGGCAAGCGCGCGTGTGTTATACGTGCCAGAAGCCGGGTCACTTTTCGGCGCAGTGTCCAGAAACAAAAACAAAAGTCGTGTTTTTGTCATTATGCAGCACTGACGAGAACATGAAGCTTCTCGAGCCTTACATGCGAGACTTCCTCGTGAACGGGAAAGAGTGCCGAGTGCTTCGTGATTCCGCAGCTACAATGGATGTAGTTCACCCCTCTTACGTAGAACCCGATATGTTCACGGGCGAGTGCGCATGGATCAAGCAAGCCGTGGAAGCTCATAGCGTGTGTCTGCCCGTAGCAAAAGTGCTTATTGAAGGACCTTTCGGAGGAATTGAGACGGAGG
Organism: Amblyomma americanum; assembly: GCF_052857255.1. Taxonomy (NCBI): domain Eukaryota; kingdom Metazoa; phylum Arthropoda; class Arachnida; order Ixodida; family Ixodidae; genus Amblyomma; species Amblyomma americanum. Next base: position 220,741,864 of record NC_135497.1, on the reverse strand, counting down.
CCGCAGTGTCATCTATGCTGCCCCCTCAGTACCCGTACCTATTTTCGAACAGGTCCGATCACCTCCTGCGCGAGAAGGGGCTTTTGTTTGGTGAGGCTAGCGTTCAGGCCTTAACCAGATCGAGAGTTCGGGAGCTCGCTGCAAAGGCGGTAGTTGCGGGGCCGACGTTGTCGAACAATGAGAAAGGGTCGGAGGCGCAGCAAGCTGATATTCAGAGCACGTCCGAACTGAATAAAATTGAGCCTGTAGCGTTGAAGGCACCACGTACTGGAGAGGAAACGCCCGACACGGGAAAGTTAGAAGAGCTATCTGCAGATTTGCTCATCGCGCCTACGTCAGATGGACTTAATAGGTTGCTAAAAGTCAGCCGGTCGGCTTTGATAGCCGAGCAAAAAAAAAAAAAGATGGCAGCCTAGAAAACATGCGCTGCAATGTCAAGGAAGGTATCGCCAAGAAAAATGCTCGTTTTGTGGAAAGAGGTGGGGTCCTGTACCGGAAGTATCTAGACCGCAGGGGAGTGGAGTTCGATCAGCTGATCGTGCCTCAGTGCTACCGTCAGGATCTGTTGCGCTTGTCGCATGGCGGTTCGTGGTCCGGACACCTAGGAGTTAAGACTAAGGACCGTCTCTTGCAAGAGTACTATTAGCCAGGGTGTTTTCGTGACGCAGAACACTTTGTGAGGACATGTGACACCTGTCAGCGGGTTGGCAAACCAGGGGACAAATCGAGGGCGCCGTTTAAGTTGGTACCTATCATTACGGAGCCTTTTAGACGGCTCGTTATGGATAAAGTGGGACCTCTGCCGGTAACAGCCACGGGGTACAGACACATTTTGACTGTGATCTGCCCAGCGACAAAGTTCCCTGAAGCAGTGCCGCTTAAAGAACTCAGCTCAGTTGAGATAGTCAATGCACTACTGTCCATATTTGCGCGAGTTGGTTTTCCTGCGGAAATCCAGTCAGATCAGGGCACAGTGTTTACTAGCGCTTTGACGACAGCCTTTCTCGAAAGGTGTGGGGTAAAGCTGTTACACAGCTCAGTGTACCACCCACAGTCGAATTCTGTTGAGAAGCTCCACTCCGTCATGAAGAGCGTGTTGAGAACATTGTGTTTTGAACAACAAAGTGATTGGGAGCTGTGTCTGTCTGGGTTGATGTTTGCATTAAGAACCGCGCCGCATGCGGCTACGGGGTTTTCGCCAGCTGAGCTGGTGTACGGTCGCTCGCTGCGGTCTCCGCTTCGCATGCTTCGAGACTCGTGGGAAGGCAGGGGCGACGACCCAGTCGTGGTCGAGTACGTGCTCAGGCTCCTCGAACGCTTAAGAAGGGCACAGGAGTTGTCAGGTGAAGCAATGGCAAAGGCCAAGCAGAGGGCCAAGGTTTATTATGATCGGACAGCCAGGGCCCGTCGTTTTGAGGTGGGCGATGAGGTAATGATATTGCGCACATCGCTAAAAAACAAACTCGACGTGCAGTGGGAGGGCCCAGCACGGATTGTTCAAAAACTATCGGACGTTAACTACGTGGTGAGTCTGCCAGGAAAACGGAAAGCACAGCAAGTTTACCACTGTAATCTGCTCAAACCCTATAGACAACGGGAAGCAGTGGTGTGTATGATGGTAAACGTTCCCGAAGAGCTTCCGGTCGAGCTTCCGGGACTAGGCTCAGTGACGAACAGGGAAGACACCGATCAGGTCATTAGTGACTTAATCAGTAAAGCACCGCTGTCGCCTGAGCAGAAAACCGAACTACACCAACTCTTACAAGAGTTTCAAGGTCAGTTCTCTGAGAGGCCTGGTAGGACTTCTGTCCTTACTCATGAAATAGAACTTACCTCCCCAGAGCCAGTACGATCCAAGGCGTACCGGGTGTTACCCCGCCAGCGCGATATTATGGAGGCTGAGGTAAAGAAAATGCTACAGCTCGGTGTTATTGAGGCGGGTGAGAGTGATTATACCTCCCCTTTGATTTTAGTTGAGGTACCGGGCAAGGAACCTCGTCCTTGCGTCGACTACCGCAGGCTTAATTCCATCACTAAGGTTCAAATTTATCCGATCCCTAACATCGAGGAGCGCCTTGAGAAAGTTAGTAGCGCTCAGTTTATTTCCACCCTAGATCTTGTCAGGGGTTATTGGCAGGTTCCACTTACAGAAGAGGCTAGTAGGTATGCGGCGTTCATTTCACCAATGGGAACATTCCGTCCTAAAGTTTTGAGTTTTGGTTTGAAGAACGCGCCATACTGCTTTTCAAGCCTCATGGACAAAGTGTTACGGGGACAGGAAGAATTCGCTTTACCGTATTTAGACGACGTAGCGATATTCTCCGCATCCTGGTCTGAGCATATGGCACTCTTGCGGGCAGTGCTAACCCGCCTGCGCGAAGCGGGCTTGACAGTCAAGGCTCCCAAGTGCCAATTAGCACAGGCCGAGGTTGCATACCTCGGTCACGTGATTGGACAGGGTCATCGTCGCCCCTCTGAAATAAAGGTGGCCGCTGTGCGAGACTTCCCGCAACCGCGCACGAAGACCGATATTCGGTCGTTCTTAGGTGTCGCCGGCTACTATCAGAGGTACATCCCCAGGTACTCCGATATCGCGGCTCCCCTGACGGATGCTCTAAGAAAAACAGAGCCCCAAACAGTCGTCTGGGGCGAGACAAAGGAAAGAGCTTTTAGCGCCCTAAAGAGCGCCCTAACAAGCCAGCCTGTGCTACGATCGCCAGACTACACAAAAGGGTTCGTTGTTCAGTGCGATGCTAGTGAGCGAGGCATTGGCGTTGTACTGTGCCAACGGGAAAATGGAGAAGTGGAACACCCCGTCCTGTATGCTAGTCGTAAGCTGACCTGTCGTGAGCAGGCGTACAGCGCCACCGAGAAAGAGTGTGCGTGTCTCGTGTGGGCCGTTCAGAAATTGTCATGCTACCTATCCGGTTCGAGGTTTATCATTGATACGGATCACTGCCCTCTCCAATGGCTGCAGACCATCTCTCCCAAAAATGGCCGCCTCCTGCGCTGGAGCCTCGCTTTGCAACAGTATTCATTTGAGGTGCGTTACAAAAAGGGGAGTCTCAACGGTAACGCCGATGGCTTAAGTCGAGGCCCCTAACATAGGAATCCGCCTCAAAGTTGTTTGTTACTGATGTTTTCTTCCTGAGGCAGGATTTTTAACATATTGCTTTTGTTTAGTGTTTCAAAGTGATGACGTGCTTTCTAGTGCAATTTTCCCATTTGTGGACGCGTTCTGAGTGCTGCTTGACTGCTGTAAGGAACTAGGCAGTAGTATAAAAGGGGAAAGAGCCTGGCAGAGCTTAGTGAGGGTTGTGTCGTGCTTGCTGACTGAGCGGTTGCGTTTCGGCGTAGTTCTAACGCTTGCTGGGAACGAGAACAAAAATGGCAACTCTCCCGAAGTCACTTTGCAGTGTCCTGTGTGAACCTGAACCTGAGAACGAGGCCCTCAATGTGCGCTGCGCTCAGGCAACGCCGAGGGACGACCGATTTCGATTACGAGCATCATCGAGCGATATCCCTCCGGACAGCGGATGCAGTCCCCTGACCATCGGGATCTCCTTCTCCCGGCGGGGCGGTCTGTTACGTTTTGCCTATGCCGCGCGGTATAGCCGGCGCGGATGCAACGGACGCCGGAGCTTCGTTCAAAGTGGCGGTCATTATGGCCCGTTCAGCGCTGCCGCAACGCCTCCCGCCAACGCGTCCAGGCAGGTTTCAATGCCACGTGTCTTCGTGTGTGCGTGTGTGTGTGTGCATGCTGGTGCCCACGCTTGTCAAAGCGCGGCAGCCAGGGAGAGGAGCTCCCCAACTGCGAGGCGAGGAGGTCTGACAGGCGCCGGCCCGGCGGACGCGTCACGTCACGTCTCAACGTGTCCGTGCGCCCCATCCCGAGCCGTTCCTTCTTGCCCTCGACTCCGAGGGTATAAAGGCAGCTGCCCCGGACGCCAAGAGGAGACTTCGATTTCTTCCGTCGAGTAACGTGGTCGCCCTGACCGGCTGCTCTTTTGCGATGCTAGAATAAACAAGTTGTTCTGTTGGCAGTCGACTCATCCTTTGCCAGGACCTTCGGATGTTTCCAGCTGTGCCCCAGGCCGCCAGGTCAACGCTACCCTTGGGGCTTGCGACCCATTTGCAACACCGTGCAGCGCGCGCGCGCGCGTTACGCCGCAGTATAAACGCGCCTTACAGAGCCTGCGCTTAACCGCTCACCAACGTATTCGGTGGCGGCACCTATGGGAGTTACTGAAACCCCCCGCACACTCACTGAATAAAAAAAAAACCTGTGCCGAGGCTCGGAATTGAACCAGGGCGTTTGGTTGAGGCTGAGACGCTACCACTCCGCCCCGACGGCTTAAGCTTTAACTGTGAATAAAGGCGCATCTAGCGAATACACTCTTCCGATGCAGAAGTCTCCGCGTTTTCGCTACGTACATCCTGGCCTAACAGAGCTAGGCCATCAGCAATTTTTTTTCCACACCTGGTCACCACTACCTCCGCGGAAACCAGCGCGCGCACTATCGCCCGAGCTTATTATAACTGACTCCCGCACGACGGCTCCCAACCATCAGAGCCGGTTTTCGTAGAGTACTGCGCATTCCTTCAACACCATCGGCTCAACCGACACACGCACCCATCGCCACACAAACACCTGACGCGGAATCGAGGTAGTTGCATGGAAACTGCTCTAAACCAAATAATAATAATAATAATTGGTTTTGGGGGAAAGGAATTGCGCAGTATCTGTCTCATATATCGTTAGACACCTGAACCGCGCCGTAAGGGAAGGGATAAAGGAAGGAGTGAAAGAAGAAAGGAAGAAAGAGGTGCCGTAGTGGAGGGCTCCGGAATAATTTCGACCACCTGGGGATCTCTAACCTGCACTGACATCGCACAGCACACGGGTGCCTTGGAAGCCTACCGCTTTCTTTGGCTCCCCAGCTGACGGCAAAGGCCGTAGGAGCTTTGTAGTGAGGGTCTCTCCCCGCACAGGGGGCAAAAAAAAAAGAAATGTTGATCACAGTTGTCATCCACTTCCTCCTTAGGCCATCCCCTGAAGGCGCGATTGAGGTGTCCACAGAGAGTGAGAGTGCTGCGCCTTTTTTTCAATCGGAATTTTATTTTGCTTTAGCGCACACCAGCAAGGGGAACGCTCTTTGAGAGCTCGCGGTTGTGTGTTTCGTTTTGTTGTTATTTTCGAGATGCGTTGATAAATAAGGTTAATTAAACACTATACGCAAGTAAATAAGTCGTTGTTACTTATGTGTAGCTGAGTCATTTTACGCGACTATACAGATGAATTTAGGTAGAGCTTAAGAACCGGAACAAGCCTCTGAAGGGTTGTTCAGAAGGAAGGCCTGCAGTGCGCACAGCTTTAACGAGCCGGCTTTGGTATTGGTAGGAAGGACAGAATTGTACTCATATGTGGTACAGGGCTTGATACACCGTGCTGCTGCGTACGCGAATAGCTCATATGCTTCAAAGGGGAAGTATATTATAACAAAAAAAACTACCACCACCATTATAACAAAAAAATTCAGGGCCGCAGGCCCCTGCATGGGTCCCTGCACGATCCAGATGACGCTTACGTGTTTGCTATATGGTTCAGTTTGTCATGTTGGATGCCTTTGGTACCTTGGTCACATTGTAAAAACCACCCCTTCGTGACATAACACGTGTGTTGACAAGAGATTTTTCTCTTTTGGCTCGTGCTGTTGATGGACAACCACGGGAGGGGCGGTTTTGCCTTCCCAAGTTTGTCCGCTTCCTCGTTGTTAGCTTTGAAGGGTATTTTACACAAGCGACGTAAACCAATCGTCGCTCCCATGTCAGTCTTAATACAAAATTAATGTGGATTAGCTCAGATAATCCAGGATATACAAAGCGAAAGATGTCGGCGTTCCCTGCGTTTATTGGCGTTTGCGTTGACAACTTTCTAGACGGCGATGGCTTTAAGGAAAGGAAGGGCGCATAACTGGCTCCCTGGATATGCGGATGCCTCATTCGTGCTTTGATACAAGTGGCGGTGGTGAGAGACAGAGAGATGTGCCTGAATGCATTAGCGCTGACAGCGTTGCGGCTGACTTGCGGCATTGCAGCAATAGCTGGGCTGCAGCGTTCATTTGGTGATAAATATCTCGCGATCAACCATTAACTGCATGCCACCTCCCAGGGTGGCAGGGAGGGCGCGCTGCCTATCCAGAGTGCGAAGCACAATCAAAGCAGGCTTTTGCAGTTGGACACCAACGCCATGACACTTACATGAAAGCGAGATTGAGGTCTCCATTTACCCACGGAGCAGGTTGTGCGCCTTTCCTTTCGTGAAAATGAACGTCCTTTGCAAAGTTGTCAACGCCAATGAACTCTATGAACGCCGCCGGCTCACTTGTTTTGTTTGGTTTTTTAGAAAGGAAATTGCACAGAAAGGAAACATCGCACAGCATACGGGAGCCTTAGCGTTTTTCCTCCATAAAAACGCAGAACGCGACCGCGACGGCTTAGTTTTTATGGAGGAAAAAGGCTATGGCGCCCGTGTGCTGTGCGATGTCAGTGCACGTTAAAAAGCCCCAGGTGGTCGAAATTATTCCGGAGCCCTCCACTACGGCACCTCTATCTTCCTTTCTTCTTCGACTCCCTCATTTATCCCTTCCCTTACGGCGCGGTTCAGGTGTCCAACGATATATGAGACAGATACTGCGCCATTTCCTTTCCCCAAAAACCAATTATTATTATTATAAATGGCACAGTAACCGTCTCACATAGCTCGGTGGACACCCGAACCGCGCCGTGAATGAAGGGGTAAAGGAGGGAGGGAAAGAAGAAAGAGAAAACTGAAAATTGAAAGTTGCATTTTGAGGACCCGCCGCGGTGGCTCAGTGGTTAGGGCACTCGACTACTGATCCGGAGTTCCCGGGTTCGAACCCGACCGCGGCGGCTGCGTTTTTATGGAGGAAAAACGCTAAGACGCCCGTGTGCTGTGCGATGTCAGTGCACGGTAAAGATCACCAGGTGGTCGAAATTATTCCGGAGTGGCCCTCCACTACGGCACCTCTCTTCCTTTCTTCTTTCACTCCCTCCTTTACCCTTCCCTTACGGTGCGGTTCAGGTGTCCAACGATATATGAGACAGATACTGCGCCATTTCCTTCCCCCCCCACAACCAATTATTATTATTATTCATTTTGAGGAAAGGCGCGGCCCTGTGCAGCGGCGGAACACCTGTGGCTCGGTACTACTGGTGGCGCATGCGCAGTAGTGACTACTGAGTGAGAGAGAGTGAGAAATATCCGTGGCGAGGTGCGCGTTGTGACGTCATGTGCCTCCTCGGAGCACCGCCAAGGCGAAATCGCAAGTTCGCGGCCAGTAAGGCTTTCGCTTCAAAAATAAACGTGGATTAGCTCAGGTAATTCATAATATAAAGCGAAAGCTGTTGGAGTTCATTGTGTTCATTGCTGTTGGCGTTGACAACTTTCTAGACACCGATGATTTTAGGGAAAGGAACAGCGCATGACTGGCTCCCTGGCTCAGTGGACGTCTCCTTCGCGCTTTGAGGTACGTGGCGGTGGTGAGAGAGCAAGAAATTGGTTTTTCCAGAAAAGAAATGGACCAATAACTGTCTCACGTATCTCGCTGGACACTCGAAACGCGCCGCAAGGGAATGGAGAAAGGAGGGCTAGTGACACAACAAAGGAAGTGGTGCCTGAGTGGAGGGCTCGGGAATAATTTCGACCACCCGGGGATCTTTAACGTCCACTGACATCGCACAGCACACGGGCACCTTTAGCGTTTCGCCTCCATCGATCGAACCGCGGCCGCCGCGGTCGGCTTCGAACCCGGCCAAGCAAGCCATCGCCACAGGCCGGGCTGCCAGCGTCATCAGCCTCCGGGACATGAATGTTTGAGTGCAGTGGGGCCGAACGGGGGCCCAAAGACATGCATGTCCTAAACTCCCCTGTGTCCATTAAAGTTTTCACCACCAGCACCTCTCGCGATCAACCATTAACTGCCCTCCATCTCTCGCGTCCCGGAAAATTTTGTTCCCATTAGTACATGCAGTGTCACCCTATTCCTATCCTCTCCCGGTTTATTTCCGTTAGCTGCAGCCCAAGTGCTTCAAGCTTCGATAGCAGATGCCGCGGCTAACAACATATTTTCCTTCCGTTTTATTTTGTTTTCAATAAACCACCAATAATACTCGTAGCATGTACGCGCAGGCCACTCTACCTAAAGCTCCTGCTCCACCAGGCGCCACCTCCTCCCTCTGCTAGCAGACGACGCGCACGACCGGAAGCAGGTATCGTTTACAGCGCTTAGTTCGCGAGATCGCCACTACGCTGTGAAACTATATAGAGTCAGAGTTAGCGCAGATAGCATTCGACGAACAAAACGCTCAGAAAAATGCCAGCTGTGTCCGAAGGACGCAACTCTTCGAAGACCTCCAAGATCATGCTGACCCTTGCGGCAGCGCATGGACACAGTGAACATATGTAGGACACGCCGCGCCGGCCGCGCGCTCCCGTCGCAACATTTGTCTGTCTAGCCGCTTCCGCTGTGGTCTTGTTTGCCGCCTGTTGGAGCAGCTGGCAGTAGAAGCATCTACCTTGGTAGAACAGAAGTCCCACAGCGGCTTTGTGTCTGTGGTCTTGTGGGTTCTGTGTTTAACAACTGTGTCGTCCTCGTGCGTGCTCCCGTTGGTTCGTTGAGCTCTTCACGTCGTTGCATTTATTACGCTTTGCGTTAGTGTGAGTACTACCAAACTTTTATCAAGCGCACTGTATATCTATGTGTACGAACAAACTATTTCTATTAACGTTGGTACGAATCGAGTGCGGACCACTTGCGATCGGGCGCTTTGGGTGCCCGTGCGAATTTTGTTCTCCGTGCGAATTTTTTTTTTTTTTCCGTGAGTGTGCTTGTCTTGTCTGCAACGCACCAGCAGGTCTTTTATCATGCTCCCATTGACTGTACTACGTTGCTTGCTTTCCATCGACCGAGAAACTTGCTTATGTGGACCGCTCTGCTTCTAGGAAGCGGCCGGACCAGCCGGACTGCTCTATGGAAGAAAATAGTTATAGATCGCACTTCCTGCGACCTGTTTCTTTCAAAAAAGGTCACGCGCCTTGCACGTGCTGATAACTGCATGAAACAGGTGGACTTGGTCTGGGGAACGGACGAAAAAAAAAAAACTATCTGTGAGTGCTGCTTCCGGTTTCCCTTTCACCTTGTTGGCATTTTTTTTTTTTCTGTAGCTGGAACGTGGTGTTCGCCTAGCAAGTGCAGATGCTTAGAACTCTCAAGTTTGTTGTCACGACATCCTCAAGCAGATACGCTCCCCTCCTGGGGACCAAAGGGCACTCGATAAACCCCTTGTCGTCAGCCTTTTATTCAGGCACCCAGGTACGGCACGAGTTTTTGATGTAGTACTACGCACGCTTGTACCGTTCGCGTGTCGCTGCCGTAGACACTAGGAGCACGCTGGGTGCTACTAAAACGAAAGCTTTTGTCCCATTAAAAAAAAAAAAATGCAAGTTCAGTCAACATGCACTTTACTAACGGAACGTAGCATCATATTTCAGCTGGCGGTACCAACATTGCATGACTGGTCTGTGAGCATCGAAGTCAAGTAGCATTCTGAAGGCTTGCAAGCTTTCTGGAAAGAGCATGTTCTGTTACACTGTCGCTCTGCTTATCTTTTGCTTCCTGAGCTGTTTTGTGGCCTCCAGTTTTGCATGACACCCTGCAGTAGCATGAGGCATTTCATTAGCCAAAGGTAGCTGTTGAAATTATTACTCTTGTGTGGTTTTGTCGTGTTGCTTTTATTTCTTCATGAGCTGAATGTTTCCACAGCCTGCATTTTAAAATCGAACGAAAATAGGAACTTACAGGCTTTGTCAAATATACAGGCCACCAAGGTTTTTCTTCTGGGCCGTGCAGTGTGGCATATTTTACATCGCCAGTTTTTTATATCTCTCAAGGATGGGCAGAACGCTCAACCTCACTTCTCTGGAACTTGGGATTTTTGGAGGTGCGACTAGAAATCGGTTATGTGGCCTAGTAGCAAATCTGGTGGCCCTGTATATTTTTGACAAAGTATGTACTTAAGGTACTGATACTGTGTTGTGGCACACAAAGCGACAAATTTTTGCAACACTTTTTTGGGAGACAAGAAAAAGTTTTGCAAGATAGCAACACATACTATGATGCGAGGGCATACATTGTATAGTTTTAATTTTTATATGTGTAGTCAAGACTGATATATGGCTTATGACTCATCCAGTCTCTTTGTTTTGGTTCTCTTCTGCCATATGATGACCAGAATGGTCATTAGTGCCCTTCTCCTAAACAGTGACATTAGGTGAAAGACAGTGAGTGTTTACTATAATCCAAGAGGCTTTGGTCTAGAGGTTAGCATGATTAAAATATGTGATCTCAGTGAAACATTTGGTTAGGTTGCTTACTGCAAAAGCTTTTAGAATTATCAGCCGATTGTGGTGTCTTAGCCTAAACTGTTCTGCAGACTGCTTCTACTGACAAATGCTTGCTCTACAGCACTTAAACATGCTAGTGTGTTATTGAGCATGATATTCAGAAATTTGGACTAGTATGGTACAGGACTGTCGTTATAGCACTATTTGCTTAGGAGCTAGTTGGATCATACTCTGAGAAGGAATTTTAGTGCAATGCAGACAAGAAAAAGTGAGTAGATGAGATGAGGGCCCGTCCTATCTACTCACTCGTTCTTATTGTCGATGCTGCGGTAATATTAATCTTATTTTGTTGCTTCAATTGATGAGGGGGTCCTATAAATAACACTTATAACACTTGTGCACTTTACATTTTCATTCAGACAGGTGTCATCCCTGCTTTTTCATAAGCTTTTCAGGTGCCAGCCTTAGCTGGAAAGTATACTAGAGTCACCTGCATTTCCTTCTCTATGCATACATAGCGCCCACCCTATATCATGATGTGAAGTTCAACCAGAAATTGTAGTTGAGTCGCGCTAATATAGCGAATGGTGTCCTATAACTGCATAATAAACAGTGAAGTTAAGCAAAATACGGACTTATGCTGAAGGTTTAGCATCATATATGTTGCAGTCAGGATCATGGGTTACAAAAATATATACATAGCAAATTGATGTAGATAATGAAGAGACTAATAGGGCATATGCCATGCTTGAGGAAAAGCAAATAATGGAAAGTGCCTATGTCGAAACTTGGCTTGTTGGTGCATATTTACATACTCTACAGCTATGTAAGTGGAGTGCAGTTTATGAAATAGGTATGAGTATCTGTTGTCTGTTTAGAATGTGCATTCTATACCTGAGCTGTCCGCTGTTACTTAATTTTTTTTGTCTGTGAAAGTAACCTGGATGGTTTGAAGTAGTTATTGTTTTAACTGAAAACCTGCCTGGCGGAAAGGCCTACACAAAAATGGTTTCTTTGTATGGATAGACTTTTTTTCTTTGCCATGAAATGAGTTCTTGTACAGGGTTAATTGGAGAGGTATGGGAGAGGCCTTTGTCCTGTAGTGGATGTAGTCAGGTTGATGATGACGATGGCGAGTTGTGGCTGTAATATATAGGTAGGGCCCATTGTTTTTGGGTGAAACCCTATTTTACTTAATTCTTACACCCTGAACAGATTTCTTATAAATCGGGTTAAACCTGATTTCTACACAAAAATGTACCTTCTCGGGAACATAAGTTTTCCAGTACACAAGAGGAAGATACCACACAAAAGTTAGCAAATATTTCGTGCTTATTCCAGTGGGGTGTTGTCAGTTGACTGGTGATGTTGAACCTTTTTTAATGCTTGTTATTCATGACACAACTTAATTTGAGGATAAATTCACAAAGTATGTTTCAGAAACGAGAGGCCAGAGCATGGGTATACTAACCATACGTCTTATTGGCATCACTATATCAAGCACTATTCATGCTAACGTTTAAAATGGCCCCTGTGATATACTATTCTCTCGTAGGGTACAAGGGCAGGCTGCTGGTCTTGCATGGATGCAGCTGTGTAAGACATTTGTAATGTACTCGCCAAAATAATTTTAATAGTAAAGGAAAACATTCTGTTCTGGTAAACTGTTTTTAACTGCAACCTTCCATTCCATTCCCTTAGCTGCCGCGTTGGCTGAGTGGTTAGGCACCGGGCTGCTGGCCCGAAAGACGCAGGTTCGATCCTGGCCGCGGCGGTCGAATTTCGATGGAGGCGAAATTCTAGAGGCCCATGTACTGTGCGTTGTCAGTGCACGTTAAAGAACCCCAGGTGGTCGAAATTTCCGGAGCCCTTCACTACGGCGTTTCTCCTAGCCTGAGTCGCTTTGGGGCGTTAAACCCCCATAAACTAAACCATTCATTTCGTTCCCATATTGTTGGTTTTGAAATAATGAGCAAGAATGTGGCATGTTATGTCTTGAAGAAAAACGAGAGCGTATGTATTAAATTGACTTTTTTGCTCCTAGAAATTGTCTGAAAAAGCTCGAATCATGAAACTTTTTGCCCAGAAACCCAGTTTTTACCAGAATTTCAGCTCAAGAAATATTGCCAGGTTTTTATACCGAATATATATATATATATATATATATATACTTTTAAACTTTTGGCCCACTTTTTGGGATACCCTGTGTAGCATTATTTGTTCTGTTTTGCTGCATGTTGGAAAAGTTTTTTCTTGGATATTGTTAAGTGAGGGCTTTAGCTATACATTGTAAAAACTTTTTGAATGTTTGTTAGTGTAGTAGCCTGCACGTATTCCTGCTTGCTTTTTTTTTTAATTAAAGAACTGTTCCGCTATTTAATATTTTTTGTTAGTCTTTGTGAGAATGTTTCTCAAGGTAAGTAGGTTATTGTTTGATGGCTTTCATTTCTCTCTCTCTCCCCTTGGAATAAAGTGTTTTGTAGCCCGGTGCACCATTAAATCATTCGTTCGGGATAGACAAAAGCCTGCATTTGATGGTTTAGCTTTGAAGATGGATGAAAAAAACTCCAAGGTAGAGGTTGTTTAAGGCATACAGTTAACAAATTTGTGTCAACCACTTTTGCTGAATGCATGTGAAGTTTTCATGAATATATAAATGAGGAAATGACAGAACTATGATGAAGTGACTGGGCGAAATAACGCACTCCCTGCAAAATATCTCTTACTAGGCAGAAGAAAACGGTGATGGAGGAGAGGCAGAAGAGCATGCAAGACAAAGCACATTTAGTAAATGCCTGTTCCCAGCACACAGCCAGCCATTAGCTTAAAAAGGCAACTAGGCTGACACAAGCATGCTGCGTACTGCAGCTGTAACCAGTACAATCCAGTTTTAGGATTTGAAGTTTCTTTATTTGTTCCTGAAGTACAGATATCTTCCTGCATAGGATTTAAATGTTGCCCTTATTGGAAGTGTGTTATTGTGGTGGTCATCAGAATTTGCCAGAAGCAACAACAATCAATTCAACTTCCGCGGTGGCTCACAACAATTCAGCTTCCGCGGTGGCTTAGTGGTTATGGCACTCAGCTGCTAACCCAAAAGACGTGGGTTCGATCCCGGCCACAGCGGTCGAATTTCGATGGAGGCGAAATTCTAGAGGCCCGCGTACTGTGAGATGTCAGTTTATGTTAAAGAACTCCAGGTGGCCGAAATTTCTGGAGCCCTTCACTACGGCGTCCCTCATAGCCTGAGTCGCTTTGGGACTTTAAATCCCCATAAACCAAGCCAAAAGAGAGCGTTCAATTTCCTGGTTTTGTCTCTGAGTAACACAGTGGAAACCAGGTTGCCTTAAATATATCCCTGACATGTGCCTACACTGGCATGCATGTTTCAGTCTAATTACGCAGATATTAGGTTGCATCTACTACTCTGTTTCATCTGTTGATTTTTCTTTTTGAATTTTTCATTTATGCTTCACTTTTTTTTCTGCTGTAGCAGTAGTTTTTATGCACCAGGCCCATAACTTTGCTGTGTTGCAAGGTTGTACCTTTTCTCTAAATTACTTAGTCATTTCGTTTTAATTCTTTCCTGGAAATCTAGAAAAAGATGGCCAAGATGGAAGTGGCAAAGCGAGTACAAGGGATGCAGGACAGTGTGTGGTAAGTTTTAAGGGCATTATTTATTTCACCATACAGTATGCTTTATGCCCAGAAGACAGATAGGAAAATGCATTACTGAGAACTGCAGCAGAAAACAGCCCTAAAAATGGTGAAATTTTGGTACTCTTGCAGCAATGAGAAGCTTACAGCTTGTCGGCTAAAGTGCAGAGGAGCAAGAATCAGGCTTGCTCTTACCTGAATCCATGGGCTGCAGTTTTGAAGGGACAACCATTAAACAGTGGCAAAGGAAAGCAGAAAATAAAAATGTTCTTTCTTGTGTAAATACACTTTGCCTCTAGTCTTAAACTTCTATGTTCTTTTTTGTGTAAATACACTTTGCCTCTAGTCTTTAACTTTTAAGATTAAACAGTGGCAAAGGAAAGCAGAAAATAAAAATGTTCTTTCTTGTGTAAATACACTTTGCCTCTAATCTTAAACTTCTATGTTCTTTTTTGTGTAAATACACTTTGCCTCTAGTCTTTAACTTTTAAGATTGACGGGAATGAAGAAAATAAGACCAGCACGTGCATTAGTGAATAAGAATTGCATAGAAAAATTGACATTAGCTACGGTAAAGCATCATCACGTATAAGTAGGTTGGTAGGTATATCTTTTCCAGAAAGTTACTTGAATCCCAGCTTTGTTATAACTTTACTGTCTATGTAAAATATGCAGTGGAACCTCATTGAAATTTTCTAGTTGCATTTCCTTGCTCCTACACTGTATTTGTATTGTCTCGGTGCAAACCCATGGACTCTCGTGTATTATTTTGTCACAAAGACGACGTCTCACTTGATACATTACAGTTCTGGAATGCTACCACATCATGTGTCTCATTTTGGCAAAGACTGTGGTATAAATTTATTGGTGTACAGGATGCAGTTTAGAGCAGAATTATGCTGTACCTAACAGGCAATTGAGCCTCATTTGCATGCAAGCAAACATTCCAGCAGTGTGGAGGCACAGGCATGTTGACCGTTGATTGCAGAAATCTGAAGCTCAAGCATGAGGACATTGGAAGGGCAGCTGGACATAAGCATTTTCACAAGCCAATGGAACTGAAAAGTTTCTTGCCTTGTTCTGAAGGGGCAATTTATATTCTATTCCAATGTCGTGTGAAAAAGTCTGTATCAGGTGACCACGTGTAAATTCAAGATTTTTTTAAAGCCTTGAATTGCAAGTTTGGCAAAATGAAAGCTTTCAAGCTGAAAGTCCAGTATCTTTTCCATAGTCCCTTGGAAAATGTATCCCTGGGGTTTAACTCTTAATTCAGTCCTAACTTAAAGCATCATGCTTATCACAACTAAGTCCAACACCAATGCAAAGTGTGAAAATATAAGTCCTGCATCTCCTCATTTAAGTAATCAAAATAATGAGAAGTAATGAGGCTGACATTTTAAGAATGTTTCATTTTGTGCGTGGCAAAATTGATACGCATTGTGACTGAGTTTTGTTCCAGGTTAAGCCAGGCCTCTTGTTGTGCTAGTGTACTACAATAACTGTGTAGTATGCTTGCTGGTGAAAAAAAGTTGCAGACAGAGCAGTGTGTTCTAGCTTGAGAGTTGCATTTCTGTGCATCTCATAACAGTGCAATACACAGGAATACTAAGGCTTGGCTCTCCACATTGAGAAATGAACAATTCAGCAGAAGTGTGGTGTAGGCAACCAGATGCTGGCGTAGCACGTCGCTCACCAGTCACCAGTCAAATTGTTTGGCCTTGAAATGTCAAGGGCCCCCATATAGTTAGTGGGCTGTGCATGGCATTAACGTGGATGTGGGATTGTTTAGGCTGAGGCAGAATGCTGATGGTCTTTGGTTTGAGGTTTTGCAGTCTTTTGCAATGTGCATGACTATTATATTTACAAGAGAGATTGTAACTGCCTCGTCTATGCCTTTTCGTTTTCTTTCTAACCTGGTCTGGGGCCCTTCAACCAGTGTGGGGCTTGAGTATGAGACACTGGTGGCTAAGCTATGATACTACAATGATAAATGTGCCTCCGACTGTACAAGCAGGTGGGGAATGATTTCTTCCTATGGGTTTTAAGACTTTTTTTTATCTGATGCTTGGTCGATCGCTTCCCTGAAGTTCAGAAAAAGTATCAATTTGGCTGGCTTGTCAGTGACTGTGGCAAATACTTGGATCATTCCCAGAGGCTGGGTCAGTAGTGAAAGCCCTTCTCGAGAGTTTTGGAGTATGTGTGCTTTACACACTCTAATACATGCCTTACATGTACTTCTTTTTTAAGGTGCAGAGATGACCTTGTCACATTTCGAATCCTACAGCCCGCTGTGGTGACACCATGGCTAACCAAGGCAGTTACATTTCGTTGGGCATGAAATGCAAAAATGTCCTTGCGTGATGTCAGGGAATTTCAAGAACTCCACGTGGTTGAAATTTACCGTGAGCCCTCCTCTGCGCTGCATCCCATGGCCGATGTGTAGCTTCAGGATGTTGAACTATGCATGCCCTGCTATACCATACTAGTTTCAGTCCTTCCGGAGGTTCTCTTTCAATAATAACTCGACAAATTAAGGCAAAAATACTTTGAACACCAGTTAGGGTATTCTACAAAAAAATATGCTAAAAATTTTCCAAAATTTCACAGCAAAGCCTAGTTTTGTGATCATGGCATCACTCATTCAAGGTGTTGCTGGAATATTGTCTGCATTGCTCACTCACTTTTACAGGGATGCAATAGATATGTGGCAACGAGTGTGAACCATAAATAGAAAGATAATTTGGTAACATACATGCTGCCAAGGCAGAATTGTGTGTACCGTGAGTAATCACTGTGTGAGGTGAGGTAACACTTGTACATTTATACCCTGTATCAAAGCTGGCTATTGCTTTATACTGCCACAACATTAGTTTAGTTCTGGGAGTTGCCTGTACTCCATCTATAGAAAAACTTTGGCTCATATTATAACCCTAACGGCTTGGCAGATAACTTCAAAGCGTTGTTTGCTTTTGTTTCCCATTTTATGCACCAGGGTGGAGTTCATTCAGCTTGCTCAAGAAACTAAACCTGTTAACCTGGGCCAAGGATTTCCCGACTTCCCTCCCCCAGACTTTGTTGTTAAAGCACTTCAGGAAGCTGCTGCTGGCAACTTGCTTCACCAGTACACACGAGGATATGTGAGTAGCTACTTCACGCGGGTATTAGCAGCCCATACATCTTTTTTTTTTTTCTGTACATGATCATGCTTTTGCCTTTACTCTGCCTTGGCAAGTCACTACCGCACCAGACTAGTATATAAACTATTTTTATTTATTCTGAAAGGGGGTTTGTGCACAAATAGAACAGGGGAAGGAGTTCATGGCGAGTGACACAAAGCGGTGAGCAGAACGGTGGGCAGCGGAAAAGACGGCCAGTCCAACCGAAGCAATCTCGGGCAGCGCGGCGGCACTTCGTCTTTCGTCGGCGCTTTGTCAGTGATCTGCCTAGGCGGCATCAGGCGCAGCCGTCATGGTTCGCTACAATTCCATCATTTTTATAAACATGTTTCTGTTTTATAATTCACTTTTAGGCCTTGTGCAAAGTTCTAAAAACCTCTACTCTTTATAGAGTCTTCTTTTTAACTTACTGTACTTGGATGTGTACTGTGATGGTGTGAAAGCAGTGTGACTAGTTTTTTTCTTTACCCCTTTTTATTCGTAAGTCTGCACACATGTAAGCCCTGGTTCTGCATGCAAATAAGAGTTCATCTTTGTTGTTTCGTTTTGTTCTGATTTCATTCAACACCCTGTGTACATGCTGCTTTTCACCCCTGGCGTGAATTTTGCTATAGCTGTAACATGTTCCAGTCAGTAGTGTACTCTTGTTTTCTTTTGTTCAGTCATCAATTCTAGCTGTTCATCTCTACTGGGTAGCGAACAGCAGTGTGAACTGTAGGGATTACGAAAGGCCTAAGAGAGCAGCGTAGAAAAACACTGCTGCAATTTCTAGGAAAGAATGTACTTCACCCATTTTACCACCATGCCTTATCAAATGGCACCACCCAGCCAACTAGCCAACACCTGCCTGATATTACAAATAATTTGGCCATTTAGTTAGGTGAGGTGGACTGAGGGCATGCCAAGTATAATTTAGCCAATAAGATTTCAGTAAAATTCCTGAAAAACTGGACTAACCTTTATCATTCTTAAATTTTTGTCTTCCTGGGTAAGCCAATAGAGAGCACCACCCTCTGGGCCTTGTATACTCAATGATTTTGTGTG
Organism: Amblyomma americanum; assembly: GCF_052857255.1. NCBI lineage: Eukaryota > Metazoa > Arthropoda > Arachnida > Ixodida > Ixodidae > Amblyomma > Amblyomma americanum. Next base: position 220,723,561 of record NC_135497.1, on the reverse strand, counting down.
CAGTGTTAACAAAACGAAGGTTGATAGTAGCAAGCAAGGCTTGATGTTTTTGAGTTGTTTGTTAGAAGTAATGCGATAACTGTGAGATTAGTTCATGATATTTTAAAAACAGTAAGATAAAACTACACACTGCCTTGTTTTTGATTTGGAATAGTTTGAAATCATATGGTTTGTATAGTTAGATTCTCTTTCTAAAACAAAGAAAACTTGAGGACTGACTAGATTTATTGGTTTATTGTAGTGGAGAGAAAACGAGAAAGAATAGCTTTTGAAAGGGCAGTCTGAGTTGACTGGTGATAGTCTGGCAGTCTGAAGAAAAATTGAAGTGCCTTTTGTGGTGTATCACATAGCATGCCAATTTCACTGTGTATATAATACCCTGTAAACATTAATGGCCGAGCCTTGTAAAAAGGATGAAAAGTAAACTAAAACAGGTTTTTGCAGCCTGACTTGAGATAAACAAGAAGGAAAAGTGTGCTTGCTTTATTAATTCATATAATCTACAGCTAGCTGAGCCTTGCTCCTACTGATGTCACACAGGAATGACACTAGGATATCTGAAGGGGGAGGGGGGGATGAATGGATTAAAATTTCTGGTCGGTTTCTTTGTGGTATTGGTCCTCATAAAGATCAATGAGAGTCATAACTGAATGCACAAACTAGGACATTTGAATCATGTGTTTGCGAATAAAATCGTCTTGTCTGGGATTGAATTTAGAAAGCACCCGCTGATTTAGGGGGTGACACCACCACCTCTAGTCTCCCCTTGGCACTGTCACTGATGTCACATTGTTATCCTGAATGGCAATACAAGGTATATTTTGATTATGTAAAATAGAGATTGATATTGGTTACAGTTTTCTTGAATTGAGTGGCAGAGAGATTAGGGTGCCCTTTTCAGATGCATACCTATTACTCTCTGCAACTGCTTTATGTAGTAATTGCTTAGAAGGTGCACTGACTGGCTCTGCCTAATTTTTGTAGGGTCACCTGCGGCTGGTCAATGCTCTGGCAAAGATGTACTCTCGCCTGACTGGTCGTCAGATTGATCCTCAAAAGGAGGTGCTGGTCACGGTCGGCGCTTATGAGGCGCTCTACACTACCATACTAGGACTTGTCAACCCAGGGGATGAGGTGGGTCAAGTCGCGGCTGTCAACATCTGCCTCCTCTTTGTGGCACCAAAGGTTATATGAATGAAACCCGGTCACCACGTTTCTGTCTTTAACACTTTTCCTGCAGGATTCTTGTGTCAGTGCGCACATATTACAGTAAACAGTAAAAGCTCATTAATTCGACTCCCGCTAGTTTGGAAACCAGATAATTTAAACTGCCGGTGCGGTCCAGGTTAATGCCCATATAAGTTTATGGTATCAGTCGTTCACAAATTCGGAAGCTAGGGGTCTCGCACTAGTTAATTTGAATCGGTTGCCGAGGGGAGACCACATCTAGGAGTGACCTGCAGGGCAAGCGGTCATCGAAATAGCCCTGCTCAAACCTGAATTGAATGCTGCAGAGTAGCCCACGCACCTCTGATGTGCGCGCAACAGCAGGCGTGTTGAAGAACGGATAGCCCTGTCTCCAAGAATTGTCCAGCCGCATAGTTTCGCTTTCGCTTTTCTAAGCTTCATGCATTGGCCAGCCAACCGAGCGCAGCTGCCCACCGTTATGGACGCTGATTGGCGCCGCTGCAGGTTTCTCTCGCTTCTATCTGCATGGTTCTTCCATTGCACTGAAACTACACGCTCGTCACATGCCGTTTGCTGTTTGAAGTGCGCTCGCTGTTTGTGCGGTGAAGCACGGCTGCGTGTCCAATCCAGGCAGCTGTGGGTAAAGCCTGCTCATTGGTGACTCAGCCGCTTGTTAGGAGCCTCCACCGCTACTGCTTTGCACCGTGAAGGATGACAGGATGGCCCTTACCATTACCTGCTTCAGCGTTCCCGACAGTGTGCATGCAGTACAGCGTTGATGGAAATGTGAAAAATCATCATTGTCATGCATTTCTCATCTTAAAAACAGGCAGCCACTGCCCAATCTTCCACCATATAAATTTGACGCAATGCAAGCAGTTCCTGTCAGTTTCTTCGAAGTCATTCGATAATTCGAACTCCGTATAATTGTAACATTTTTTCTGGTCCCTTGAAATTCAAATTAATGAGCTTTTGCTGTATACAGGTAGCAGCACATAAGACTGCACGGAAAAATGACTAGATGTGGAATCAGGAATCAGATGTGGATCCAGAATACCTGGATCTTAGTGCAATGTAACTTTGTATTCAAAAAGCTGTCCTTATGCTTAATTATACTCATGGCAGTCTTATAAGTGGCTATTTAAATGCTGTAGAATGTTGCTGCGTCTGCACAGTTAGCAAGGATTACAGGTGTTCAGGTCAAGTGCCCCATGGGACAAAAGACAACAAGGCTGGCACAACAGACACTATAGTTTTAGCCGAAGTTTCATTAAGAGAGTGATTTAAAGGAACAGACATATAACAGCATAAAACACTAATTTAATATCTGTGTAGGTAAGTTATCTCTTCGTCAGGCGCACTGGGTGCACCCGGATGCATATGTCTGCTTGTGCCAGAACTGGCTTGGGTGCAAGCTACTCCACTAAAGGCTGCGGCACTGCCAATAATGTGACATAATTAATGCAGTTTGAGTTATCATGTCGCATTTTTCTGCCCACGGTGAGTGCAGACGCGGTTACTGTAAGGCCTTGCTGATCACACAGTTTATCACACCTTTTCTTTTGTTTTAATGCGTTAATTTGGCATGGCGTCAGTGTTGTGAGTGAAAAATTGCCAGAGAAGACGCAACCTAGGTGGGCCAGCTAAGTCATGTGATCTTGTGGTATCATCACAACCTGCCCACTGGATTGTGAGCAAACTGGCCACCATCTCAGGTGGCAGTTAAATTAATGATTATTCATGAGAGGTTGCTCAGGAAGAGGAACCTTGATCGCACAGGTCCCCCTGGTGGCAGCACCTGTCATTGCAGGGCAGTGGTGAATTGCTTAACTGCTGAACCACTTAACCCCTGCACCACTGCGCCAGGAGTGGTATGAGGACTCCCAGGGAGGACTCCCAGGAGGACTCCCAGGGATGAGGACTCCCAGGGATCAGTCGAGAATGACTGATTCCACATATATAGGCATTAACCCATTAATGTCATCGTGTCATACAATTCAGGCAGAGCTAAAGTGTTCCCTCCAATTTTTTTCTTCGAGGAATGCTGTCTTTTTTTATTGAATAATGATTCTTAGTAGTGTTGCTAGCTACAGCAGCTCAACTGGACTTTTTAATTCTAGAAGTGAGGGTTAGTGTGCAGCCAAGCTGTGTTCTTAATGATAGTCATACCCATTCTCATTGCAATTGTGACAAGCTTAAGGTCATACAAATTAAAGGTTGTGTTGGTATGAGAAAAGTTCTGGTAGTCCCTTGACTGTGTTTTGCTTCGAGTTAAACTTTTGAGAGGACAGGAAAGTGTGTCTGCACAAGAGAATCTGGCATAGTTTTTGGATAAACAGAATGGTTCTGCTACAAAAGAATTGCACGTTGCAAGGGATGCAAAAAGTGTTTTTAATTTTGTTGTCTTTTAACTGTTTCATTACCATGCCACTATGCATCGATCACTGGTGATCAACAGATTCAAAGCGTGATATCAGTGCTACCAGTGCCGCCAAGGAGTTGTTGCACCATCCAATGGGTTGTTTCGATACTCTACTTTGGTTTCTTGTGCATAGTTTGTATTTTTCCTGCAAGACACCAATTTTTGAAACAGCCTTGATGTTGAGGTTCTGACGTAGAGTGTTTGCAGACCGGTCTTAGCTGCAGGAACAGCGTGCGCTCTGAAGTATCTCACTTCGCGTGATTCTGCTGCAGCTATGGCAGATTTTTTTCGATGCATCAAGTAGCAGCGACTCTGACAATGACTTTGCATCGTCGGATTTCGATCCCGACAAAGAAATTATGCAACCCCAGCATAAGAATTGGGCACCTAAATGCCTGTAGGGCTCATTTTTCACTTCTTGACTGTTTGTTTGTTCCTGGAACCAGTTTATGCATCACACTGATGCCATGAATGATATTTCTGGTTTCTGTAGTGCTTCATCATTGTATGAGCAAGATTTACTTCCGTCTGCCCAAAACAGAATCAACTTCAAACCCAGCAGAAATCAGGGTACCGACCTCGCATTGGCGCTCCGTATCAGCACAAAGCTGTTCACGAATGCTGTGGATGTGTTGCGAATTGTCCTAGATCATCCGAAACACCCTTCGAAATAGTTTCTTGTGAAACCAAAGCATTGTAGACCATATTCAAGCAATTTACCGTCAAACCTCATAACGAACACGAATATTACGAATTATGAATATTATCGAACTCTCCCTAATTATTTTCAGCAAACACTTGCATTTCTTATTTTATATATCGAACGCGGGTTGCCATAAAACGGTTGTATCGAACAGCCGAGCGCCAAGCTGTGCCCACTTGAATGGCAGGTGGCAGCCTTTGCCTCACTACATGGGTGACAAGTGGTGGTGCGGCATGCATTTGCGCTGCGGTTTATACTTTATCTCGCATTTTCCAACAGTGCCACAGAAGATATAGCAGCAAGAACAGCTGGTATCCATGTGGTCGGCATGCGTTTGCGCCTCTCGCACCCATCAATAGTGCCCTGGAACCACCGACAGGGTCGGTTGTTGTAGCTTTCCAGCAGCCATCCTCTGCTCATGTTGACTGCCACAGAGCGGAGTTGGTAAAAATGGTGGTAGCTCTCTTCCTGTCGTCCTCCGTTTTTTTTACATGACACTGCTGTAATGCAAGGAAGCCACCCTAGCTGGCGTTTAACCTTCCACCGCTGCGTGCTGTGGTATTTTGCCCGGAAACCAACCTAAATGACGATAACCGCTCGGTTTTTTTGCGGCCTCCGCAACCACCACGAGCAGCTTTGAAATGGTGCTACAGCTATGGAAAGGTCTCGTCTCTCCCATTTGCCATTCTTTCGTGGATTAAACTTTACTTCTCCAGCGCAAGTTCTTGGTGAAATTTTAATTACAAATTTTGGCTATATTGAACTATTTTACGACTTTTCACCTATTCACTATATGAGGTTTCACTGCATTACCTTTTTTATTTTCATGTGAGTACATCATCACATATAATATCGTGGATATACTTTTTGTGTTTCTGCAATTTTTTTGGCTTCTTCAAAAACATTCTAAACTCAAACTTACAATTTCGAAAAGTACATTTGTCAAGCGATGTTTTGATGCATTTTCTTTTACCCAGAATTTTTTTTTTTTTTTCGGAGTGAGAAATTTATATCAAGGACAGTCTGAAAGCGGCCGTTTTTTATGTAGTGTCAGGAAAAAATTTTCTGCTCAAAAAGTTTTTAGTTTTAACTTAAAACTTTTATTGGCCAGTTTATAAATAAACTAAAAATTTTGTACATTCCAGAATGTTTTCAATATTTTTTCACCAGAGATATTGTCCTGTCAAAACAATTTTTTTTCTAAATTTTCAACTTTTTTTGTGTTTGCCATTGTTTTCTTGCAGTATTCACATGAAGTGTTTGTGTTGAAATAAATGTTTTCAGATGGCACATTTTATTGCTATCACTTTCATGCATATTATGTTTTTTTGCACCTCACTTATTTGCAGGAAAAAATTGTCTGAAACCTATCAAAAACGGTCATTTTGCCCATGGTAACAAAAGAGTTAAAGGGCTATCCGGATGTTTTTTTCATGTTTACATATTTTAATGAAACTTCAACTGTAGTACCTCCTCTCTGTCCTGGTCATTTCTGCCAGGCTTGCCAGACATGTGGTGTTTTATTTCTGTGTGAATCAGTTTTAAGGTGTGCCGTTTTGGTGACCTCAGTTTAAGCAGTTGCTGCACTCAACAATGCATTTCTACCATTACAACCTTTGCCTACATGTTCATAGCCTCTTGGTGATTTTTAGGCTTGTGCTTAGGCATTTCAGATATGTCATGAAAAGAGTTAATTCAGTTGCAGTTCCAGCTGCTTGACTTGCATATGAGAGGTTTTCTAAATGCTTGTGACCTCATTGCTGTATCACATTTTTGATGAAGCACTGCCTCTGGCCACGCTTTGGTTTGCTGTTTTAAAAACAGTTTGATGGATATTTTGAAAAATTACTTGTTGTAACAAGGGGAAGGAACTGTGAGCAAATAATACCGTAATTACCGACTCAAGATGTCTGCAAGCCTCCAGTGTTTGCCCTTTAAAAACAAGCTATGCATGGTGTGGAAATCTGTATGATTACCATTACTTTTTTTATTTGAGCAGTTTCTTGGAGGTTTCTAGTGATCTGAGTGACTTCTACTCTCAGTCCGTGTGATTGGTACTTGTATCTTGCAATGATAGGCTGAAGTTGACTTTGCTAAGCATTTGCCACGCACTGAAAGATGCCTTGTATGTAGTCCGTGTAATTCCAGAGCTTCCTGCTGCATCTTCTCACATCAGGCACACCGAGGTGCTGAACACATCTTGTGACTCTCAACGCAGGTGATTATCATTGAGCCCTTCTTCGACTGCTATGAGCCCATGACCCTGATGGCTGGAGGAGTTCCGGTCTTCATCCCTCTTCGCCCTGTAAGACCCTCTTACTTTCAAAGATTTGGGTAGCAAGACCACGCTGGGGTAGCAGGACTGGAGATCGGTTTTCATATCGTACATTTTGGGTTTGAATTCATCCGATGACACAGTCAGTGTAGTTCAGTGACACTTAGTGTGTATCATAGGATATAATGGAATTTGTTCCTGTGTTTGCATGGGGATAGGTGTACAGGGAACTTTCTTTGGGTTTAACGGCGTTGGCTTCGCTGTAGCTGTTGTATGCCATGGTTGAAAACTCCCACATTCTCATTCTAGCCATTTAGAATGTTGTCCAGGTGTTCCAGTCAGTGGCCGCTCTCAAGAATTTATGTGATCAATGTGAGCCTGGCCCTTGTAGGCCACGTTGTGGGTGGGCGCTCTGATGGTGTGAGGTGCGTGGCACTAATATTTCTGTCACTTCTCTGCCCCAGAAGAGGCCAAGAAAATTTTTCATTAATTCTGCTCTTGTTGGAAGGTCTGAGTTTATTTTATCATGAATGTGTGCTTACGCAAGCACTGTCTGTGTCGAAAGCCCACAAGCCACTGCACCCTTGGCTGAAATGTGTGCGGGGCCACATGATGGCACTGCAGTCATTGCTGTTTGTGGGTTTTATGATGGAACAGTTTAGGGAGGAGCCTTGCTCATGATTTTGGGTGCTCACAGAAAAGCGATGCAACAAGCTGATTGAAAAGGTGCCTTCTGTCACTTGTGGTAATGAAGTTGAGTGACAGCAAGTGCAATGCGCACTTCTCCCACTGACTTTTCCTGCTAGACATTTTATTGCTGAGCAGCGATGCTTCAGTTTCAGCACTTTCTATGTGACATTTCTGTCGTGCAGGGAAGCCAGCATTTGGTACCCCACTTGTCATGTGGTGCAGCCAATTTCGATTGTGACCAAAAGCTATTGATGGCTCTTGCCTGACCTGCTTTTTTTGCTTAGGTGGCAAAAACGTTTTGGAAGCCAACTGTACCTCAGTTTTAATGAGGAAATTCTGTTTAGAGTATAGTTCTGACGGGATTAGCCCTCTTGTGATAGGTTGGCACGGTTTGCTAGTAGCTAGAGTGGCAGTTTTCTTTTTTACAGTGCTACTTGGCATGTTTCATATGAATAAATGAATGACTGAAAAATTGTGTAGGTAAAATGTTATACTGCTTCTGCAGCTTTTGTAATTTATTTCGGATAGGTATTCATGCAGAGTCACTGGTGTCGATGTTATACATTTGCTCAGAGAGCGCAGGCGAATGGGTTCCACAAACTCAGTTGATCTTTAATGTCGCTTTCATTGAATGACATTACAGTCGACGACTGAAAATTCGGACGCCTGATTTTTCGGACATGCTTGATTATTCAGACTTTTTCGCGGCGCCGCGACATGGCCCATAGAGCCAATGTATAAGAGCGCCTGATATTTCAGACGCACCGCAACTGACCACTCGATTTTTCGGATCTCGTTTGCACTCGCCGCCAATACCCAAGCTACCATATAATATGTACTGTGGAACCTCATTCATTCAAACTGCAGGAGAGATCGAATACTTAATCAAACAAAACGAAATTCAAGCGTCAAGGGAGCCTCTTAACTTGCAATGCTGAAATGCTGTGCGAGTCGGCACATTGCCTCAGCGTGGTTTCGAATTCCTACTGTTCTTGAATGTCCTCCGCCTCATGAACTGGAACCGTAGTCAAGAGTTCGCGGAACTCATCTGTGCAGAGTCTTTTGTCCCGAATACGGAAAGAAGTCGCAGTGAAGCGCGTGGGAGGTGTACGGCCTCACGTAGACAAAGAGCGCGGGAGGAAATGGTGGTGCATTTCAAAGCAAGCTAGTCAGCACACCCGTGGCAAAATGCACCGCAACCTTGACTCTTCTATTGTAAAACCGTAAACAACTGGCGTTTCAATGACAGGAAAGACTCCTCATTATACGCAGGCCACCGCGAAGTGCATATCGACGGATGCGATGCCTATTTTGGCTCTAGTTGCTAGGCCTAATGACGAAAGCCAATGCCGACGGAGCGTTTGCTTAGGCCGTTTCTCGGTTCTTATCGTTTTGCCATCTTTGCGTTCTTGTTCCAGGCCCATCGTACTGCGGACACAGCGCAGTTCCCGCAGCGGCATGTTCGCTTTCCTGTTTAGACTTTGTCCCAACTCGTGCGTTTATCGGCGACATGCCGGGGGCAGCACAGCCAGGCCGAGCTCGTGAAAGCGTCGCCGCCCGTCGTTCGTGCACATGTCGCACAGCGAAATTTAGTCACGAGGAGATTTAGAATGTGCGCATAACTCACCGCTTCCTCCGGCATATTGGTAATAAGTTCGTGATTTTTCCGGTGAAGTTTGATTTTCCGGACTGCCCGTGAAAGCGGTCGTTGCCTGTCGTCCATGCACATGTCGCGTGGCGAAATTTAGTCACGAGGGGATTTAGAATGTGTGCAATACAACTGACCGCTTCCTCTGACATATTGGTAATAATTTCGTGATTTTTTTCTGCTGAAGTTTGATTTTCCGGACTGCCTGATTTTTCACTCGTTTTCGTGGTCCCTAGAGAGTCCGAAAAATCGGTCGTCGACTGTATATTTTCTCATGGGGCAGCAAAAAAATGTCATCTTGAACTAATGTCGTGCGATGAGAATGACATTAAATTTGCCATGTGGCAGAGGTGTAAGATTTGTGCCTAGGCTGTACGTAATGAAAGGCATTTCCCAACACATCTCTGTCATTGTTTTGGTGGAAATGCTGAAAGGAGCCACAGAAGCTCATTGTATGCAGTTACAAGTTTCACTCTGGTCATCTGAAAGTTGCAGTGCAGAGACCTTTTTCTGAGCATAATGCCCCTGCAGAGCACTGACAAGAAAAAGCATGCAAAAGCCATAGAGAAGTGTGAGCTGCACATGCTGTCACACAACTTGGTTACAGTGAGTGATGGCATGTACCTTAGGCATTGGTGTCGCTTCTCTGCAAGTGCCCATTAGAGTGCAAGCAATGGTGTGGACGAAACTAAACAAACCTCATGAGCAGCCGCCAAACTGCACGTCAGTGGATTCTACCTGGGCCAGAAAAAAAATGCACTCATGGCATGCATATGCTCACCTCTGGCGTGACCCTCATAGAGAACTGCATGCTTTGATTTTGGCGGTACTGGTGAATGAGTAAAGATCTCTATTATAGCAAGTGAAATGCGTGCCCCCTGGGTGGTGGCCCTAGTCTGGGGCCCCCATATGTAGCGATCACAGCTTTAGCGTGTTACATTTGTTTCCATTTGTTACATTTGTTCCAAGCCTGGCTCGACAGCATTTGGAAGAAGTTCAGCCTCTGCTCACATGCTTTGCTTACTTCTGCCCACACCTGGACATGTCTGTACAGAGCTGAAAGCAATGTGTAACATTACGGGATTTACCTATTAAATAAAAGTAGCTTTCTTGAAAATTCTTTCCAAGAAACTCTAGTCATGATCATATACTTAAAAATGTGTTCTCTAAGTTTGTCTTGTTTGTTTCATTGTCTAGTCATTTATGCCAAATTCTATGAAATTCATTTGACATAGGATGGCAACACTTGTGATTCTGTCATGGCACCCCAGGATTGATTATAGTGTGCCTGCTAACCAGCTAAAAGAAGAGAACAAATGTGGCTGGTCTGCATAGCTTTTAACCCTGGAACCCTTCCAAATTACTGGAAAAAAAAATGAATAATAAATTGAATTGTCAAGTAAAGGAAAGGTCCTGCTTCACTTCTAATTTTTTGTTATCTATTTGACTTAGGATGCTAAGTTACGAGAAACTAGTTTGATAAATATATTCTGTCATTTTCTTGCTTCCATGGTTTATGATGACAGAATGAAGCATTATATTAGTGTGATTTTCTAAAGAAAATTTCTTGCTTGGAGGGGGCAGGCCCTCAGATTTGCCCATGCAAAACTGCAGTTTATTGAGATGTGAAAAAACCTTGGAATAGGGCAAACAGTAGCAGTGCCTTACTAGGTCTTTTCATTCCAAAATAGGATTCCTTTGCACTTGAATCTTGCTCAGTGCTAAGTTCGGCAACTTTTTGTTGCCGATTTTTTTTTTTTGCCTTCTCAGAAAAAGCAAGGCCAAATTTCTAGTGCCGACTGGGTTCTGGACCCAAAGGAGCTGGCCTCCAAGTTCACTCCCAAGACCAAGATGATCATCGTCAACACGCCACACAACCCAATTGGAAAGGTTAGCCGGTTTTCACAATGCTTGGTGCAGTTAAATGTTTTCAGTTGAGTGTTTTCTTAGCTTTTAATATGCTTCATTTCCTGTTTTCTTTTTGCGCACTTAGCATGTGCTGAATTACAACTTCACATGCTAAAGCGTTTTTCATTAAATCATTGCAGCTTGCAGTAAATGGCTTTTGTGTTTGTGCCTGAAAAATGCCATTTATGCGAACTTGTTAGATCATGACTATACAGTAGACTCTTGTTAAGACTAGTTCGGTTACGACGAATTACCGGATAAGATGAACAGTGCGGGACCAAAAGGTTAGTTGCCTATAGAGCTCAATGTAAAAAAAAATCTGCTTAAGTTGAACTGCTTTGCATGTGCTTAGGTTAAGAAAAACTTTTGCAGTGACCGCGAACTGCAGTGACCCCGCACAATGGCACTCACGGGGCATCCTTGTGGCACTGCCAAGGAAAGAAAAAAATGTATAAAATGCTCTGCACAAGAAAGCAAACACCCACAAGATGGCTTCCGCGCGTCTTCGCGCAAAACTGCGGGGAAGCCGTCTTGCGGGAGCGGGCTTTTTGAGGGTAAGCTTTCTTGCCGGTGCAGAAAAGGCAGATCGCCATCGCGCCTGCGCTGGCGCATTGGTTATGACTCAGCAATGTGTATGTGTTACATACCGAGCGTTGTCTCCCACGGACTAAAGGCATGCACGCGCTAAGTGCGCCCACTGGTTGATTTGGGCCTTAGAAACTTTGGGGCCACATTTTTAATTGAAGCGGCATCACAGCACGCATTGTTGCGGCGCAGAGGTGGACAGACATCGGCGCCTCACGGCACGTGCATTATCTGTGGCGCACGGAAAGGCACGTGGAGCACCTGCTCGTAGAGTTGGAAACAGCTGCGCAAGATAAGAGAGGCGCACAGCTATCCTGGTGGGCACCTCAAAAGCACTTGGAGCAGGATGAAAAGCGAAAAGAAAAAATAGCAGCTGCTGTTGGATATGGTGAGAGAAAGGAGACAGTGCAAAAAGAAAACGAGGCCAAATTGTACATTCAAGTTGTATAATGTGAGCTCGTTTCCTGCTCTCGGCCTTCAGCTCGGTTCATGCATAGTGCAATAAATGTTCTATTTGCAGTTATCCTTTCTCTGAAAAGCTTTTTTTTTCATTGTTTTTATACGACATATACCAGCTGTTTCACCTAAGATGTGCTCTAATTTAAAAAAATAGGCTTTTTGATTTCAATGAGTGCTTTTATCAGCATAGCATTGTCAGCGGTGCAGCACATTAGAATAAAGCTAAGACATGTAGGCTGATCAACTAATATTGAATAGTTAACCTGTTAACTAATGCTATTAGTCTCCTTGTTTATTAAAGGGACACTGAGGAGAGATTGAAGTTGGCTTGTATCCATAGAATACCAGCTCCTGATCACAAAAACGCCACTCTTCCTGAAAAAAAAGCTCTTGTAATGTAGAAAATAGCAAGAACCAAAATACAGGTATCGCCGCCACAGGCCAATCTCGCAAGTACAAGTGTAATGACTTCCTAGGACAAGAGGCGCCACCATGGAGGAATTTTCCTTACTTCATGGATGTCACGAATCTCTGAGGCTTGCAAAGGAAAATAGCGCACCGCACCGCTACCCGCCAAAAATCACGGAGTCTTCGTTTACGTCACGTTTCACGTCACTCCGTTCTGTGTCATCATAAGAGTTCTCCGTGTCGTCATAAGAGTTCTCGAGTTTGAATCGGAGCGGCGGGAAAAAATTTTTCAACTTCGAATCCAAATTTCTTTGAAATAAATGCATCTTTCGCTCCCGGACAAGCGTCAACAAAGCCATGAAATGCCGAACTATCAGATATTGCTAACAAAAAAATTTTGATAGGGTTCTCCTCAGTGTCCCTTTAAGAGGCGTGTAGCCCACTGTAATATCTATTTCAGTTTTTGGAGCTTTGAATACGCTGTTACCCTCAGCACTGTGGCCCAAGAAATTCTGCCTACATCATGCCAAAATACATGCACTTTCAAAAAGCTTATAGGCAAAGCAATGCCTCCAGTGCAAGTAACTCGCTGAAATAGCGAAAATTTGTTGGGCCACAGTGGCGACGGTGGGCTACACGCCTCTCAGTAAATAAGGAAACTAACAGTAATAGTTAAAAATTTAACTGTTCAGCATTAATTAATCAGCTTACTTGTTAGCACGTCTTATCTGTATTCAGATACACTATACTGCTGTCTGTGCTGTGCCAAAAAAAGTGCTCTTCTAGCTCAAAAAGTCCATTTTTAAAAATTGCAGAACATCTTAGGTGAAACACCCAGCTTATGGACCCACCTAGCATGCTCATATATATATATATATATATATGGGCACTTCTATTAAGATAAACTTCTGATAAGAACACATTCTCTGGCCTCTTCAAGTTTGCCTTAAAGGGAGTCTACTGTATTGAGTCTGATTGGAGAAACTTGTTTTCGAAAAAGCAAATTATGGTACAACATTTCGATGAACATTAGGCCAGTGTGGAACTGTTCAGGGAGTGTGGTAATGTTATTGCTGCAGCCAAGGTATTATGAGCAGAAATGGTACCAGTGGTGAAAATGGAATGTTAAAAGTGCATTACTGTGGGTGTTGAAGGCCCATTTCAGTACTTATGTTGGAAGTTTTGCTAATATGCGTCAGTGCTGACTGTAGTGTAGTTCTCTGCTAGTCCATTGAAAGCCCTCTTTAAGTAGGTAGGGAAAACGTTATTGGGGTTTACATGGCTATCCTTCTTGACTTTGATGTAGTTGGTCTTCATGTTGTCACAGTTTAATGCCACGGTGTCTCAAGTTTGGCATTACGGCTTCTACTTTGTGTGCTTGTCAGTGATGAATATTTCTACAGCTGCTGTGTTTGGGATGGGCTGGCATTTCATGAGAGAGGGCACATATTCGATGTCGCTGCAGTGTGGGACAAAATAGTGTGCGTACAGTCGGAACACGCATAGTATATCGAACTCGCACAAAAACGCCTGAGAGTTTGATATAGCATGTAATTTGATATATAAGTAGCAATAAATTTAAGAACATGCAAATACTCTGAGATGGGAAAGAATGTACCGTATTTATGCGCATATTTTATTTAGAAATTATGGCTCGAAGAAGGGGGTGCGCAAATCACGCGGGGATTCCGCGAGCACGACTTAAAAAACTCCAAAAAGGTCATAACGCACAATATAGGTATAGTGTATGTTGCTGCGTATACGTCAGCACCCGGACCTGCACCCCACGCTGGCCGCCCCCCGAAAAAAAGTTCACTCAAAATGAAAATCCGCGCACCCCCCGCTTGCGGGATGGCATGAAGGTGCGTGCATGAAGCTGAATAAGATGCTGAAACAGTGTCATCGCTTGCGGCCCAGCCAGTTGTTCGGTAGTTCCGGATTCCGTAAGTTTGTTTTCGCAACTTCGTCCGGGATAGCAAGCGCGAATCAATAAATCAAATATCACACCACACAATTCTTTAACAGTACCGCGCGAGTGTCGACCAAACTGCTTGTCGGCGCCTTATCACGGCACGGAGCTGCGAAGCCAGCGAGAATAGCCACGTGCGCACTGGTTTGCCGACACCATTGTCGTCTATGGGCAAACTTGTGTGCACGCTGTTATTCTTGCTGGCTTCACCGCTCCGCGTCGTGATAAGTCACTGGCAAGCAGTTTGAAACTTGCCGTATAGTTATGATATCCCATCGTAAGACATGACCGAACAACCAAACACAAGCCGTCAGAGCCACCAAGAAAAGCGTAGCCGGCAGTCGAGTCACATGCATCAAGCAAACCACTGACCAAACAAACAGCGGTGTTGGCTCTTCTATCAGCTGCCGATCCTCCCCGGAAGCGCTGCTGGCCGTTCCGAGTGGTGATGCCGCTGGTGCCGCTGGTGCCGCCGCGATTGTGACAGCGACCTCTGACACCACCATGAACGCCCAGTGCACAAAAGATTCCAAAAGCCTTCTGAACAAACACGCGGAATAGCCGAATGCTACTGGGTAGAGCCATAGGGTAGAGCCCGCGTGCATGATGGTGGTCTAGCGCAGCATGGTGCGTAAAATATACGAGTAAAAAATGTTTTTTTGTAAACCCGGGTGATAAGTTAAGGGTGCACAAATTATGCGAGGGCGCAAATTATGTGCGTAAATACGGTATTTCTATAATAGCCACTTACTGTGCACAGATTACAGAGCGAAATAGTCATGAATTTATTATATTTCTTCATCTTCATTGCCTCGGAGAAAAAAAAATTGCAATGTTATCGATGGACTCCAATCCTTCTATCGATGCCCTATATCGATGAACCACGCTGATTGCACGGAGCATGTAAGCACAGGTCCTTTCTAGTCCATGTCACAATTCGCATCAGTGGTGTCCCGGCTATCTGTGACGTCGGCGATATGTATTTGTCCGCAAGCTCTCCCGCAGTCTCGTCGTCGTCGCCCGCGGATACAAAGTCGACTCTGGCTGCCCATGTCAGAAATAACAGCAGAAAATTCTGCCAACTGGTTCCACAAATCATCAAGGTCTGCAACAGCTTCGCCGAGCTCACCCAACAAAGAATTTGCTCAGTCTTCACTGGCAAAGCAGGGAGCAGAATGCAGGAAGCAGTTCTGTATAGTTTCATTTCTGACATCATTCTACGACCCACTCAGCATAGACAGGGTGCCTAAGAGGTTGATCTTTAGGTTTCTTTCAGTCCTCAGGTTCTGAAGGAGCCGTTCAGTTAGATGTTTCCTACAAATAACCTTCACCGCACGGATTGTACCACGGTCCAAGGGTTGAAGTACCGACGTAGCAATTGGCGGCTGGAAGCGAAGTGCAGTGTTTCTGAAACTAGCACTGCAGCGGTGGGCACAGCCATTTTTTACGGTGAGGCAGTCATCAAGGAACCATTTGTGCGCTGCTGCCTCAACATCTTCATACTCAGCTGTGCGTACATGTCTGGCGCCGCGAGCGTCGGGTCTCTTCTCCGCTTAGCCCGAACATCAGCCTTGTTCTTCAGAATGGTGTTCAGCATGCTTCTCGGAATCCTGTATGCTGTGGCAACTTTGTAGTTCTTCTCTCCTCGTTCAACTAGCTTGATAATTTCCAGTTTCAAGGAAAAGGGGAGGTTCTGCTGTTTCGTGGCTGCCATCGTGCACACACAGAGACAATGAAACCATGTGAAACTGCCGATGGCAGCTTGGCACATCGTACATGTGAACTACGGTGGCACAGCCAGCTCTTTGCACCAAAAACACATATTCTAGTTGGCTAGGTACGTGCCTGCCGCCTATGTCATGAAAATCTGTGTCGTCATTATCCTGCGCGCACTGTGCAGCACCATAGCACTCGCAGGTCTTTGCGGGAAAGCTATCTGATTATGCTGTGGGAAATCCAACTTCTTCAGTCGACTGGAGTTCGATCAGACCTGTGGGGAAGTAACTCCCAGAGATGAGCTTTTGAAGTCACCCGGTGTTGCCCGAAGTTCGATCTGACAGTTGTGATGGCTAATTTTTGTACAATATAGCCGTACATTTGCCTATACATTTGCATTGGAGCTTTACGGTGCTCAGAGATTATTCTGTATAAAGGATAATTCAATCTATCTGAGTTCGATATAATCAGGCTCGACTGTACATGATTAGTGCATGTGATAGACAAGTGCAGTAAAGCACTAGTATGTAGTGCAGATGGATGTAATTTCTAGTTACAGTCGCAGTTACAATTTGCAGTGCTGTCAGCTAGCTGTTTACTTTTCAAGTGCATGCCACCTAGAATTATGCTTTGAAAGTTTTGAATCTGTATGATTACATTTTACTTTTGCTGTTCAGAGGCTGGTATAGAACAGCTGTATAAGTGCCATATTTGTGAGCTGTTTTTGCTGATGCTGGGCAATGGTAAATGATCACTATATCGCGTTCTCACAGCTGTGTGAACAGAAAGCAGGACTCAGATTAAATGATGCCAACATGTTTTATGTTTTATTCTCAACGGTGAAGTACTAAGCATAAAAGTGACGAAGTTGACATTGTGCAAGTGAGTCTGTATTTTTTCATACACAAGTTAAGTTTCAATGGGCTGCCAAATCTCTATTGTTAGCTCAATTTGAAAACTGCTTCGTGTGTTGCACTCCTTGCACATTGTAATTGTAGTATATTCACCCATATATTAAAAATAAATTTCTGATGAGTGATTTTTGTTCTGTTGTTTCAGCAGACAATAAAAAATATCCTTTTTTAATATCTCAGGAACTGTTTCAAATGAACAGAAAAACTTATTAAATATGTGCAGATTCATTAAATTTGATCAATCAGTAAATAAAAAGTAGTTCCAAGACCCATCCATGCCTCCCCCTTCCCCCTTTCTTTTTTTTTAATAACTTTTATGGTATTTTGTCATAGTCACAGCAGACACTTACATAGTATTGCGCTATTGGGCAGGTTTTTTCCAGAGAAGAACTGGAAATGATTGCAGAACTCTGCAAGAAACACGATGTGATCTGTGTTATGGATGAGGTGTACGAATGGATAATTTATGAAGGCGTCAAGCACATCCGGATGAGTAAGTGCATGCCCTCTGGCCTCTCCTTTTTTTTTTTTTCGTGCTTAATTTAGTATTAGATGGCATTGTGTAGTGGAACTGCTAGCTGTTGTGCAGCTGATTTGAGCAGGGCTAATTAGACATCAAGGAAAAAATGTGAAATTACTTGAATACTGGATTTTTCTTAAACTCTGGTCTAAAATCAATACAGCACTTTTTAACATAGTGTGTTCACTGTGTTCACTTGCTTTCAGTTGTATTCCTAGCATTGTGTCACTGTTGTTGACATTACTACCGTATAAATTCATGTAAGGGCTGCACTTTTTTTTTTTTAAATTAGGGCGTGAATCTTGAAGGTGGTGTGGCCCTTGCAGGAATTTAAAAAAAAAAAAACATACTTTTTTCTTAGTTATCTAGTCAAAAACTGGGTGCGGCCTTTACAGGAGATTGTATGATATTTTCGGCTGTCTGTCTAATGAGTTCTTTGCATTTCCTCTTAGACACTCTTCCTGGAATGTGGGAGAGGACCATTACTATTGGAAGTGCTGGAAAAACCTTCAGCATTACCGGCTGGAAGGTCAGTGAACTTATTATATTCTTTCATTGCTCATATGGCCTATGATTTGCATGAGGGGCTGTCAGTACAAATGATGAAATGTGATCACGAAGGTGCTGGTGATGCTGTTCTTATCGGTAGTGTGATACAGCAATATATGGTGCAAAATCTCTGGCAGGCAGGGAAAAGTTGTGTGCAGAAGTGCTTGCCCGAGTGTTCATGCTTGCTCAGAAGCAAAAAGTGAAGGCCATCTTCTCATTTTTCATGTTACTTGCTGCATGTTGCTGTGATAAAGCTCTAGTGGCATGGGCAGGTCTTCTTTCAAGTTCTTATCCCATCCCCTAGTTGGGCTCTATGGTGAGTGGCTGGCAGGCACCTCTGTCAAGCTAAAATTAAATTAATGGTTTGCCCTTCCTTCTTCAAAAAACCAGATTGCCTTGCTAAAAGAGGGTGCACTAGTGCCAAGACTTTTTTTTTTTGTCAAGATCAAAAAAACATTTTCATGGTACTGTGTTAAACATATTGAAGCAGTGGGTGGGTCAACCGGTCAGAATTTCTGACAGCCAGCAAAATGTCTGACTGATATCGTGGGTCCCAATTACGAGGAAGTGAGTGGCGACTTCCCCGTGGAAAACATATTGCCACACTGCTCACATTCTGCGAGCGCCGCCATGCGGCCGAACGGCATGGCTGGGCTCGTGTGGAAGCGAAGAAGACGACGTTCCCACTCGGATGCGCGTTGCTGGTCTTCTTGGCCTTCGGATTAAAAGCCCCCTTTTGTGTCGCCCTACGTTTGTCGGTGACATTTTGGTGGAGGTGCTGGGCATCGTCCCGTGAACGCTGACCCTGAGGACAATTCTGACGATCATCAGCGCCGCTTGGACACAACACCCGTCCACAAAGCGAGCCGCTGCCTGCGAGGCCTGCAACCTGAGTGTCAGCCACTGACAAGGACGGTGCGTACCATGACGTCTACTACTGGCAGTCAGACAGGTCAGCCTTCCGGCACTGTCCCACTGGTTGTAGTCCTCACACCTCGCTCGCCGCCAACCTTCCACGGCGATCGGTGCGAGGATGTCAAGGACTGGTTGTCCGGCTTTGACCGTGTGGCCACTTTTAACCAGTGGGATGACGACTGAAAACCACGATACGTGTATTTCGCGTTCCAAGATTCGGCGAAGACATGGTTCGAGACATGGTTCGAGAACCATGAGGCATCATTTACCAGCTGGGAAGCGTTCCGTCGTGAGTTGCTCGCTACCTTCAGCACCAACGCACACAAGGAAAACGCCGAAATCGCCCTTCGCTCCAGGTCACAGCAGTTGAACGAAAGCGTGACCATGTTTATCGAAGATATGGCGCGTCTCTTCAGTCAGGCTGACCCTGCCATGCCCGAGGCTACGAAGGTGCGCTACATCATGCGTGGTGTGAAGGAGCAGCTCTTCGCTGGCCTCATACGCGACCCTCTAAGGACCGTCGCTGACTTCGCCAAAGAAGCCACGGCCATGGAACGTTCCTTGCAGGAACGCAGTGCGTAGTACAGTCGTCTGGGCAGTGTTGCGGCCACCAACTATTGTGTGTCACTGCCAGTCGCCGGAGACGAGCCGCTTCGAGAGCTTGTGCGGAGTGTGGTTCGAGAAGAACTGCGCAACCTCCGCTTAGATGCCCCACCTGCCAGTGTTGCAGCTGTAGCCGATGCCGTCCATGACAGAATTCGGCGAGTGGTCCAGCCACCACCGGCACCACAGCCGGAGCTGTACATCATGAGCTACAGCGAAGCTCTACGGACACCACAGCCGGAGCCGTACATCATGAGCTACAGTGAAGCCCTGTGGAGACCTGCGCCAGTGCCACAGGTATTCCGCCCTGCTGCCGAACCAACGCAGGGATACCTTCCCCCCGTCGAGTTGCGTGACCCGCGCCCTGTTAGAAAAGCGGACGTGTGGCACACACCCAACAACCGGCCACTATGCTACCACTGCGGGGAGCCTGGTCATGTCCTCCGCAACTGCCCGTACCGGCGGATGGGATTAAGAGGATTTCCGCCGAGCGCACCTCGACCACGCTATGGTGAGAGACCGCGAGACATTGAGCAGTACCTGGCCGATCATGTGCTGCCCTCACCGCCTCCACGACGTCAGTCTAGGTCGCCGTCTCCAAGACGGGTTCCCAGTCACGCATCATCCGCTGACCAATTCAGACGCACGTCCCCCCGCCGGGAAAACTGAAGACGGCGGCCTCCGGGGGTAGGATTGCCGCTGCCGCATAGAGTGAACAGCCTCCATCCGACGGTTGTATGCGACGACCCGAACGCCGACCACAGCGACGATGCCACCGCCGACCCCACCGACGACCGTGTCAACGACCACACCAATGACCTCACCGACGACCCCATCGACTACGGCAGCAAACACCTCACCGACGAGTTGTCAAATAATTGTTTCCGCTGCCAAAATTCTTGTTGCCGCCGATGGCTATGACGTGTCAGCACTTGTGGATACTGGAACCGACTTTTCGGTCATGAGCAGCCACCTAGCCACGACCCTCAGAAAGGTTCTAACACCTTGGCATGGGCCGCAGATACGCACAGCTGGTTGCCATGTGGTGACGCCGGTTGGCGTCTGCACCTGCCGTATAAAGATCCGAGGTGCAACTTTCATTGGCTCCTTCGCTGTGCTACGAGAGTGTTCCAAAGAACTGATTCTCGGCATGGGCTTCCTTAAAGAGTATGGCGCGGTCGTCAACCTGCATGAGCAATAGGTATCGTTTTCAACACAGTGAGCCTTTGCTACAGACCCCGAGCCACACAGAGCAGCACTACGCATCTCTGACGACCACACAACGATACCACTGAGAGCAAACAAAGTTTGTCACAGTCAAGTGTGATACCAGCTTCGGTACTCGGGGCATTGCCGAAGCGAACATGTCGCTGCTACTGTCTCGGCAAGTTTGCGTTGCTCGCGCCCTTGTCAACCTTGTTCATGCACGTACCGAGCTCTTAGTGACCAACTTTAGTAGCAAACCCCAACATTTGACGAAAAACACGGTGATTGCCCATTTTGAAGAACTTGGCGAGCATGCCGTCCAATGTGCCTTATCCACAACGGACCACGGAGCAGCGGAACAGGACACGGCACCAGCCATTACGATCGACGTGAACCCTGACCTTCTGTCCAATCAGAAACGCCGCGTGGAAAGCTTTATTGACTCTTTCTGCGACTGTTTTGCGTCAAC
The DNA here is from genome assembly GCF_052857255.1 of Amblyomma americanum. Taxonomy (NCBI): domain Eukaryota; kingdom Metazoa; phylum Arthropoda; class Arachnida; order Ixodida; family Ixodidae; genus Amblyomma; species Amblyomma americanum. The sequence continues at coordinate 220,702,414 of NC_135497.1, read as the reverse complement.
CTCTAAGGTTCTTCAGACGCCAATAACTAAGTACTGCATTATCATCGATAGTGACCAGAGACCACTATGTCAGTGTCCTTATCGTGTTTCGTCGAAGGAACGTGATGCCATCCGCCGCCAAGTTGCCGAAATGCTCCGCGACGACGTCATACAACCATCGACGAGTCCCTGGGCATCATCTGTTGTTCTCGTCGCAAAGAAAGATGGCAGCCTACGGTTCTGTGTGGATTATCGACGTCTCAGCAACGTTACCAAAAAGGATGTATATCCACTGCCGCGCATTGATGACTCATTAGATCGCCTCCGCCATGCTACCTAGTTTTCGTCACTCGACCTGCGTAGCGGTTATTGGCAAATCGAGGTCGATGAACGTGACCGAGAAGAGACTGCCTTCATTACTCATGACGGATTGTACGAATTTAAGGTGCATCCTTTCGGCTTGTGTTCAGCCACTGCAATGTTCCAACGTATGATGGACACCGTACTAACTGACCTGAAGTGGCAGTCCTGCCTTGTGTATTTCGACGACGTGATTTTCTCCGACACGTTCAAGGAGCACCTGAAACGTTTGCGTGCTGTTTTCGAGGCCATTCGTTCCGCAGATCTGTCTCTGAAGCCTGAAAAGTGCCACTTCGCATTTAGGGAGCTCAAGTTTCTTGGCCATATTGTGGGCGCTCAGGGCGTTAGCCCTGACCCAGAAAAGACGGCCGCTGTTGCTGCATTTCTCCAGCCAACAGATAAACGAAGCTTGCGGCGTTTTCTGGGGCTTTGCGCCTATTATCGGAGGTTCGTTGAAAACTTCTCTAAGCTCGCAGAGCCGCTGACTCGCCTGACAGAAGACTCCGAACCCTTCTTCTGGGGCCAGGATCAGGAAACAGCTTTCACAGAACTTAAGGCCCGCCTCCAATCTACGCCTATCTTTGGCCACTTATACGAGAAAGCCACCATGGAACTGCACACAGATGCCAGCAATGTTGGCCTCAGTGCGGTGCTTGTGCAGTGGCAAGACGGTGTGGAACGCGTGCTCGCATATGCAAGTCGCACTTTGTCCCGTGCCGAAATGAATTATTCCACCACGGAAAAGGAGTGTCTCACTGTTGTGTGGGCAATCACCAAATTTCGTGTCCCTACCTGTACGGCCACCCATTTCGAGTCGTCAGCGATCATCACTTCTTGTGTTGGCGTTCGACGTCACTATCGTGTATAAGTCGGGTCAGCAACATAGCGATGTAGACTGTCTCTCCCGAGCTCCTCTTCCGTGCCCACCAGATGAGCCCGACGACGATTCTGCTTTCCTCGGCACTGTCACCACGTCTGACCTTGCCCGCCACCAGAGGGCCGACTGCGAACTTCTGCCTCTAATCGAGTACCTCGAAGGAACCGCTTCGTCTCCGCCCAGACTCTTCTCTCCCCAGACTCTTCTCTCGCGGACTTTCGTCGTTTTGCTTAATAGATGGAGTCCTCTGCAAGAAAAACTATAGCCCGACCGAAACTGCGTATCTCCTCGTTGTCCCAACCGCGCTTCGTCAGGAAGTTCTCGCTGCATGCCACGACAACCTTTCTTCTGGCCACCTTGGATTTTCCAGAACATTGGGACGCATCCGCCACAGGTACTACTGGCCTCGGCTTGCTGCGGTCGTCCAACGCTACGTTAGAGCCTGTCATGAGTGTCAACGACGGAAGATACCGCCGGCAAAACCGGCCGGCCTTCTGAAGCCAATTGATCCACCGAAAATCCCATTTCAGCAAGTCGGCATGGACTTACTGGGCCCATTCCCAGTGTCCTCCATGGGTAACAGGTATATTGTTGTTGCCACGGACTACCTCAACCGCTACTGTAAAACCAAGGCTCTTCCCCATGGCACCGCGGCTGAAATTGCACAGTTCTTTGTTCGCCACATTGTGCTTCGCCACGGGGCTCCCGCGGTTGTATTAACTGACTGGGGAACCGCGTTTACCTAGGCTCTTACACATGAGGTCCTGCCTCTCAGTGGCACCAGTCATAGAAAAACAACTGCTTACCATCCTCAAATGAATGGTCTGACTGAGAGGCTGAACAAGACCATTGCAGATATGATGTCTATGTATGTCGACACTGACCATCGCAACTGGGACGAAATACTCCCTTACGTCACGTTTGCGTACAACACCACCCTCCAAGAAACAACGCGCTTCACTCCCTTCCGTTTGGTGTATGGCCGGGACGCCCTGACCATGCTGGACGCAATGCTGCTCCCAGATTGTGCCCCTTCGCCTGTCGCCGGCGCTGACCAATTCATTCGTGATGCAGAAGCCGCTCGCCACCTTGCTAGACAACAGATTTGACACCAGCAGAAAACTTACGCCCGACGTACAACCTCCGCCACAGGGAGGTGATTTACCAACCCGGCGAGCACGTCTGGGTATGGAGCCCTATACGTTTGCGTGGGCGCTCTGAAAGCTTCTGTGCCGCTACTTCGGCCCCTATTAAGTGCTACGTCAACTCAGCGAGGTGAACTATGAAGTGTTCCCCCAAGGAGTCGTCCGCTCTTTTCGACCCCCCAAGCCTGAAGTCGTCCACGTGGCCCGCATGAAACCGTATTACGCCCGTTAGCCATTGTTGGAGTTCACATTCAGTGCTGCCGCCACACGCACCTTCGCACTTTCGGTGCCTCATTTCTGTTTTTCCCCCTTGCCGGAGGCATCAAGGCGATGCCTCTTGAAAGGACGGGGTCAATGCCACACTGCTCACATTCTGCGAGCGCCGCCATGCGGCCGAACGGCATGGCTGGGCTCGTGTGGAAGCGAAGAAGACGACGTTCCCGCTCGGACGCGCGCTGCTGGTCTTCTTGGCCTTTGGATTAAAAGCCCCCGTTTGTGTCGCCCTACGTTTGTCGATGACAATATAGTGACGAACTGCAATACAGCGCTCTAAAATACCTTGCTTCATTAGGAGATGTTCCTCTCTCTGTAGGCCAGTCATTAAACGTTGTCCATGGTATTATTTTTAAATATCATTTTATACACCGCCTTGGAAATGAAATGCTGGAAGGACTGAAACATTGAAACACAGGCAATGTCCCACGTGTGAAGACCTGATGTGGCAACAAAGAACTGGCTGCTAACCACCTTGTTCTCACTTTTGCTCTTACCATACTCCTAGACTCATCTCGGGTGGGACACACAAAAATCTGAGTGAAAGCTCCTTTGTGTCACATGTCAAAGATAGGGTCATGGCTCCTTGGGCTGCTGAAGTAGACTCACCTGTGTAAAATGCGCTGCACACGACCGCCCATTCGAGGACTGTGACAATGCATTCCATGGCATGGACTACAGTGGTTGCCACCTGATGTACTCACACACACATCTCTGGGCTTGAAGTGGGAAAAAGAATTGCAATGAAGATGAAGAAAACATAAGTTTTCTCTTCTGTTTTCATAGTAAAACCTAATTAATTTGAACTTCAAGGGAAACGTTCTAATTATCCCAAAGTTGAATTATTGAATGACCCCAAAAAACTAACAAGAAACCCTTGCATCATGGTAAATTTATTTGGTGTAAGACTGGGCAATGGTTGCTTGCTTTTGAAATGAGAATGGTGCGCCAGTGGCTATTTTTAGCAGTGGAGCTCTGCCACTACTATGTTGCAGACCTCAAAAGCAGCAGTGTCACATGTGAGGAGGTTTCACCACACAAGTTGTGAATGGCACGTGACGAGTGTGCAGTTTCGGCGCACTGGAAGAACGGAAGAACCACGCAAACGGAAATGCTCAGTGGCATCGAAGCAGTGAGAAAAAAAAAAAAAGGGATAGAAAAGACTAACGAAAGGTGCCAATCAGCGCCCAAACGGCACACAACTGGGCACGTTTGGCTGGTTGATGTGGGCTGGCTTGAAGCCCAGAAAAGTGAAACCAGAACTATGTGGCGTGACTGTTCTTAGAGGCTGGGCCATCGTTCGTCATTGTGCCTGCTGTTGCATGCACATTAGAGGTGTGCGAGTGAATCTGCAGCATGGAATTCAGGCTTGAGTAATGGTATTTGGACAATCGCTTGTTGTGCCAGTTATACCTGGACACAGCCTCCCTTCAGGAGCCCGTTGTTAACTGGTGTGAGACCCGTAGCATATGAATTAGCCAGCGTGCGACGCTATAAACTGACATGGGCAGTTCGAATTATCGGGATTTTCGAATTAACAAGGTTCAAATTAATGTGCTTTTACAATACATAGCTGTGGCATCGTACCTAAAGATCAAGAGCACAAATGTAAAAATGCTTGTGCTCTAAGGTGCCGTGTCTTTGAAAAAACTGTCTTGCAATTGTCATCAGTCCAGGACTGTACACTCCCTCCTATTTTCTGTAGCCACATTGCAATGCTTAATTAAAGATTTCAGTATTATTGTAGCCATATCTTTATTAAAGATGTAGGAGTAGAGAAAAACAGTTAAAACAGTTCCTATTGCAGACATTGCAGGGTAGAAAAGAAGAGGGAGTATAGTTTTCTGAAGCACCGGTTTGACAAGTTGAAAAGTGTCAAGCTCAGTGACCAACGTTTCAACTGGGGACTTGTCTTTGTTTGACAAGAGGATAAATGCAAAACCTCTGATCAGATTGTTTTTCACTGCCCTGAGGCCTCCCTCCCACCCCTTGTTAAAGTTTGCACTCTTATTACAGGTGACAGCAATGTAAAGGTAGCCCAGCCAGGATTTTGCAGACTTTGTTGTGTGCCATTTCTCACACAGAGATTGCTCAGAGTTGCAGCATGGTCCTTCCTTAGTGTGTTTCCTTTGTTTGATATATTAGGCAAACATTTGAGCATTTTGCATATTCTGACATTTTGCATATTTTGTCAGTTTCTATTTTTCTTATTAGTTATCTATGGTGAGAGTGGTCTTTGTTCGGGAAAAAAATTTTGCAAAGTTTTGACAGTATACTTTGTGAATGCAAGAGGGATAGGTGTAGGAATGACTCGTTTTTGGTATGCTTCAAGCTGACAACAAGGATTTAAATTGATCAGTTGAATTTACTTTTGCATTGTGCAGAATGTTGAAGTTTCTGTTAGGATTGTCTGTTCTGCAAGCTTGTTGCATACTTTCAAGACCTGTTTGGCTTTAGAGAGGATAGTCGTTAAAATGAACTCAGAACAAAGCGAGAAAACACTGGAGCAAGTTGTTAATGCAAAAATGATTTTAAATGACACTACTTTACCTCAAGCCTTCTTCAGATATTCAAGATTATCCTTGCTGGCAGCAGTCCATGTGGCATTATCTGATGCCCTAGACTGACAATAAAAAATAAATTAGTTTTGCACATTGATTTGAGTTTTTCTAGCATTATCTAGTCAGGAGGAAATGTTATTGCTGTGAGAATGCAGCCTCTACATTCTATGTGCAGGTGGGCTGGGCCTATGGTCCTCACCACTTGCTGAAAGGGCTGCAGCTTGTTCACCAGAACTGCATCTACACCCTCAGCACCCTTCTGCAGGTGAGTTAGCAGCCTCTTCATTTTCTTTTTCTCTGAGCACAAAAGTTCTTCAAATTATACCACTAGCATATGCGTGTGTACACATTTTTCATCCTGATTTCAGAGTTATGACATGTTTCCCTCTGGCTGCACCTCTTAGAACAGGGAAGGGAAGACTACAATGTGGGACCTTCCTTAGTGGTGCATGCCCACACCACGTGGTAGCTGCATGCGAGTTCCCACCTGAAGTAGATTGCAAGGCGCTTTGTGTGGAAATGATCCCAGGCCACTTGGAAATCATTGTTTTTTTGTCACCAGGCAGAAGACAAAAATGTTGTCTTGTGTTTTGAACCCACCCATGATATGGTGTGAGGTACTACTCTACGCGCTCCGAAAAGGTGTCTTGTTTTTATAAGCATTGATGATGTCTAGCAGCAGTGATGTAGCAGCAGCGGTAACAGCAGCAGATGTGATATCTTTTTGAAGCCACATGTACTGTTCACATCAAAATAGGCATAACTTTGAAAGGTTAAAGCCTGGACTATGTGCTAGTATCATGTCTCAACTATAAAGAAAATGCTCAGGCAGTAACCTTTTTTTACGTAATGGGTGAACAGGCAAGGCATATTTTTGACACTTCCTCATGCATTGCTGTGATCATTATGAAGCATAACTTAGTCAAAAACTTTTGCATGTATTTCATCAGTGTTATGTATGAGTTAGTGGACAATGAAGCACACTAATGATGCACACTAGTGAAATGAGCTCCGAGACGGCCAACCAGTACTTAATAAGTACATCAGTGCCCTTCACAATATGGCCAAGTTTAAGTGTTGTGACCAGTAAAATTGACTCCTTAGGGATTGAGGATCCTCGGTTTTTGTGAAAAAGCTGTGAAGGCAAAGACTGTTAGAAACAGGCCATTCTCTTGGTAGCACAAAATCTAACAAAACCAGAAGTTATGTCCAGCTGTCCATCACTACGAAGACAAGCAGCTTACTTTGGGGTACTATACATACACCTATAGAAAGTTTCAATTTGAAGATGTCTTGATGTAAAAAAAATGGGCTATTTGTTTCTATTTTTTTTTAGCACCATCACTCAGCTATGGCTCAGCTGGAACTTGCATGCATAGATAATGTGGTACCAAACTGATAAAAGTGCCAAATTGGTCTGTTTAGGGTTTTAGCTGCGATAATTTGGTTCCAGTTCAGTCTGTATAAGAAGAGAAAAAAATGTAGTTATTGGAAAATTGGTTCAATGTTGCTTCATGTTTGCCTTCTTGTTTCTGCGCACACTTGGCAGGAAGCAATAGCCGTAGGCTTGGAAAAGGAAATGGAGAGGGTATCTGACCCTGAGGGATACTGGAACAGTCTATCAAGCTCTCTGCAGAAGAAGCGAGACTTCATCTGCAGCTTTCTCAGCTCTGTTGGTATGACACCCACTGTGCCAGAGGGAGGTTATTTCCTTGTCTGCGACTTTTCTCAGCTGGGTAAGGAGGCCTGCTTCGTAAAATGTGATGTAATCTTGAGTATTGATTCTAAGGTGGTTGCAGGCTGTGCTCTTCATTCCAGTGCAAATGTGAAATGATCAATCATTGTTCAACAGCTGTGGTCATGTGGTGCTGTAGTTAATATCCTGCAGTTACTATACTGTCATTCATTGTAAATCATGCTCAATAGAGGGCATACCAGATGAAGCAGATAAGCATGGTAGGTTGCCCTGTGAGTTATCTGATTTGATAGCAAGCCTCACTGGACAATACCAAACAAGAAAATATCACACAGTCATCCTGCCTTTATTGCGTGAGCATTTGGTTCTGGTTCCTGGCACCCAAAGGATGTTTGGTCTTTGCAGCGTCAAACTCATAGTCCCTCTGGTCCTGCGGTCAGCTAGAAAATGTAATGTTGGGCACTTCTCTTTCATAAGAGAAAAAGAGCAAAACTTCTGTGCTTTGGAAGCACAGAGGACTTCACTTGTCTAATACAGTTATCACACTGGCGGCCTCAGCACCATTGAGTCAGTCATCAAAATTTTCAAGGGCCATCCAGATGCACCGCTGCCACGCAGGCATTTCAATGATCATTGATAGCCAAGCATGCAATCTGACAGGTGGTGATAGGCACAGCAACATTCAGTAAAAACACTTGGAGTGAACCAGTAAGTAAACTACAAGTTCCGTATTGAAGTAAATGTTGCTTTTAATTGAAAGCTGTTTGGGAAAAGCTAGTATTCAAATACTTCATAGTTTAACACAATCCAGAGGCATCGATGGCAGGGTGGTAATGGGCAACGATGCCAATGATAAGCACTCATTTTTTTGAAGCAGTGACCATTTCTGTACTGTTCACAGCTTCTATCCTTGCAGTGCTTGTGGGGCACTTCTTGTTCTCGGTCAGTGCGAAGCACGCTAAGAAGCAAAAACAGAGAAACACAGGGGCATGACGCATAACAAAAAAGGCATTGCTTCATTTATATCTGACGGTCTGTGGAGCTGTCATTTTGGCTCCTGAATAGAAATAAGTTTGCGGACAAGTTAATTTAGCCTAAAATTTGCATTTAAGACAGATTGTTTTTGTTTCTAATTTCTGTATTTTGCTTTTTTTTTTTCTCCATGTAGGGAGTGCAAGGCTGCTCTCAAAGTCCCTTGAGATTCCAATCCCCATTTGACAACCTTTATTGAGTCAATCCCCATCAAGTTCAATGCTCAATCATTCAATCTGCATTGAGATTATGGTGACTGACTCAGTGGTCATTGAAGCTGTCTTTTGACAGTGGTACAAGTAATTATTTGATTGAAGACATCCCTCTTCTCGAAATGCTAGAGGCCTGTGTATTATGCGATGTCAGTGCAATTTAAAGAACCCCAGGTGGTCGAAATTTCCAGAGCCCTTCACTACAGCGTCCCTCATAGCCTGAGCCTCTTTGGGACGTTAGACTCCCATAAAGCAAAGCAAAGCATTCCTGCTCTATGCTGTTCAAATTTACAAAAACACTAATGGCTTGTTTGTTGTGTTGCTGAAAAGATACTAGCAAGGCAATAATAACTTACAACTCTAGAGCAAGATCTTTTGTGCTGTAAAGGTTTGCGGCAGCTCTGTATTCTTATTTTCTAGCGATGTAACTGATCTCAACCTGCCGCTGTGGCTCAGTGGCTGTGGCATTCGGCTGCTGATCCCAAGGTCATGGGTTCAGTCCCGGCTGTGACGGCCATGTTTTGGTGGAGGCGAAATACAAAAACACCCGTGTGCTGTGCGATGTCAGTGCAAATTAAAGAACTCTAGGTGGTCTAAATTAATTCAGGGCTATTCTCTGCCGCGTCCCTCATAGCCCATGTGTTGCTTTGGGATGTTTAACACCGCAATTTACAATTTTTTTTGTGATTGATCTCAAGTGGATGTCATATGTAGCTGTTCTCTCATTCAAACTCGCTGAAATGCAGCAGATCATCATGTTATATCATACCAGAAAAGCTTATCTGTAATGAAGGATGAAATTTGTAATGCCTCCTGTTCGCTGCCCCAGCCTGCCATAGTGAAGCATTGACCACTGGTCGAACACACCCTATGCACTTAGTAGCCTTCAGCATGTTGCATGTGTTGGCATCAAACCTTGACCACCCCATTAGTTCTCCTCTTCTTGTAGACTGTATATCTTATGTCATTGTCTTAGGATGCAGCCACATGAAGTACTGTTGCCCTCTCACTGTACAAAATGTGATGGCAGTAGGAAGGAATATAGTAGCAGCCAGGTGCAGGTTTTGGTTCACCTTGTATTGTACGGAGCAACATTTGAATGAACAGATTTTAGTGCAAAATATGTTTAAATCCCACAAACGTTTTGCACGGTATACCTTGTATGCCTTATTGGACCACAGTTGTCCTGAATTTGCACTTCAAGATTTGTGATCCTCGGCTATGCCTACTGTACATTTTTTGTTGAAAGCTATATGTACTCACTGTATAGCAGTAACCATGGCCACCCTAGCTACTTAATGTGTTTAAGGCTCGTGTTTTAAACATAGTTGCAGCCTGGAGATGTTCCATTGACAGTTGGTGAACACTGAGGTGTGCAAAGGATTGAAGTTTTCTGCAGCTAACTGACATTTGTGCCAGAAGTGAAGGTTATGTAATAGCGGAAGACATATAATGCAGCACGCAAAGCACATGGGGACCAACAACACACAAGTATTGCCCTGGGAGGATTTTCAAAGCTTCCTCCGCCACAAGAAAAAAAACGGTGAAAGCTGTGAGAAAATATTACCAGATCTTCTCCTTTATCAGCTTGCAGAATTTTGTACTGTACAAAAAAGCAGAATTTCTCCAAACCTGTGTACCTTCCTCATTGGTTAAAATTAAAAAAAAAAAAAATGTTAGCTGGGCTTTTCTGCAGAGCCCAGGAGTTTGCTGTCAGCAGTATCCAATGGTCGTGAAATTCCTGCCACTGCACGACACTGTTGACATTGATTGTTATTTTTCTCATTTCTGCAGTTGGAGAAATGTATTTATGTCTTGTTTTTTTTAACCTCCAGCTTTGTCCCATGAGTTTTGTACACATAGCGTAATGAAATTTTAACCGCAAAAAAAATGTAAACCAAAGCAGTGGGACTGGAGGATTAGGCTCATCATTGTGGAATCGCTTGTGGTCTTCATTCATAAGTGTAGCTTATCTGTAAAGTTACTACTGTCATAGTCTTCACTTGAATCAATGGCACCCTTGTTTTCTGGATTTAGCTTTGCATCACTGTCTTTCAGTGTGGACGAAGTTAAAAGCTTTTATTTCAGCATATTTTTGTTCATTTTCAGCATGTAGGCAGCCATTTTCTTTTTGCACCACTGTCTCTGGCCAACAAAGTGCAGCTAAGATGCAGCACCCCCCCCCCCCCCCCCCCATCCCCCTTAAGAAAAAAAGAACATACAAAGCAACCCGTACACCACAATCTAGCATTAGGAACTCAAATTATGGGCAAAATTTAGTCTAGTGTGAATCCATTGTGAGCTGAGATTGTCATTGGTTGTGCTATTGGTAAAACTTGTCATGAGGAGTATGGTGTGCCCATGGTAGCAAAAGAAGAGTGAAGCTCTTTTGTCTTGTGCTTCTGTCTGAGCGAACAGGCATATGATGGTATTTATTTATTTGTTCTTTTCAAGCCTCTAAAGTGAAGTTGGAGGGGAATGAGCCTAAGGATTACCTTTTTGCAAAGTGGCTGTCCAGGTCAAGGGTCAGTATACCACATTGCTGATTTCTTTTTTTCTGACGCTTGTAAAAGGTACATAATATCTCAACTCTGGTGCAGTCATATTTGAGTATTGCTAGTGACTGTGTACTGTTTATTAGTGTAAAATGTCGTTTTATTTTTAATGGCACTTTCGTGGGCACTTTATTTGTGTCGTGATACATGTGGGTTGTATTGTTTATGCTTCTGTTTAATGTTAAATGTGCAGTCAAGTTTTATTTCCTTCAGCTAGCTTTTGAAGTGTTTGCAAAAAGTGTTTCTGCTATTTTTGACCATCTTTGTTTTTATTGCTAGTCGAAGAACAGTAGGTGTGCACCCTGTTTGTGCAGGTGAGCATGGCCATTAAATGGATTTGGTGTTGAAATTAAACCTGTGCACCTAGGTTTGAGACACTGTTCGAGCAAACTTTTGCAAGATGTGAAATGAAGTTCACCCTTTTCTACTTGGAATATTTGTGTTGTGCAGCCAGATACTACGTAACAAATATTTTTTCAATCTAGTTCATTGCAGCTCAGTGACATGCATTGATTCAAGAGTATGCTTTTGAAAGTGGTCAATGGAACTCATTTCAGAAGCTACAAGGCATTCCCCCTAGTGCCTTCTATGGTGCAGACCATAAACCTCTTGCTCAGGATTTGATACGATTCTGTTTTATCAAGGTGAGTGTCAAGGAAACACCTACTAATGAATGTGTCATCTTTACACAAGTACCCTTGAAACTTGTTGATGAAAAATTTATTTTTGGCAGGTAGCAAGTGCCTTGAAAAACCCTTTCTCTCATAAAAAAAGGCCTTCTTGCACGTTTCTGTCATGTTCTGGGTTCTATAAAAAAGTCACCACATCAGTAGCTGCTCAGTGCTAGCCTTAAAAATCTTGTGAGCTCGATACGCGCTATGTAAACAAGACCTGGCACCACTGCTTCTGCTAATGCTCGAAAGCCTTGTGAGAAGCACAGAATGAAGTATTGAAAAGCATTGTGGTTTTTCACAATAATACTTCAAGCAGGAAATGTGCATGTGGTGTGAAAAAGAAACTAGTGTAGTTCAACGTGACAGGCAATACCTAATTCATATTCAGCCAGCAGTTACTGCCTGCATTGTTTGTTGTTTACTAAGGTATTTTTCTGTTGACAAGCCTTGCAGCATTTCTCCACGTTAGATGTGGAAATTCAGGCAAAATTTGCTCTGTTTCTCTTTGTATTCAACTGCACAATGCATTACTTTAGTACTGAATGTCACAGTGTACTGTTAGACATGCTGTGGCATTCTTTTGCTTATCTTATCCCTTGGTTCTGTGTGTATCTATATGAAATAAACTGCTAGAGCTATGTGATGTAAAGCATGCTTTTGGAGCAGTGGGTTGCTTCTCTAGCTTTGTTTCTTATTCATCACAGATGCTGCTTTGTAAAGTAGTTGAATTTTGTGGGGCTTTCAAATTAGTTTTTCATTTGGATTAACGAAGACCATGGTAGTGAGGCAAAAGCTTACATATTATCCTAGAAATGAATTAACATAATTACGCAGCTCTTAAATGCATGCTATATCATTTTTCTTCGTAGTGTCAGAGTTTCTTAGTACGTTATTGTAACCTGAACTAAGTTTTAGCTTCTGCATTTGGAAAATGTGTTGTATCAACAGACACTGGCTTTTTTCAGACTGCAGTGCACCTGTGTTCATACCTTATCTTAGATGAACTAGTTTCTTGTTGCTGCTTTAATGTGTTGCTGTTTTGCTGTGGCATGCTAATGCCAGCTCTTCTCTGGTGCTTTCTACTTCTATTCTGTAGCTGTCAGATGTCTGAGATGCTTGCTTTATTTGGGAGCTTCACGAGATGTTGCTGCAAAGCAAGAGCTGCTGCTGGGGTAAAGGGGCGTGGCGTTTCGCTACTATTCTTTTTGACATAAGTGGTCCAAGCAAGGTCACTGATAGTGTTGCGGTTATGTTATCTGTGGTCGGGTACAACTTAAATCTGTAGTGAAGCTCCGCCCACGTTCAAGACCGCCGCCACACAGGATTCCTCCATGACGAAAATGTAGTCGGTGGTAGAAACTTTTCTTGTTACCTAAACAAGAAGCTGAAATCCAGGGTTCGACGGAAACCCGTCTGGTCGGGTATGTTCATGGCGGAAAACCTTCAAGCGCCGACCAATCGTTAAAAAGATGACGTTTCGGCCCCGGCTTACGGGGGCCTTGTTCACAATGAAAGAAAGACAGGAGTGAAGGTAAGTTATATAGGTTTCATGGTATGACGCAAGCAGCGGGAGTATATCGGGGGTAGATTGCCTTCGTTGCGATTAAGCGTGTTTGCCGTCGTCTGAATATAAAAAGATTCTAGGTAATGCCTTGTCGTCTTGCTCTTTTCTTTTCCGATTATCTTCGAGCCGTCCCAGTCGATGTCATGGCCCTCGGAGATAGCATGATCAGCCAGTGCGTTTGTTGCCACGCGCTTGTTCTTGACATCATTGTGGTGCTGCTGCAATCTTTTCCGAAAATCACCTGTTTCACCGATATAGACATGCTCGCAATCAGCGCAGGGAACCCTATACACGATGCCCGGGAACTTCTCCTTCTTTATCTTGTCTTTCACTGTAACCAACGCGTGTCGCAGCTTCTGCGTGGGTACATGTGCGACGTCGACTTCGTACTACTGGAATATGCGGGATAAACTTTCACTTACTCCGGGGACGTAGGGTATCGGAATCCTTTTCTTCTTCTCTCGCTGGGGTTGCTGTGGCGGCGGGTGAGCTAGGCGATTCTCGGATTTTCGTATAAAAGAACTGGGATAGCCCGAAGCCATCAGGTTGCGGCGAACGGTGTCCAGATCTGTCTTTTTCTCTTCCAGCGTAGAGCAGAGGTTCTCCGATCGGCGGACCAGCGAGGCAACAACGGACTTCTTGTGACAGGTCGGGTGTACGGAACTGAAGTTGAGGTACATGCCAGTGTGCGTGTCCTTCCTGAATACACTGAATGATATTCCAGGGCCGTCGCGTTTCACCAGAACGTCCAAAAAAGGCAGACGGCCATCTACTTCCTCTTCCGTGGTAAACTGTATGGCCGGTTCTATGCTGTTCAGGTGCAAAAGGAATGTACTCACAGCCGATTTCTTGATTATGCAGAAACAGTCGTCCACATAACGAAGAAAGACTTTCGGGCGCGGCGTGAAGCATGAAAGGGCGCGGGACTCCAGTGACTCCATTGTCAAGTTCGCAGCGGTCACAGAAATTGATGCTCCCATAGCCGTACCATGAACCTGTTTATATATGCTCTCCTGGAACGTGAAATAGGTGCTTGACAAGCAGAACTGAAGAAGTCTGCTGAGGTCTGGAACTTCAATGGGTGTTCTTTCCGGTAGGGTTGCATCCGCCTGGAGCGCATCTTTGCAAACCTTCACGGCCAGGTCAGTGGGCACGCTCGTAAACAGTGACTTCATGTCAAATGACACCAAAATTTCGTCGTCCTCTACAACCATGTTGCGAACCTTTTCAATGAAGTCGTGTGAGTTGTGCACGTGCGTTTCGCTTTTACCAACCAAAGGGGAGATAACACGATGCAAATAGTTCGACAGCTTGTGAAGCGGGGAGCGGGTGAAATCGACGATTGGGCGCATTGGGTTGCCTTCTTTGTGGATCTTTGGCAGTCCATACAGAGCGGGAGCGGAACCATTGTGGCAGAGGAGGAAGTAGTAGAGGGACTTGTGTTGTGTTGTCCCGCCACAGTCCCTCTACTACTTCCTCCTCTGCCACAATGGTTCCGCTCCCGCTCTGTATGGACTGCCAAAGATCCACAAAGAAGGCAACCCAATGCGCCCAATCGTCCATTTCACCCGCTCCCCGCTTCACAAGCTGTCGAACTATTTGCATCGTGTTATCTCCCCTTTGGTTGGTAAAAGCGAAACGCACGTGCACAACTCGCACGACTTCATTGAAAAGGTTCGCAACATGGTTGTAGAGGACGACGAAATTTTGGTGTCATTTGACGTGAAGTCACTGTTTACGAGCGTGCCCACTGACCTGGCCGTGAAGGTTTGCAAAGATGCGCTCCAGGTGGATGCAACCCTACCGGAAAGAACACCCATTGAAGTTCCAGACCTCAGCAGACTTCTTCAGTTCTGCTTGTCAAGCACCTATTTCACGTTCCAGGAGAGCATATATAAACAGGTTCATGGTACGGCTATGGGAGCATCAATTTCTGTGACCGCTGCGAACTTGACAATGGAGTCACTGGAGTCCCGCGCCCTTTCATGCTTCACGCCGTGCCCGAAAGTCTTTCTTCGTTATGTGGACGACTGTTTCTGCATAATCAAGAAATCGGCTGTGAGTACATTCCTTTTGCACCTGAACAGCATGGAACCGGCCATACAGTTTACCACGGAAGAGGAAGTAGATGGCCGTCTGCCTTTTTTGGACATTCTGGTGAAACGCGACGGCCCTGGAATATCATTCAGTGTATTCAGGAAGGACACGCACACTGGCATGTACCTCAACTTCAGTTCCGTACACCCGACCTGTCACAAGAAGTCCGTTGTTGCCTCGCTTGTCCGCCGATCGGAGAACCTCTGCTCTACGCTGGAAGAGAAAAAGACAGATCTGGACACCGTTCGCCGCGACCTGATGGCTTCGGGCTATCCCAGTTCTTTTATACGAAAATCTGAGAATCGCCTAGCTCACCCGCCGCCACAGCAACCCCAGCGAGAGAAGAAGAAAAGGATTCCGATACCCTACGTCCCCGGAGTAAGTGAAAGTTTATCCCGCATATTCCAGTCGTACGAAGTCGACGTCGCACATGTACCCACGCAGAAGCTGCGACACGCGTTGGTTACAGTGAAAGACAAGATAAAGAAGGAGAAGTTCCCGGGCATCGTGTATAGGGTTCCCTGCGCTGATTGCGAGCATGTCTATATCGGTGAAACAGGTGATTTTCGGAAAAGATTGCAGCAGCACCACAATGATGTCAAGAACAAGCGCGTGGCAACAAACGCACTGGCTGATCATGCTATCTCCGAGGGCCATGACATCGACTGGGACAGCTCGAAGATAATCGGAAAAGAAAAGAGCAAGACGACAAGGCATTACCTAGAATCTTTTTATATTCAGACGACGGCAAACACGCTTAATCGCAACGAAGGCAATCTACCCCCGATATACTCCCGCTGCTTGCGTCATACCATGAAACCTATATAACTTACCTTCACTCCTGTCTTTCTTTCATTGTGAACAAGGCCCCCGTAAGCCGGGGCCGAAACGTCATCTTTTTAACGATTGGTCGGCGCTTGAAGATTTTCCGCCCTAAACAAGAAGCTTATCACAAGAAAAAAATTATAAGCTCTAAAATTTTGATACCTAGCTTGTTTAGTATCGTCAACTATTAAAAAGCTGATTTCATTTACTGTTGTGATTGGCCAGCGGAATAATACAGGATGCCGCGGACCGTGAGTTGGTGTTACCAACTGCTGTTTCTTTAAGTTGTATCCTACAATCTAATAGAGCCTTATTAGCTTATGTGCAGTCAGTGTCAAATAAAACTCAAATAAGACAATGAAAATGGAAACAATAAATCAAGAACATCTTAGTGGAAGGAGAATGTATACTAGTGCGCTTGATTTTTACTTCGAGGGTGTGAAGACCGTTGTTGCATGGAAGTCTTAATGAACGCAGCCTGTATTTTTTCTGCAGCATCTAATATTTTTGTTTTTTGTTCATGTTTCAGTTATCCTGTTTGCATTTCATTTAACACTGATGGTGCATTATGTATTGTTATGTATTAGCTTGTGTATTCTTATATAAGTATGCTCAAAGGGGCACTTATTAATGCTAAAGCATTATATGGCTCAGTTGTGTCCGCAAAACTTGTCTGCAAAATGTGTTCACACGATGACATCACTCCAGATGAATAAATGTGCAAAAGCTTAATGATTGTGAGTAATAAATTAATGGTGTTATATGTCATGATGCAGAATGTCCTCACACAGTTAATTAGTAAAAGCAATTAAATTAATCAGTGAACTTAAGAAAAATGAGCTAATTAGTAAATGTGAAAATAACAAAATGAAAAGCTTCGACGTGATCACTAATTAATGTTGGAAAGAGACTCGTGGCACCGTCCGCCGCAGGGACAATGCTGGTTTGAGCGACAGATATCACATGTGCAGAGTAAATCCCAGTGATGTCATCACTGGCTGACCTCAATGTGTTGGCAGTATTCCCGAATACATTCACCAAAATTTTGAGCAACCGTTCGTCATGCAGCATTCTGGGTGATGTCATAGCATTTCTCTTTGCATATAGCTTACATGTTTTAGTCATGTTGTAGGCTAGCTTGCAACAGGGGTTCGGACCAATGACATCTGCACCTTTAGTTGCATGCTTTAAGGTGCGGTGGACACAGATGTGGAGATCTGAGAGCTACTGCTTTCTTTCCTTTCCTCAAAAACCTTTCCTGTCCTCAAAGCACATGCTTTCGCACTTTAAGTGCCCTCAGAATTTTTATCTGTAGCACTTGGGTAGCCTTTTATTTCATGTGCAGTTGATGCAAAAACTTTTTCTTCTTCAAGGATGACTCAACTCTTCAGAAGGCTGCTGACATTTTGGCAGAGTTGAAGAATATGTCCTGAGGTGTGCAGTAGTGGGCAGGTGAAATCCTTATGTAGTGCAGCATTTAGCAACATTTTTTCTGCATTTCACCTTGTAGCCTTGTGGATGAATAAATATAATCAATATTTTTTTTACTGTGGACTGTGCTTCAGTGCGGTAGCTGGTCACACACATTTTCTGCTTTCACGGTCACTGTGCAGAAATTGACAGCCATACTGAAACATGCTGCTAACACATCTTATGGCATCAGATGACCTTTTTTGAGCAACTGTTTGCTTGCAGTTACAGCCTGTAGGAAAGAGAGTCTATACAGTATAATCTCTATACATACAGTGTACATACGTACATGTGAGCCTCTGCGGTAGCTCAGTGGTTACGATGCTTGGTCGCTGACCCGAAAGACGTGGGGTAGATCCCAGCCATGGCTGTTACATTTCGATGGAGATGAAATGCTACAGGCATATGTACTGTGCAATGTCTGTGCATGGTCACTAAAAAAATGCCTGTGGCTTAGCTCGGCTAAGCCCGGTTATGCAAGTGAAAGCTTTGTTATGCGTGGTTATGCTGTGTCTCTTCGTCCGTCGCCGAAGTTGTGGTTGAGGCAGAAGCAGCAGTAGCTGCCTCCAAATCTCTTTGCTGCCGCCTTTTGGCATCCTTCAGTCACCGTTGAGCCAGTCGATGCTCCCGTTCTTCGCCGTTCTCTACCGCTAGCTTGGCATGTTTAACTTCCCTACCTCTTGCTAAATACTTAGCAGGATTGGCAACGTCAGCCGGATGATCAGACTCAGCCTGTAGTCTACGAGGCCATCCCGACGGCTTGGACGGTCCTGGCTGACTCGCTTCATCCATAGCGAGAAACTGCTAGACAGCAGTTAGTATGCACGCGAGAGCGGTGCCAGCTCCCTTTCAAGCGAACGGCGAGTCACGTGGCTAGTCGTGTGGACACAGCTGGCGAGGCGGCGGTTGGCGCAGCGGCGGCGGCATGCGGCTGCAGCGAATTACGTGGTACATCACGTGGCTTACACTCCTCCACTTGAAGGTCAAATGTACCGCGCCGATGACCTTGGCTCGACAAGGCTAATGAAGCTTTTGCTTTAAAAGCACAGATGTTCGAAATTTTCCGAAGCCCTCCACTACAGCATCTCTCATAGCCTACATTCATTATGAACCAAGGAAAAGGTGCAGCGCAAAAGCATGCAACCACACAAGAAGAAAGGACAAGACACCAGCGCTGACTGACAACTGCCGAGTTGTCAGTCAGCGCTTGTGTCTTGTCCTCTCTTCTTGTGTGGTTGCATGCTTTTGCGCTGCGCCTTTTCCTTGGTTCAAAATGCACCAACTATCCCAAAAAGAAGTTTTACCGATTCATTCATTAATAACCTCCATAATTGCATAGTACATTTTCGTGCCAACAGAAGTGCAGGGGCACTTGTGGGCAGGCCATAGCAGTCGACAGGCACATACTCTGCACCAACAAATAAGGAGTAATAAACTAAAGGTACAGCCCAAGGGGTTTGCTTTTGAGGCCTGCAGCATGCCTCGTTATGCATCCTCAGTGACCCTAATCTCTCGAAGGAGGAATGGCTTTGCGTCCTCAACCCTCCCAATCTTTGGACTAATTAATGTGCTAGGCCCTAGGGAGCTGTGCTAAACAGCTTAGAAGCAAACCCCTTGGGCTGTATACTCTTGACGAGGGCTGTACATAGAGCACAATAGTTGGTAAAAACACATTCACATTCGACACTGTTGTCTGCTGAAACAACCAGTTTTTATTTTCATGTTTCACTTGAGCAGCTGAAAGCAGGTGTAATATTTCTGTGGGCAGTCTCTTGAAGTAGTACAGAACATGAATTCTATGACACCTTTCCCCATAGTTCATGCATACTCTTGGCAGTTTAAAGGAGTACGTTTCTGTGAAACACCTTAGGAAGTTTTAACTCAATCGAAAAAAAAAAGTTTCTTGTGATAGCTATGAAAGCATAAACATCTGAGGGAATGTAGATTTCGGCATTCAATATTTTAGCCCTTTCATCCAAGTTTTCCTATTTTCATATAAAATATTATTTGCATTGCTTCATAGCAATTTATTTGCCTTAAGAATTCAGAAATTTGAGCACAAGCCATAGATCTTATCATCTGAAACTTTTATAATCTAAAACGAACAAAATCTGTGTGCAGGAACACTGTAAATGCACTGAAGTGTGTATGTTTACAGATGATGGGATCTATTTATGGCCGCTTGCCAGCACTAGCTGATCGCAGTGCTTAACACGCAATTGGAAATCCCAGCATTGGTGATGTGCGGGCAGAGTTTCGTGCTCAAGCATGCAGTCGCAGCTTGTGCATTTATATCATTCGTAGTGGCGTGGGAGTGTGTTCAGAACGTTCAAAATTCTGCACATTATACACAATGCTTTCTGGCCAGGGGATTTTACAAATTTGTATTGTGCTGCTATATGTATCAACCATGATCTTATCGAGATCTTACTGTAGTAGGGAGTACATGAGTGATCTCAGAACGGCCGTTCTCCTCATATTCATCTTGTTTTCCACACTACAATGGTTGGTAAAAGGGCAGTAAATTTATTTGTCAGAGCACTATTTTTAAAACACCAAAGGGAGTTGGAGAGGGTGGATGCAGTACACTAACAAGAAAATGGACTGCTCCATGATGGCAGACTTGGAATGCATTATTGCATTTCCGGTGCTGGGAGAAAGGTGGATTCAGTCTGGTTATCCTTGTGAAAAAAGTTTTTTTTTTACAGATCAGCATGGCACAGAGGTGGCTACTTTGTTGAGTTGGTTCACATGCGATAATTGACGGTTGCAAAATGAATGCATGTAGAAGGATTGATTGAGCAAGGAAATGTTATCAAAATAGAAAATTTCAAATGATTTTCTTTCAATTGTTTATTGCCAAGTATGGAAGGCTGAGACCTGATTCTGTTAATGCGAATAGCAGTCGCAGAATCGTTAGTGAAGCAAAAATGGGTACTTTTATTTTTAACAGATTCTATGGTACCCAAGTAGCTTTTGTCTCACTGACTGATGCACATGCTAATTTTGGGCAGGTTAACCTGACGTCGTACGTTATGTGAACATGAAGATACATCTATCTAGTGCCGCACCCCATCATTAGAGAACATCCACTGGATGCTCCCACTATGTCCTCCGATATCGAAGGTATTCACTGGAAAATCAAATTTCTGCAGGACATGTGATGGTCTGTCAGGCACTAGAGGGTAACTGCTGTGGCAGTCTGTGGCGTGTTGAAATGGCAGCTGGGGACAAATCTGTTTTGGACATTTGGGCGTAATGCAGCAGCCAAAAATCCTTTCATGCATGCTTTCAGCACTTTTCACAGTATAGTCTGTGGACACTTTGCATGCATCTATCTACACAACCACTTCAGCACATCACGGTCTTCAAGCTGTGACAAATACTGAGGTTTTCAGTTACTTAGCATCGAAACTTGAAATGCCCATTTAAACTGGCAGCTTTGAACCCACAAGCGAAGTTTCAAGAATTTTGTTGGTATCAAAAAGGCATGTTTTGCATGGCACTAAGCATGATGAGAGTCTTACTTTAAGGATACTGTTTTATTTATGCTGCTGTTTTGTGAGCTATTTTGCAGCAAGTTTTCAAAGACATACATGTGTGTGTTTACACTTTATTGGATACCTAAAAGTAACAAAGACAAATTTGAAGAATATGAAATGTACATTGCAAGCTTCCTGTATCAGTTATTTCGCATGGCAACCTTGCAATTATACAAAAAAATTCTTTACAGTTTTACCCAGCTCACATTGAGAACACAAGTTGGGCTTGTTTGAAGCCTTTCCAACTAATATATGTTCATATATGCAACCGAATAGTAGTAAAGCTTTTTGAGGTCAATGTTTGTGTACTTCTATTAAAAGTGTGATGCAGGCTGCCATTGATGGGTGCTCCTGAGTGTATAAAAGACATCTGGCATAGGATATCTGGATCAAAATCAGGTGCCTTGTGATGTCCATGATTGATGCGGCATTAGCTGGGTTCCATTAATTCTGTGGGCCAGCAGAAGGGATGGAAAAATGAAAGGCTAAGTGTTGTTGGCTGCCTCCTGTACCAATTAATGTCATGCTGAAGAAGAGAATGATCATTTCCATAAGTGGGTGCTCACTGGTAAAAATGCATCTCCCACCTATGAGCCTCCACCAACCCACCTCCACTCTCCAAAAGTCTCCGCCCACCGGAAGCACATGCAGCACCAGAATGAAGAAATGATGGCAAAGTCAAGCTTCTACCCACCAGGAGGCCATGCAGCAGTAGAAGTAAAGAACGATGGCGAAATCAATTTCCAAGACTCAGTGGGAAGAAAATCATTGTAAAAGCAAAAATGTAGACGCAAAGCAAAATGTACAGTCTGGCCGGAATGAAATAGGAACATGCGTATGTCATACTTTTGAGCTTTGCAGCTAATATTCCTTTACAACCGGTTTACGAATATGTACTTTGGTAGACCCTTTGCCCTGAAACATGAATCAGGCTAGTCGTACACACTGGAGCTGAACATACAGGGGTAAAATATTTTGTTCACACGCGTTGTTCACATTTCATTCCGGCCTGTGTACAACCAATATTTGCAAACAAATTTCTTGCATCATATCTTATGATTGTCAATTTTTTTCTGTACCAGACATTTCTTAGCACACAGCCAAAACTTTGAAATGCAGCAAAAGATAATTAAATCGTCTTGAGACCGAAATGATTATATCCTAAATGCTTGAAGAAAAAAAACCAGTGACAATTTATGCTCCAGGTCTTGGGAAAGGTGTGATGGTTGCATCTCTAAAGAAGGTAAATGCATACAATACCAGACGAAACCTTGTGGGATGCAGATCTAAGGAAAAATTTATTTCTGCATGGTTAAGCACACCACTAAAAGGCCTGGAAGCATTAGGTAGCATCCATGTTGTGCCTGCTGGAATGAAAACCAGCCAACTTAACAATGAGGCAATGCAGCAATAATTTTTTGTTCTGTGCACCAGCGTCCTATAAAACTTCATACAGTGTTGCCCGCACAAAACACGGAAGGGTTGTTATGATGAAGCTTTATTAATAACCGTTTCATATTTCATCCTGTTCTTTCCGACCTCACAAAAAGTGTTGTCAACTGACTTAAACTTACAATAAGCTCTTTGATGTGAATGCACATATCTTGAAGTTTTCATGTCGCTCATGATCACACTCAAAGCTCATAAGCTGTTCGTTGTAGGCTGTGTTTACTTCACTGCTGTGCATGGAACTCACTTTATTAAGGACTTGGCTTGTGCACAGGAGTTTGCATTGAGAAGTAAAACTGGGTAAAAAGCTCAAAATGTCTAGATTGCATGATCAGCACACTGAGAAACTTAGGTGCTTTACTTATCTTGTAATTTTGCTTATCTCCAAATTTTTCCAACTTTAAAACTTGCAGTTAATGCAGGTTTACTGTGTTTACCTGCTCTACAACTTCAATGAGAGATTTATCAAATAATAATTGCAAGCATGTAATCTCAATTGACTCCTTGTGCACACTAAAGAAGCGCTAGTAACAATATCTAAAATTTAATGCCAGACGCATGCTGCATTTCCTGGTTTTCAAGACTCATGCAGGTTCCTTAGAAAACGGAATAAGTAAAGTCGCTTTGAAGGGAGTGTAATTTTCAGAAGCCTCCAACAACCGAGTTCAAAGTATGTAAAATAAATTTAAAGGCAAATCTACAGTTCAGATGGGCATAAAAGCTAGAAAGCACTCATACTATCATGTAAAGTGATAGCGAAAGCTGTGAAATTGTTGTGCAAGGATCACAGAAATGATTGTCACATTTTTCAGGCTTCTGTACTCTACTGCTCACTTCATGAGAGTGACCACACCAATGCTTACATAGGAACAGGCCTATTTTGATCACATGACTTTATAGGGCTCGTTCTTAAGAGGGCCTACTCCCCGGCGCACCTGTATAATTCTTTTTGACAGCAGGATCACGCGATTTTTGGCAAATGTACCAATAGTTGGGAGCTCTTCAAATGTGCTGCCAGCAGCCTTCACTAAAAATACCAGCTAATTCACCTAAATTTTTGCTGCTCCTTGAGGGTTGCATAAAATTATTCAAATTGAATTTTGAGAATGTGGCATTTTCTAGTTACATTAGCAGTTCAGCTAATGCAACTAATAATAATAATAATTGGTTTTTGGAGAAAGGAAATGGCGCAGTATCTGTCTCATATATCTTTGGACACCTGAACCGCGCCGTAAGGGAAGGGATAAAGGAGGGAGTGAAAGAAGAAAGGAAGAATAGGTGCCGTAGTGGAGGGCTCCGGAATAATTTCGACCACCTGGGGATCTTTAACGTGCACTGACATCGCACAGCACACGGGCGCCTTAGCGTTTTTCCTCCATAAAAACACAGCCGCCGCGGTCGGGTTCGAACCTGGGAACTCTGGATCAGTAGTCGAGCGCCCTAACCACTGAGCCACCGCAGCGGGGCCTAATGCAACTAGAAAATGTAACATTCCTCACATGTATTCACTTTGCTGTGACAAACATATGTACACAGCGACTCAAAGGTCATTGGATCTCCAAGTCAACAGATGTGAAACCCATATTCACACATGTACTCTTGTACACTGCATGCAGTATATGTATGTGTACATATGTACTTTTCATGCACACCTAAAGTATGGCACATGCATTTGCAAGGCTCAGCTCATTTCCAGGAGAGGGGAAATGTACACAGCCTGCAACACTGGAAAATACATTGCACCAGCTTGCCGTAAAGCTGATTTATCTCAGTAGTTCTTAATGTGATAGCATTTAGGCTGTCGCCTTGCAAAAACCACCAGGTTTCTCCATAACGAAATTCCCTGATTGGTCAAGAGGGTTGCGATGTCATCGGCACAGCCAAGTTTGGAAATTTATGGACTAGAATGCTCCAGTATCTTCCTTTGGATTCTCATATGTGAATGTACTAATACAACCCACTAATACACCCTAATCCTTACCAATCCACCTTAATCCATTTCCTGGGGTGGGCCTATTTCCAAAATTTTGGGGGCTAAGCGAACTTCCAAATGCTATCGCATTTTAATGTGTTTAAGAAGGCCCCCTCCCCCACCTAGTTTTTTTTCTTTCTTTAGACTTTTTGCACAGCAGTGCAAGCAGCTGTTTTCGCTCTTGAACTGAGAATCAATTTACAGCGGTGACTTTGTTGAGCTTCAGATCTCACTGATCACTCAGAAAAGTAGCTAACAGTGAATTTCTCGAGGTTCATTTTATGCTTTCCTTTTTGGCACTGCATTCTCTTGTCCCAACCTTTTTCTCATATTCATATCAACTGCAATAGAATTGCTCCAGATCATTTAATAATATGATCAGTTTAAACATAGTCAATTATATTTGCACACATGTTCTTTCACTATTCAGGACAGATTTAAAATAAACTGAATGCATTTGATGTGCTTTAATGAAGGGGTCCTTTGCATGCCAAAAGAAGGAACACAATGACACAGATCACTTGTCTTTATTGATGTATGCAAGACAAAATATGAACAGTTCTTTTCAGTATTAAAATTGAGCAATTAGGGTAAGAACATAAGGAGACACAGAGGCAGCTGTGTATTTCTTTATACAGGTGAACAAATTATGAAGACAATAAAGAAATAAAGAGTGTATAATGCATGTATGTGGAGCAAGCCAAAAGCATGCTCCACAAGTTGACCTCTTTACCCTCCTCGACAACAAAGCTTTCTTTCCCTCTCCCTCAATATTTAAGTGTGGTTTGGATGCCAAAAACTTGCATGCATGCACATAGGTCCATGGCAATGCCTGCCATGTTTTTGTGTACCATGAAAGTAGCGGCTCTGAGTGTGCAGTCAATGAGTAACTACATGATGGCAATATGTGCTCATATCAGAAGGCTTAAAGAGTCGCATGCTTCATATCCATACATCGTTGCCAAAGCTCAATTGCAGAGGCTAAGCGGCAGTACAGTGCGCAGTTTAAAGCAGCTGACAATGCTAGACTTGTGCTGCATAGAGGCAGCCTTGGTGCCCTTAGTAGCACTTGCAACTTCCTTTTGAGCACTGCATTTATTTTAGTGATGGCTGCATTAGGAATCCTGTAAAAGTTCTGAAGAGAGCTGACAAAGCCTGGTTTTTCATCTTCACACTCGCTGCTCATCAAGAAAAGCGTTCCTGGGGGGATTACAGTACATTTCTTAACGCTGTTTCCCACCTTTTCTGAAGAACTGTTTGGTCTACGGATATTCGTTTTGTAGTACCCCATAATGGAAACAATAAATGTGTGTCTTAGTGATTGCACGCTGCTTGAAGTTCTTCAGAACGAGAAAACCAATAATATCTCAGCTGCAAAAAGTAGTCCTTCATATAAACAATCTGACTGTTATCTTGCCACATACCTTCAGGACTGCTGCATTGCTTTTATGTTAACCCTTTGTAAGGCAATGAGACACGTGTCCCACTTGCATCAAGTGCCGGCAAACCGAAAACAGTGCATCTGCATACCATATTTTTGCACGCTGAATGCTACCGAATTATCAAGCAAACCATTCAGTGTGTTTTTTATCTTTTGCTAATAGGCCTCCTTGGTTTTCTGTGTTTTTACAAGCATGGGTGTAGAGTTCAACAAGACCCATCTTGGTGGAAAAAAGACATTTTGAAAATTGTTGAGCTACTGAGGATTTTCCATCAGTTAACTGCCTCAAGATACTTCTCAAAGCAATTTTCAATTTTAACAGAAGTTGTCTTGTACGTCCAAGAAAGTGAAGTACGGATGTGTACCGCATTTGAAGTCTTCTTACAAAGTCATTGCTAGAACTGTGTGACCCTTTTTTTCCATAAAACCAGTGGTTGAAATGGCTTGGAAGTGATGTCATTCAATTGCTAGAGACATTCTATAAGCAATTTTAACATTTGTATGCATGTGAGACACGAACAGAGCTTGCGCCTTATAAAGGGTTATTATAAGCAGCCTTTGTCAAAAGTAAAGAGGCCAAGAGGTTTGCTTCTAAGCTATGCAGTAGTATTCTTATAGCACCTGCGGAGACCCTAACTTTCAGAGGGATGGAGGTGAGAGTTCCTCTTACCTTCAAGAGAACTGCAACACTGGTGATGCATTACGAGCCACATAGCACAGCCCAGAAGCAAATTCCTTAGGCTCATTCCTTGGGCTCTGTGCGTCTGACAAAGACTGTACATGCCTGCATGCTTTTAGTGCGAAAGCACTAATCTGGAGGTTCAGGGTTGAGCAAAATAGTCTAGTGTATGTTTGAGCACCTTAGGAGCATAGAAAAAAAAGAGGAATAAAAATAAATCATATCATATCCACAACTGGCAGTCGAACCCACAGTGGTGCACACAGATCAGCTTCAAAGGCTGCTGCGCGAGACCATTACGCTATCGCTGCAGCAGAACACATCTCTTGTTAAACTGCACCACAATCTCATGCTGTGCATTGCAGTTTTTCTTCAACTTCCATCTGTTCCGTCCCATGGCACTGCCTGCTTATCATCGTCTTCTATGCAGCAAAAATCCATGCTTTCGCACTGATTCAAATGTAGTAAACATTTTCTGTAGTTTTTATGCATGCATGCATATGAAAGCACTTATGCATGCCACCAGGCAATAAGGTTTCGGTGCATTCCATTCATCACCATGCAGCCAGCACTGATTTGCAGTATAAATTGTTTTTACATTAGAAGGCATACTGAAGAGTACAAATGCTACTAAAATAACAGTTTTGAAAATAACACAGCATGACACATTTAATACATAAATTTATCTATGCCAATATGCAGTGGTACGGGAGAATACATCGTTGATATTAAGTTTCACTACAGAATAATCTTTGACTTTTGCAGTTTTCTGTGTCACTTTAAATTTTGGACTTCTCGCCAGTGTTGTAGGCGTTACCAAAAAAAAGTAACTAAATACGTTACTCGTTACGCTAAGAAAAAAGGAACGCGTTACACCCCTATGTTACCTACAAAAAAAGTAACGCGTTACCGTTACCGAAAAAGAGTACCACACGTTACTTTGCCGTTACTCCATAGCCATAAATTTTAGTTAGTGCATCTACGTCTTAAGAGCTCACGGTAACAATTTCATAAAGCTCATATTTCACATAAAACTTCTAGCCCAAACAACAATTTTATGCGAAATCTTGATTTAACAATACTTTGCATAAATGTGCCAAAGCTTAGCAATGTTATAGTGGCCTAAAGTTGCCTGTAGAGTTATATGCGATGGATTCAAAATTTTTGGCACATGGTGAAGCCATTTTCTGACTGTGACATTAAACACAAAATGATACATCATCAATTCTAACTTCAGAAAGAAAACATCGCTGAACTCTCAACAAATTTACAGTAGTTCATAAAAATGTCAGGTTCAAAAACGCTCGACATGCTTCCATTCTGTAGAGAGTTGTGTGTGTAAGTGGCTCGGGAAGGGGAGGTAGGTAAAGGCAAGTGTGAATACGTGTTCGTGCACGTGTTACGCACTTTATGGGTATCCTGTCTTTTTTCTTTAGTTGGGTGCGTCGTCAAGAGCAGGTGTTTTCTGGCATGCATGCGAGCCGCAACAGAGGTCGCCGAGGGCACCTGTTTATTTGTAGCATCAATTTAGATTCTCTGCATTTTTTTTTTCTAAAAGAAGGGTGGAGTGGGGGACAATTGGAACAAAAAGTAACTAGTAATGTGACACCTCATGTTACCGAAAAATGTTAACGTAAGTATGTTACCCGTTACAGTTCCCAAATGGTAACGAGTACGTTACTAAGTTACCGAAAAAAGGAACGCGTTACCGGTAACGCGTTACCGCCAACACTACTTCTTGCCCAGTAGTAATGTGCCTGGCTCTTGAAATACAAGGTGAGGTCATTTTACCCGAACCATAATTTCATGGTACATTCTGGCTAACGATCAGTACCTTCATGGTTGTAGTCAAATGAGTGCAACAAGCAGAACAAATGGTTGCCTAAGCCCAGCAGTAAATCCAGAGCAAAACAGTTGAACCACCAGAAAATAATACCGTATTATGAAATCCCCATACAAGTCCTGATGTCATGAAGCATGTAGCATAGTACCACAGTAGTTCGATGTTCCACCATCAACATAGGTGGTGGTGAAACACAAAGCTAGCACGAAGGTGGCACACTGTTGCTATATTCCGTTGCAAGGCACTTTGCAACAAAGTGCCAGGCATACTGTATTTCACACATTATTGGTCGCCTGCCATACTACACTGAACCGCAGACATATAGTTGTGTAAGTCACCTTTATCACAGAAGGAGTTTCAAAAGAGAGTGAAATAAATAATGCATTGAATAGAGTGATTCCACCAAACACTATTCCAGAATATGCAGGCACTGCCATTTCTTCTTTTTTGCAGATAAAGCTGTGGCTACTGCTTGGAGTGTTGTTTGAAAAACTGGCCCTTTCAAACACCTTTGTTATCATCACTGCACTTTCTCCAACAAAGCAGGCATGTCAAGCATGTCTGTATTGCACATCACACAAAGTAGAGAATGTGGGCACATTTCTGACAATAATTAGAAAGCACTTCTTCAAATCACTCACTGAAACGTCAATCTCATCACCTAAATGTGTTTTTTTTATTGAAGATGTGATTTGACACATTTATTTAAACAAATTTTTTCACACTGTGACACAATACCTGTGGCTCTTACTTTGGATTGTAAACCAAGTATATCTCACATTGCCGCCTAAATACTTTTTGTCACTTGTGTACACCAAGAATCAGTTTTGCGCTCTTAAATAAAAATGCCAGCATTTAAGCTTGTTTATTTGGGACCCCTGACTTGCCTTCAATAATGGGTCTGACCAATTGTGAACTTGCACTATTCTAATGCTCTATGAATAAATAATTTATATAAAAAGAGCAACTGTGTGACAAGGCATATGGGTGTCTCGAAAAGTGTTCAGTTTTGCAGGTCTGAGTAAAGAATTTTCAGGGCTTGAGTCTCATAGGCTTGGTACCAAAAAGCATGACCACAGCCATGTGTTCTACTCGCGACACTAATTTAATTGGAACACTGGAAGGCATTTAAGAGCACCTTTGACCTAGAGTAAAATGTGGCCGAACAGTAAGGTATACAGAGCTGACCTGTGACACCACTGAAGTGTAGACCTACAACACAAATGGTATGATTGCCTTCCTGGTCTTGGGGTAACTGGAAAAGTTCTCTCGATACCAGTTGTGGCTGAGGAAAGCGATGGCGACTTGGTTGGACCAGTTCCAGGCCATCATGAGCCACCACGTGGTGTTAGGCTTGCCCAACACCAAACTGAGTGCACAATAAATGACGAGCTCAGCCATGTAGTGTGGGCATGAAACGTATGTAAACATGCCACCATGAGGAATCTTGTGGTTCAGTGTGACGACACTGCCTGTGGGTGACAAATGGCACAAGTGTAACAGCTGCAGATAATATTCATATAAGCAGAGAAATAAGACGAAAGTTTACACTACGGCCTCAAGAGCAGTGGTGCATCAATGCAGTGTGCGTACAAGATTTTCACTACCTATGTTCTTCAAATGAATATGAAAATTGCAAATGTGAGATAGCTTGTGACAATAACTGATGGATTATATTCATTTATGGATTGCAATTTATAAAAAAAATAGAAATCTGTGTAGACTGAAAAATATGCCAGAAACAGTTCAGATGCATTATAACAATACTGTTAGTATGTTTTATTTCCATGAAAATCTCATACTTCCATATAAAGTTTGACTTTTTTCCACAAAATCAGTAGTCACATTTAACATTTTTGCTGACTCTTGCATTCCTGACTGGTAGCCAAATGAGGTCTCAAATGAGGTCTACCAATGGCATCATAATGATAGTTTGACCACTGCAAGTGAGTGCTCAAGATTTTACACACCTTTTTTCATGTAATCCGGTCATAAGAAGAGCAGCACATGAAGTTTTACCAGTTATCTGCTGTGAATTATTTTCTAAAGCTTAAGGTGGTCATGTGACTTCGATGTCCCTACTAAAGATGACGTCTGCAAGCGCACAACCTAAGGTTTTGCATTATATACCAATACTGATCTCATGGGATGTACCACTAACAGGTGTTTCAAAAGTGGGCACGGGGGACTATGTGGATTGGTGTCACTATCTGCTGGTGAACTGTGTAGTAATTTGAGAGGCAGTGCAGCCCATGCAACTCTGATCAAAACAAGTAGATGACACAAAATGTTTCAAACGCCTGCTCGGGTTGTGGACATACTGCACTACTGCCCCTTGATTTGCTCGTCTCTTGTGTCTTTCCGGCAGATCATAACATCAGTCAACGGAGACCTCCAAGCTCTTTCAATCCCATGACCTGAGGTTTTGTGAAAAATAACCAAGAATCCTACGGCAAGTACTACTACTAACAACTGCTGCTCTAAGAGGACGCCGAAAACTGCTTCTGATGTTTTTACTCTTTAAGGCTATTCTGATACCTTAACCAGTTTTCATTACCAGTTCAAAATAAGCACCGTCACATCAGCAGATACTGAAAAGTAAGTTAGAGATGGTTCTTCGTTTTATGCAATTCTACAAGTACAATCTGTCAAGTTTGTAGCCATTGGATGCTTAACTGTGTTCTAAATAATGTTGCTTACTGCTACTACTACTAGTTAACTAGAAGCTGGACAGTTTTAGAATTCATGCATGTTCAAATTTCAAACAAATTGCAAGAAGTAAAAAATTACACGTACCTTTCGGATCCTTCCTCAAGGAAGCCATGCGAAGGTGAGAGTCAAATTGCACATAAAAAGCCCAAAGAAAGACAGCTATGCCGATGATGTGGTGTGCAGAGATATCCAACACAGAAAACTTTGGCACAGTGAAGCCTGCAGGAAGAAACAAAGCAGCCATTTTTTCAACTCAGTGAATTTGAGTTACGATAGACGGGCAAACATTGCTATGTAAAAAAAGAAAATTTAGTACTCCAGCCCATCGCATTCAACTACCATGCTGCTTCTGTCAAAACAGCTCCTGGCAGTTTAATGTTAGTTGAGTGCAATGGGTAGGTGAATGTGCAAATGAGTGTTATAGATCTGAAAATAACTTTGACCACATTGTCCTCACTTCTATTATGCACCCCCATGAGTTACAAGAGAGCAGTGGAATCCCTAGCAGTACAGCCTCACAAAGATAATAGGCTCTTAGAGGTGTTATAGCCTAGTGCAATATAAAACATGAAAGAACACAATGATAGCCATTAATATCCGCTGTTGTAGACCAGATAACCAAACTAATTGAAGCAGTGACAGAATACTCAAAGTTTAAGTAGCTGCAGGGTGGCTAGTTGGGAAAATTAGTAAGGTTACATCAAAGTAGCGCAGTATAAAAGATTGGAAAAGGAAAAGAAGCAACCACAAAAGGTACAGCCTTTGTTTAAAGTTTAGAGCCCAGCGGGTTTGCTTCTGTGCCACACTGCGTGGCTCGTAATGTCTCCCCAGAGTTCCAAATCTCCTGAAGGTAAGAAGACTTCGGGTCTTGCACCCTCCAATTGATAGTAGCTTCAAAAATGCTACAAGAGCCACACAATATGGCTCAGAAGCGAACACTTTGGGCTCTAAACTTTTGACAGACTGTACCTGTCTGCTTTTAATTTTTTATGCCAGCTGTGGCAATGTTTTACCAAAATGGAAGCCATTGGTTTCTGAGGGATTCAACAACCATTTGAAAGAGACAGTGCACCAGTCACATTTCCTTATTGATAGTTGACACAACCCAGCAGCTGCTTTCATGGGTGATGAATACAAGCAGCTAATTGGGCACCTCACTCACACACTGATGTGAATTACCAGACTGAAGTGCCAATTTTTAAACGCCCATAATATTAAGTGCAGCACTATTTAGTTTTGGTACCTACAAGCACTTTTGCAAGAGTCAACGGCACAAACAATACGCAGTATTGAAGCCAGCATGTCATGAAAATTGCGCACTAATGATAAACCATCCCATGAGAGCCCTTAATTTCAGCAAAAGTGCATCCATACTATGAAAACGGCAGAACAGTCAGCTTTTCAAGTAGCTACTGCCATGAAGTCCTAATAATACCATAGAAAATCATAAGAGACGTTTGCTTTATTGTAACATCATGCAGTTCGAGATTGTGTTTTGCACTGTAGGCGGAAAAAATAGCCTTCTACCCTTATTCCTGCACAAGCTTGCAAAGGAAGTATTATTTCTGTGTAGCAAGAGTAAGTGCTGTTATCATTATGTCATTATGATGCACAGAAGGCACACACATAACAAAGAGGAATTCAAAGGGGGAAAAAGGGGGGAGGGCTCCAAACAATGGACCTCCTCTGTGTAAAGACTTCTTAATAAGGTACACCTTGAAATTAATTCCAAATGGTCACTTGGCAGTGCCTACATAATAAGCTACCTTGCAAAAGAAGCAATAAGGTACTATTTTACTTACTGAAAATGCTTTCACCATAATAGATAAAAATAAAAGTAAAAATCCTGCCAGCAGCAAGTCAAGCATCCTTGACAAACAACTGACAAAAGCATTTTAAGCCTCAACAATCTGCATCCAATGCATACACTGCTGCTGTGTGCATGTGCAGTCTAAGTGAACTTACCGAAGCACCCTGTACATATAAGCCCACTCTGAGCAAAGTGGCATTTTTGCTTGTCAGCTAGGTGTAAAATCCACAACTTTGACATTATTGGTGCAGTCCTCACCTGAGAGGCCTGGTGCATTTGCCAATATGGTGAGTTGTACACCAAAGTAGAAGAAGTAACCCATGAGGTAGTGCCAAATGTGCATGCGCACGTTGGAATACACAGACACAAATGTGCACTCATAGCAGCGCCGATACACCTGGCATGTCTCCAGCACCTGGACCAAAAGGATGCTGGTTGCTGATGCTGGAAGAAAAGCAAATACCAGTGAATGAAACATAAATGAATGTAGGGCAGCTGGGCATCACATCTAGACAATAGAATAATGAAACGGGGTGCACAAGAAATCTTCATTGGCACCGCCACGTTTCTACGACATCCAACAACGCAATGGTAAAACTGCACTACCTCAAGAGGACGCTTCGGGATGCCTCCAGTAGCACTAAGTTACTGGCATTTAAAACATTTATTCAGCCCATCCTTGACTACGCCAGTGTCGCCTGGGTCCCATACACAGGTGCTAACTTTCACTGAAAGGAAAGGATGCAGAGTAAGGTCGTTAGGTTTATTTTTGCTAAATATGGGAAAGCATCGATTTCTGCGCTCATTTTAAAAGCAGGACTAAGTAGAATTTCGGAAAGAAATAGAATCTGTTGCTTAAGCTTGATGTTTAAAATAATTAAAGGCCAACTGAATTTTGACAGTTCACAGCATGTCACTTTTTCGTTTGGCTATGCTACAAGAAGCCGCCACACCCTCACTCTGCCCCCTTTTCTTGCCAGAATCAATGTGTTTAAGTACTCTTTCTTTCCTCGCACAGTAGCTGATTGGAACAAACTAGATGATGATATAATCCAACAAAACAATATTGAAAAATTATCACCTTTGGTTCAGGCATAGTAACCCTTCTGTTCTTCTATATTCTTTGCTTCTATACCTTCTGCACTACGTTTCTTATTGCTTGGATTGGAAATTTGTGTATTTTCAATTTTTGTATTTTTTAAATGTGTATTTTTGTTGTTTGTGTATTTTACACCCTACAACCCCCCTGAGGCGTTAGCAGTATTCCAAATAATCAAACAAACACTGCATACAGATGTGAAGCTTTCTGACCCCATAGAATGTTAATTATAAAAACCAGTTGATTACAGATAACTTGAACCATAACATAAGCCACTCACAAAAGATTAACAATATGGTGGCTTCAAGCACAGTTTTTAACGATGTTCCTTTCTTGCAAGTACTTCATCTGCTTATGCACTTTTAATGAATCCATTACCTTTACTCATGCTGAGTACACAAAGTAACACAACTGACAAAGACATGCAAACCAAACTTTTGACCTCAAACAGCTGATCAAAATAATTCATGATTAAAGGAGCTACACTGCTTCAGGTTTCGTCAGTTCATGAACTGCTGCAATATGGAAGATCTTACAGTTAGATTGCCAGAAGGGCTCCTGTTAATATATGAGCACACCAAAAAATGCAAACAAATGTTAGCATTAGATTAAGAATATTACTAAAGACAGCAATTTGTAAATGCAAATATACCAAATGACAAATATTGCATAAATGTATACACAAAGGTTGAAGATTCACCAAAGAGAAGCAAACAAATAGTACTGAGTAATTACATACTTTTTCATGAAAAATTATTATAATTCTGGGTTACTGTAAAACAAGGAACGAGCCAAGTACAAATGTTATGGGTAATGCCAACATTTACTGCTGAACCTCCCACTGTGCAAGGCATAAAAGGCGACTTTATTGAGCACATGGATGCATATATGGACATCAAATCAATCTTATTTAAGACTGGCTCTACTTGACAAAACAAAACCTCTATTTGAATTAGCAGATGGGATATGAAAAAGTAACCCACTCCAGGAGTGTATGGTTTATTTAAATGATTGAGTAGTTTATGGTCAATTACTGACACTACTTGATGACACCAATGCATGAAAAGCCTCTTGCTTCTGTGGTTGATACGACCATCATTATATCACAATGAGGAGTTTTATTTCATTAAAAAAAAGTCAGGCATGTGAAGCATATTAAAAAAGTAAGAGGAACTAATGCCTCACTTCTTTTTCATTAGTGCTTGCTGCCTAGATTAGAAATCTGCTCCACTAAGTTTCAACTGAGCCGACTGAATAATCAGCAAACTTGTGCTGAGTGTATGCATGAATAATGCAGCTGAAAACTAAGCATTCTATCATATTACACCTGAATATATGTTAACCACCATTAACTCGGAGAAAAAAAAATAACAGAAAGAAGAAAACAGTGGACATGTACTGCCTCACTTATGTCCTCACCTGCAGTGCTTTGTTGTGGCTCAAAGAAACTGACCACCTTTGAAACCATGGATGGTAATGGTAACCCAAAAATATACGATCGCACCATGCACAGAGTGCAGAAAGTAAAAATGACAACTCCAAACTGATAAAAGTGCTTGAACCACCTGTAAAGAAGAAATTAAACAGTGAAGGCATGATCTTAGAAAGCTATTTTTCTTTTACCCCCCAGCGGACTTGGATGAGCCAGTCTCGTTAAAAGACTGTCATTTCTAGCTAATGACGAGCCCAGCTTGTCGTGTGTTTTCTGGCACTCTGGGTCCGGTTTTTGTTTCACAGACGGCGACATATTACTAGCGTTAATAAACACAAAGGACAGAGAGCAGAAACACACAGGACAGACGCTAGTCCGGTTTTTGTCTGCCAACAGATGGCAGCATGGGTACCAAATAACCATTTTGGTACCATTTTCGGAAAAACTGTGCCCATTACGGGGTTATCTCTTTCCTTACCGCAAAAGAATGACCAATTATTTCTTCAAGGAGTGCTAAATGCACGTGCGTTGTAATACATCGAAATGTAGCTTACCGATTACACTTCCGACCGAAAAAAAAAAATGCCAGAGTTGTGTGTGCAAAACTTTTTGAAAATTTAATGGGTGGTACCATTATAACTATTGTAGATTTATTGGTTGGTAATTCATTGCTGGTAGCACAATAAAGCCAGGAATTGATAACAAAAAATTTTAATACACAAAATGTTGCACATGTTCTTAGCTACCATTCTTGTGATTTTCAGCTGCATACATAAAGCACTGCACTTTCCGTGGCTTTAGTTAGGCAATATGACTGCTGTGCCACCAGAGAAGGCAGTCGCGTGAGGTCATGAAGTGGAGGTGCTGCACATTACACTTGTTCCGAGTTCTGTTGTTGTTTTTATAATAGACCTTGTAGTTCCTTTTTCAATTTTTTTTTGGGGGGTTGGTAGTGGATGGGTGCCATGGGTGAAAAGGGGGCGTGACCTTCCTTGACATCATTAGAATAAAAAATCTGCTGCCGCATTTGGTAAAATATATTAGCAGTATGTTCTCATCATTTACAAATAAAGCGCACTGCATAAAATATCACATGAACAGCAAAACGAAACACGTGCGAGCATGTGCTGATGTCACAGGCCTCTGAGACGAAGTCTCGCAATTGTAACTGAATCCGACCGTTTCACATGGTTGTTTAACTCACCACTGCTGCTCTAAAAAAAAAAGAAAGAAAAGAAAAAAACCCCGAAGTGCTCTGCAGCTTTTCACATTTGAAGAGTGCGCGGCGAAACGGACGCCATGATCGGCGACCGGTGGACTACATTTGATCAAAATTTCATTTTTCACGTTGCCTCCTCGCGTTAGAAAATGAAAAAGCAAAACTGAAACCAAATAAATGGTGTTATAGAACTAAACTAGATGACACAGCTTGTCTGCAAGCGTCGAATTGAATTTTTGATGGCTTGTTTAAAATGTGGGCCATATATGACCGATGGCCTATGGCGGCAAGGAAAGCCACAGTTGGATACAACTTAAGTCTGTGGTGAAGATCCGCCCACATTCAAGACCACTGCACAGAATTCCTCCACAACAAAAAAAAGTAGTCTGTTGTTAGAACTCTTTTTGTTACCTAAACAAGAAGGCAATCACAAAAAAAAAAATTACAAGCTCTAGAATTCTGATACCTGGCTTTGCTTAGTATAGCGAAACATTGAAAAACTTATTTCGTTTATTGTTGCAACTGGCCAGCGGAGTAATACAGGATGCCATGGACCATGACCCAGTGTTACCAGCTGCTGTTTACTTAAGCTGTATCTTACTATACAGAAGTACAACAATTAAGCTTAGTTTATGGTTTAGTTTATGGGAATTTAACATCCCAAAGTGACTCAGGCTACGAGGGACGCCATAGTGAAGGGCTCCGGAAATCTCGACCACCTGGGGTTCTTTAAGTTAATGTGCACTGACATCATATGCAACAATTAAAAATATATCTCTAATGCATGCATGCAAGCAAACATATCTCTAATGCAACTAATGCATGCAATGATAACACTACACATTTCATTACGCACACTGAGAGTATTTTTTAATAATGAAGGCCATCCAAAATACTGTAACATAATGTCTTGCTTATTCTGATTAAGTGAAAGTCCCATTTTAGAATGACAAGGTGCAAAATATGTTCATTGCGCAATGTACTCTGAAGCTTTGCCTGGAATTAAAAACTGACTGTACTCAGCTTATGCAACAAACATTCACAGTAACAGTTGGAATATGCTAAAGAGATTAGCACAACAGTGCACAGAAAAGTTGTCTGCAACTACCGCTTCTTCTTTGACACACTTCTGGCACTGTTCACTTGCTCCGTTATAGTTACCGCATTTGTCACGCTCATTACTCACCTATCGCTCCCCGTTGTCCTGCTGTGCAGTTTTGTATCACCAATGCCAAAATGAACAAGCCTAAAAGATTACCTTGCAATGCCATGGTTTACTGGTCACATAAGCTGCAGACTCATATGCACTGCAGAAGTTACAGCATACTTTTAAGCATTCTAAATCTCACAGTGCATTAATATATATATGCCTTAATACTTAACATTTTCCTGTTTTGCCATCTCATATAGCACAAGATATTGTAGGAACGAGGTGCTGTACATGTATTTACGTCTCTCTGTCACAAAAGAAAAGCAAACAACTAGTGGGAACATAACCTTTAACACAAAATACTCATGATGACTAAGCACTAGCAGTGCTGAATGTAATCGTGACATGTCTTCGATGCGAAACCATATGAATGAAGTATACATAGCCCAGTGGCTTAATGATTTGCACCGCTGCGATGGCTCAGTGTTTATGGCAAATGGCTGCCGACTCTAAAGAGGTGGGTTCAATCCAAGCCGTAGCGGTCACATTTCGATAGAGGAAACGTTACACGTGCATGTACTGTGATGTCAGTGCACGTAAAGAACTCCAGGTGGCCGAAATTATCCGGAGCCCTCCACTACAGCGTCCCTCACAGCCTGAGCCGCTTTGGAATGTTAAGCCCCATACACCAAACCAAACCTTAATTGTTTGTCACTGGCATCCTGACAGGACTTTTAATCCAATGCAAGTGAATTGTACCATTCAACAACAGCATAAAAATGGTTCGCATCTGGACCAATGGAAAATGACAAGACAGAAGATAAGAAATGCACTACTGGCAGATACACAAGCACCAATGCATTTATGCGCCAACACGGCCTCAAATAAGAACCATGATGGGCAAAACTGATTCTATGGTGCCTGCCCTGTGGCCTGCTCTGACGCTTCTGATATGAGGTGCTGGCTATAATGAAACAGAGGCTATAAAAGAAATGGGTACGAAGTTACCACAAAAATGTTGCATGATATGGCATGAAGGTATGCTGCATGCCAGATTACGGGCCATTGATAAGTGGTGATATCAGCTAGCAAACTACAAACTTGACTTGCTGGTTGTTTTAAAACTGTCCATGAGAAACAATAGAGGTAAATACACCTATCATGACTTGTTTGCAATTACTGCAGCCATGCAGAAAAGTTGAACAGCAAAATAACAGTGTTAAGGCATTCATGATTGCACCACAAGTTATCAAACATAAAAGTATACAAGAACTTTTGTTTCAATGCATGTGAGTTCAGCTGTGTGTGGCACTAGCAAAAGAACAACAGTACATTTACCATTCTGGTCAGCCCATTCTTACATTCATGACGCACAAATGCAGAATGTAAGTTGACTAGGTGATGACAAACAAGCA
This sequence comes from Amblyomma americanum, assembly GCF_052857255.1. Lineage (NCBI taxonomy): Eukaryota > Metazoa > Arthropoda > Arachnida > Ixodida > Ixodidae > Amblyomma > Amblyomma americanum. Next base: position 220,663,331 of record NC_135497.1, on the reverse strand, counting down.
GTGAGACAGGTATATGCAGCAGCTATAGTAGAACAAGTGATCAGTGGCATAAATGTCAGCCACACTTGATGTGGACACAGCACATTATTTTACAGTGACCTCTGATGCTAATGCCTTTAATGCACCTCACGTGATTTCTGCTGAACTTGCAACCTGATGCATGCTTCTGTGGAACTTTTATTAATGCAGTAGCATTAAGGCTCCCGTTCTGCAGAAAATCCGGTGTCGGCACTGTGAGCCAAAAAGCAGGTGGCCCACCTCGGTCACGTGACCTTGTGATGTGATCACAACCTGCCTACCGTGGCAGGTGGAAACCTGTCAATCGGACTGTGAGCAAACTGCCCACTGTAGCATGTGGCAGTTAAATTAATGATTGGACGGGAGAGGTTGCTCTCCTCGAGAGGTTGCTCGAGGAGAGCAACCTGGGTCTCATAAGCCTCACCGGTAACTGTGCGTGAAACAGCCACCTGCCAGGCAGTGGTATATCACTTAACCACTGCACTACTGCGCCAGGAGTGGTAAGAGGACTCCTCGTGATCTGTGCATGTAGAGAATAACCATGTCTGTGAAGTGATACACAAACAGGGCCCCAGGCTGCTGAAGGGACCCCATAGCACTATCACATCACAGCCTTAAGGTGGAGTTTAAAGCTGCCCTCAAGTCATTTTTATCTCTCGTGTTTTTTTTCTGATGGAGTTCCTAACTTTTGCTGCATTTAGTCCACAACATGAAGAAAGCAGAACTATGACCTGCAATCCGGCTATTAATTTACACATGCAGCATAAAATAAAACTTACACACATGAAGTATAGTAAAGTGGGCATTCAGGTAGATACATTATGCTGGCCTCTTTAGGCACTTTTAAATATGGTTACAGTTTCTTCTGAGAGCAAGCCACTTTTACCTGCTGTGTGACACTTCAAAAAGAGTTAATTCCTGAAAGGCAGACGCATTTGCAGATGCCACAACAGAGCTACCTCTAGTGAATGATGACATGATGGATAAGGGATACGTTGCAGCATTTTTTTTTTTTTTGCCATGAACAACAGTGCACATAGCCTCCAGAGAATAACAGCCTTCAGGTACAGCTATTATTTTTATTACAATCCACAGGCACGGCTATTGGGCACACACAACAGCTTCATCAGAGGTGCAAACGTTTTGTGCAGAACATGAATGTAAGGCAAGAAATTGTTGTGCAGTGTTTGCTAAGATAATAAATTACTGTGCCATGAATACTGTGAGGATTTGCCATTTATTGCATGGTAGTCCTCTTGTCATCTTCACTTTCGCATAAACAGGCAAGTGCTGTGTATAAAGAGAGGCAAACTTGAAAGTGAGAGTCCTTGAATTCTTTCACTGTCGTGGTGTTGGTTTATGGATACTATCACCCTCAAAAATACATAAAGCAGCTTACTCTCAAGCTTGTAACACCAAAGCATTAACCCTGTGTTAGAACAAAAGTGCCGGAATCATTTTTTTTTTTTTTTACAAGTAGTTATGTGCCCCCTAAAGCACTTTCAAAACTAACACCCAAAGCTCCTAGATACTGCAGGTATCTGAACCACTAAAGAATTTTTTCATCATAAAATCATTCCAGTAATATATATGTATAAACGCCACAAAGCAAATTATAGCAATAGCTTTTTTTTTTCTTCTTCAGCGGTCACAATGGCTTAAATGAAAAGAAACATTGCTTTGTTTCGTTTATGAGGGTTTAACGTCCCAAAGCGACTCAGGCTATGAGGGAAGCCGTAGTGAAGGGCTCCGGAAATTTCGACCACCTGGGGTTCTTTAACGTGCACTGACATCGCACAGTACACGGGCCTCTAGAATTTCGCCTCCATCGAAATTCGACCGCCGGGGCCGGGATCGAACCAGCGTCTTTCGGGCCAGCAGCCGAAATATTGCTTTGTGTCTACCTATGCGTGTAAAAGGCTCGGCAAAAGGCGGACGTTAATATGCCCGACACAGAACGCTTCGTTGGAGAGGGAGACATCGTATACTAAACATCATAGCACTTCATTAAGCGTCTTCCTTTTGGTGTCAATGACAGGGTCATTCTCCGGCAAGAGAAGTCTTTAATATTAAAATCTAAACACAACGTCTCAGTTTGAACAGTAAATAGTATACTGACGTCTAGTATTTGAGATGAGACCACATACTATACCTTTTTGGAATCGAAATGTCTTTTAGAAGCCGAGTTTTCTTGTTTGTTTCGGCTACTTTTCCGTATAGCATCGCCGCTGTCAGCAGCCCTGGAGCAGCATCTTTCTTGACAAAATAACAACAACTGGCGAGGACCATCGCCAGAGTAACGAGCGTCCAGAACACATCCAGCGGATTGACAACGTCCAGAAGAGTGAAAACCATCGTTTTGTGTAGACGGTACCCAGCTGATGAGCAATGAAAGCTCTCGCGGCGCGGCAGCAGGGGCAGCGAGAACTTCAGGATTCGTTCCTGTTATTTTCCTCCTCGGCGCGCCACAACGTTCCTTCTCCACCATGCCCCTGAACAGGAAACTCCGCTTCGCTGACCAAGAGCAGAGTCCGACGAAGCAACGCACGGCGCTGATAACTACAGATTGATCTATTCACATAGGCCCTGAGCACAGCGCGCAGAACGGCGCCGGCGAAGTTCTTCGTAGGCTCGGTGGCATGCTCTGCAGCATTCGCGCTCAAAAGCAAGACCTACTCAACTAGAGACCTGCACATTTGGCAATGCTCCAGCGCGCATGTTCTAGTTCATGCCTTTTGCCGCTAGGGAATGGCAGCTACGGCAACACCCTCCAGACTAGCTAAAGCCTCTCCATATCCTCCTATCTTTTGTGGCGCGGCCATGGAGGAACGAAAAAAGTTTTCCTTCCTCCATGCTCTCGGCGCTTTCGAGAAGCGCCCGTCGTGGCCCCACTTTCTCCAACCGGTCTCCGTGATCTTGGCACAATGCCTCCCGAATAACATGCCTGAAGCGTCTCCTCGTCCGGATTGCCTCGACATTGCGCAGACTGGCCGCTAGGCGGCGCTAAAAGATGACCCACAATGCCAGGAGTGCGACCGTTGGTGTTACTTAGATGAGACAGGGTTCGGGAGCTTAGCCGAGGCGGGTGAGGCTAGCTTCGTGTGTAAGATGTGCAAGCGGTTTGGGGACGCCGTTCATGCGTTAAAAGGGGAATGGGAAGCTGGGTTTAATGCACTTAATGCGGACCGGCAGGTCGAACGAGAGGATCGGATTAAGCTAGAAGCTCAGGTCGCCGATTTGATTAAAAAGGAGGAGAATAATGCCGCCCTGTTGAAGCGAATGGTGGGCGAGATTAAAGAAGAGCGGGAAAAGCGGACCCAGCTAGAAAAACAGGTTGAAGCGCTCAGGTCGCGGCCGGCTGGGCACCCCAGTTCGGAGAAGTGTCAGGTGGAGGACGAGGCTCGTCGATCGTACAGTGCTGTAGTGCAGCGAGCATTGAGTGAGAAAAATGCGAACGAAATGAAAAAGGTTAAAGCGGGCATGGAAACTCGCGACAATAGCGTACAGCGGCAGGAGAGTCAGCTAGAGCGATCCGGAGGCCAACAGATGGAATTAGGAAGCGAACGTTTGGGGCACAGGAGAGTTCTGGTGGTCGGGGACTCGAATGTAGCGAGGGTTGAGGGAGGCGTTCTGACGGCAGTGAAGGCAGACAGGCGGGTGCAGGTGGAGGCTCAGTCGGGAAAGTGCATGGTGGATGCAATGGCCAGAGCCCGGGAGGTGGTGGTGGGTAGCATGGATGGCGAACACCTTGTGGTCATCCATGCTGGTCTCAATGATGTACTGCAGGGGAGGAGCCAGAATCTTGAGACGCAGTTGGAGGTGGGGATGCGTAGGCTTAGAGAGGCCTCTGAGAGTGTGCATGTGACCATATGCACAATCCCAGAGGTCCAGAGGCAGGCTCGCGAAACGGAAAGGAGGGTCGTGGAGACTAATCGGGTAATTAGGCTATTGAGTCGACGACTAAGATACGAGGTGATGGAGGTCAACAGGGAAGTGTACGAGGTTAGGCCCCACCCTTTTGCACAGGATGGCATCCACTACGGTGGTGCCACTGGCAAGAAGGTGGGTAGTAGGATAGGTCGCCAGGCAACAGCTTTTTTGGGGGGACCCAGAGCTCTGAAGGAACCAGTGTAGAGAAGGAAGAATTAAGATCAAATGGACAATGGAACCATAGGGGAAGAAAGAGACGCAAGCGCCAGGGCCAAGTTAATTCAGATATAGGTTTCATTAACATGCAAGGTGGCAGGAATAGACTGAAATGGGAGGAAATAGAAGAACAGTTAAGACAGGAGGAATTAATGGTATATGGTTTAGCGGAAACACATCTTAGAGACATGGAGCAACCACCCTGTAACCCAGACTACGCATGGGAATATTGCAATAGAACAGAGGGCAGCAGAAAGGGAGGTGGAATTGGGGCATTCATTCATAAAAGTATGAATTTTCAAAGGGTTAGACTGGGATGCAGGGAACATTTATGGCTAAAAGGAACCGTGGCAGGCAAGCAAACACTCCTTGGCTTTGTATACCTGTGGACAGCGGTTAATGCCAAAGAGGAAAACAGGAAAATGTTAGAATGTATTGCAAGCGACATTGATGAGCTAGGAGGACAGGGCGAGATAATTATATTAGGCGACATGAATGCACACATAGAAGACCTGGATGGGTACACGGATTCGACAGGAAGCATGCTGCAGGACATGTGTGACAGGCATGATTTAGTTGTATGCAACAGCACCGAGAAGTGTGAAGGGCTCATAACATGGGAGGCGGGGAGTCTGCACTCGACGATAGATTATGCACTAATGTCACAGAGGATGTATAACAGATTAGGGGTAATGAGCATAGATGAAGATGGTTCCAGAAGTCTAGGTAGTGACCACAAGCGTATCAAGTTGAGCTTCAGAAGAAAAAGCAATGTAGGACTGAATCAAGATAAACAATCAGGGGGAAATTTTTACTCAGAAAAGCAATTGGAAGTAGCAGCCAAACAAATCAAGAAAGTAATTTTTGAGGATAGTGAAACAGAATGGACTTATACCAAATTAACTCGATTACTGGAGCTAGAGCTAGCTAAGGTGGGAGTAAAGCTAAAAGGGAAAAGATGCAAACCCAAGAGTTGGTGGGATGAGGAGGTCAAGAGGGCAATAGAAAAGCGCAAGGAAGCATCCAGGGAACACAGATATTCCAAGAAGAGGGGGGAACCAAAACCCGAAGTAGACAGAAAATGGGATACCTTCATAAAGTGTAGAAGGGACGCATCCTATTTGATTAATGAGAAAATTAGAAGAAAGGGTGCCCAATGGATGTCAAAAGTAAATAAAAAGGATAGAAAAGCAGCCCAAAAATTCTGGAAACATCTAAATGCAATGAGTAATAAAACTAGGCTAGAACAAAGGTTTATTGTTACAGATGAGGGTATTCCACTAGAAGGGGATGAAGCAATAAAACACATAGGAACAAGGATGACGGAAAAATTTTCAGCAAAGCACGTGGTACATAATTTATCGAAGGAGGATAGACCGGTTACAGCAATAGCTTCACTTGAGCAAGGAGAGTGGGAAAGGGCAGAGAAGAAGGTTCCTAGTGGCACATCAACAGGACCAGATGGTATCCCGATTATGTTGATAAAGAAGTTAGGACCAAAATCCAAGCAAACATTAATACAGGTAGTGAACAAAATGATAGTGGATGAGAAATTCCCCGATGAATGGCGATTAAGTAGAATGAACATGATATATAAGGGAAAGGGGGACAAAGCAGACGTAAGTAACTATCGCCCCATAACAGTGACGTCTGTGGTTTACAGGGTGGTGATGCAAATTATAAAGGATAGACTGCAGGCTTGGGTGGAGAACGAGGGGGTGCTAGGGGAACTACAGAATGGGTTCCGGAAACAAAGGAGGTTGGAGGACAATCTATTTTCATTGACACAGTGTATAGAAATTGCGGAAAAGGAACATAGGCCCTTATTGCTAGCATTTCTGGATATTAGGGGAGCCTATGACAACATTACTCAGGAGCATTTGTGGGACATATTGGGCACATTGGATGTGGAAAATGGAGTAATTAATCTTTTAAAAGATATATATAGAGGTAACAGAGTGCTCATAAAATGGGAAAAAAATGTATCAGGGCCTGTAGAGATACAGCGGGGGCTTAGACAAGGATGTCCTCTGTCCCCTTTGTTGTTCATGTTGTACCTGCAAGGTTTGGAGGCCAAGCTAGAGGGGAGCGGACTAGGTTTCAACCTATCTTTTTTCAAGCAAGGGGAATTGATTAAACAGACATTACCGGGACTAATATATGCGGACGATATAGTGATAATGGCTGACAACAAGGAAGACCTGCAGAAGTTGTTAGACATATGCAGTACAGAGGGAGATAGATTAGGCTTCAAGTATAGTAAGGAAAAATCTGCAGTCATGACATTTAATGAAGAGGGCGGCGAGCATAGAATACAGGAGTTCGTGCTAAAGGTAGTGAATGAGTACAAGTATCTTGGGGTGTGGATAAATAACAGTGTTGAGTATCTGACAGAGCATGAAAAATATGTAATGAATAAAGCTAGTAGGAATGCAGCTGTCATGAAAAATAGGGCACTGTGGAATTACAATAGGTATGAGGTGGTAAGAGGGATCTGGAAAGGGGTGATGGTCCCTAGCCTGACCTTCGGGAATGCGGTCCTGTGTATGAGGCCAGATGTTCAAGCAAGGCTGGAAATTAGGCAACGGGGAGTAGGGAGGTTAGCTTTGGGAGCACATGGCAATACACCAAATCAGGGGGTACAGGGTGATATGGGATGGGCATCTTTCGAGAGCAGAGAGGCTAGCAGTAAGATAGCATTTGAGGAACGATTGAGAAGGATGGAGGAAAAGCGGTGGGCTAGGAAAGTTTTCAGATACCTGTATATAAAGAATGTTGACACGAAATGGAGAAAGCGAACTAGAAAATTGACAAGCAAATATCTGGACAGCAGTAAGGGGGCAAATCAGCAATTATCGGTTAAGAAAAAGGTTAAAGGAACAGAGAGAGCTTTGTGGAAAACAGGGATGCTGACGAAATCGGCACTAGAAACATACCGGACCTTTAAACAGGAAATTGTCAAAGAAAATATCTATGATAATTGTAGGGGAAGTTCTTTGTTGTTTGAGGCCAGGACTGGAGTTTTGCGGACTAAGACGTATAGAGTCAGGTACCAGGAGATAGACACTTTGTGCATTGCGTGCGGAGAGGAGGAGGAAACGGCTGAACACTTGATACTTTTCTGTAAAGGGCTTCACCCTACAGTGGAAGGCAGCGGGGCTGACTTACCCAAGGCATTGGGGTTTAGGGATAGTGAAGGGAAAGTGGATTTTAAGAGGTTAGAAGTAACCAAGCGAAGGTTATCTGATTGGTGGCTAAAAGCAAGACAGGAGTAAAATTTCACAAGACATGGCTAGGTGGCTTGAGCCACCGCCCGATGTAAAGGGTTCAGCCGTATCCATCCATCCAATAACCCACAATAGTGTTCCTGTATATGCTCCCGCTGTTGTTTGAGGCCAGGACTGGAGTTTTGCGGACTAAGACCACGAGATAGACACGTTGTGCATAGCGTGCGGAGAGGAGGAGGAAACGGCTGAACACTTGATACTTTTCTTTAAAGGGCTTCACCCTACAGTGGAAAGCAGCGGGGCTGATTTACCCAAGGCATTGGGGTTTAAGGATAGTAAAGGGAAAGTAGATTTTAAGCGGGTAGAAGTAACCAAGCGAAGGTTATATGATTGGTGGCTAAAAGCAAGACAGCAGTAAAATTTCACAAGTCATGGCCGATCCACCATAAAGGGTTCAGCCGTATTCATCCATCCATCCAATAGTGCTACCGGCGGGAGCATATTCACTAAGGGAGGACGCGGCGGCTTTCAACTCGCGGAAAATGGTCAAAAAAAGCGATTTTTTGAAATATTTATTTTCTGCTTTTACAAGTCATATTTTGTGTGATTACAAATTTTCATCGTCGAAAACCATCAAGAAGTGCGCCAAATCATTGTTTTGATGATCAAGGGTGGCGGAAAATTTCTTCCAAGTAGCGAAAAAACGCCGCTTTTCAAGCCCCGATCTCTCGGCAACCGCCCAACGTAGCGCGGCCATCTTGATCTCTATGGAAAGCGCGTTCCTCCGACTTCAAATTTCCCGCTTTAGCGGTCTCCTCAGAGCGGAAACAAACGCATAGAAAGCAAAAAGTTTCACGATCGCGCGATGATTTCCGATTGGCTCCGCACGTCACGTGACAGCAGCGCGCTGCGCAATTGGTCTCCTTGGCGGGTGCGTCGTCTGCTACGCGTGCCTCTCGACTCTGCGGCTCCGCTGCTCGTCGTGTACGATGGCCCGATGGGGTTTAGTCATTTGAGCGGAGAACCTCGGCTCGCCGAGACTGTCTCTTGCACAGAGCTTAGTTTCGAATACGGATTACGCGGCCGCCATGTTCGTCAGTACGCGCGGAGCATAGTTTCGGAAGCGGCTTTCACTGGCGGTCATGGGTCGGCGACCTCTGAAGTACAAGACGGCGCGTGCCTATGGCACCCGTAAGCGAAAATCGCCGATGGTGAAGAAGTCGTCTGCTTCAATTACTTCTGATGTGCAGCGCACTGACGAAGTTACGGGCTCGCAGGCGAGTACTTCGTGCGCGGCTACGACTGTTGGTGGCGCCGCTCCAGAGCCGCTCCCGAGCACTTCACACGCGGACGAAACATCATGTGCGAGCACGGGGGACTCTTCTGAACTTTTTACTTCGCGCTCTGCATCGCCGGAAGCATCAAGCGATGAAGGCACCGCGCGTGTCGCGGGTTCTCTTGGCACTTCACGCGACGACGCCACGCCGTCCACGAGCACCAGGCGAAAAGGGTCGGCCTAATTGGTGGGAAAGGTGGCCTCACTCAGGCTTTAATTAAGATGTTAACAAAATATTATGGCAAGGCCCTGCACGATCACGACAACGTTGAGGACATGCAGAAAGCTGTGATGGCAACTTTTTATCACGTAACATCTACCGATGAACGCCCACGTCCCGAGCTTTGCCCCCAAGGACCACAGAGTTGGTGCCAACACCAGGCTGCAGAAGCATAGGGCAAACCTCTGCCCTCCCACAAGTACCAGCTTGCAAGGCATGTCACAGATGCATTGTTGCCTGTTTACCGGTGGCTATCGGACGTCCAGCTTCTCAGCCGTTGTCTGGGGAAAAAAACCCAGAATGCGGCTGAAAGCCTTCATTCAGTAATTTGGTCGCTGCTGCCAAAAGATAAAAAACGCATCTTTGACGGCAACAGAGACAGCTCTCAACGAAGCGGTTTGCAAGTTCAATGCAGGGACCCGCCGTGCTTACACAGAGTACTGTTCGACACTTGGGCTGCAAACTGGCCAACATGCTCTTCGCAGAGCAGCGGAAAAGAAAGGCAGCGAAAGCACTTCAATCTCGAGGCAAGGCATCCAAGAAGCCCCGTGTTAAAAAGGACACAAAATACTACAACCCCGGTGCCTTTTGATGAGTGAAATACAAGGTGCAACTTCGGAAGCCATTTTCTCAAAACTGTTTTTTTTGTCATTTGCTCTGATTGTTCCTGATTTCATCGCGACCGCTGGGGCTATTTTGATACGGTTTTTTTCGCTGCACTCCCTGAGAAATGTTTCAGGTCGTGACATTCTTGGTTTTCCAGCATCCCGTTTGCTGACTTACTGATTCGACTAGTTGTTCACTGTTTAGGTGCCCATTGTAATGTCTGCTCATAAAATATTAAAACTAAAAACTTTTACATTGTAAATAAAAAAATCTAAGAATTTCACGACCTCATCCATTCATTTTGGAATGCAACACACTTTGAAGAAGTCTTCTATCTTATTTTGTAAGTCGCTCAAGCCTGGTACAAGATGAAAAGGATGAATTTTTTTTAAATAGGAAAGTTGATCCCGAATGCCACGTCCCCCCTTAACCCACAACAGGGTGCTTCAATGCCATAGCTGCACTGGCAATGAGGCACCCTATTCTTATTATCATCATTATCATCATAAACGAGAAAATGCAAAATGCGTTTTGTCTCGGCTGAAGTTTTAGCTCTCATCTGATTGTCAAGGTCGCTCTTGGCACATGCATGCGATGCGCAACTTTATTGCATCTAAAGTGCGGCACAAAATTACTTCGTAAAATCACGAAAAAAAATAAAAATACATGGTTTTTAATGGTCAAGTGATTCGGAAATGAAAAAAAAAAAAGCGTTATATCGCAAATTTCGTTACATAGAGGTTCGTAACATCGAGGTTCGACTGTACTCTCAAATCCAGAATATAAGTGATGCAGTTACTGCCATAACTTGTTTCATGCCAAATCAGGTGTTGTCAATAATTGCGTTTTATGGCACATAGGCGGCTAAGGCCATCATGTGCCAAACGCAAGGTATAGAGAATTGCCTTGTGCTAGATTTTATAGAAAAAAGAAAACAAAACGGTGGTGTAAAGGACCTAAAATGTTATTTCATATCACCTAAAGAAGGTAAAGGGCAGAAAAAGCTTTAAAATGGCTAATGGTAAGAGCTTTAAAGAAGGTCAGGTAACCTCAGCGGCCATATCCTTTGCAGGGCAAGGATGTCGAGGCCCCCAACCAATGAAATAGACACCTCAGCCTTCTTCTCAGGAGTGAGAAAGTGGCCGAGTTTTATCTAAGAAAAGTGAGGCATTCACAGTTTATTAAGACAACCAGCCTCCCATAAAAAGTTAAAAACACCGAAAATGTCAACGTTTCCATTATCACTCAAGAGTAGCGCTGGGTGAAATGGAATGCATTGATTATAAAATCGACTAAAATACTTCTTTCTTAGCTTTTCTAGGTTTGAACATGTAAATAAGATATGGTTTAGTGAGAGCTCTTCTCGGCATCTTTCACATTGAACAGGTTTGGCTTCTTTTGTAAGCAAGTAGTTGTGAGTAAAATATGTGTGTCCTATGTGAAGGCGACGTAAGATTACTTCAGCGAAACATTCTTGGTGTCTACATGACTTCCATTCCCACAAGGTAGGTTTTAAGAAGTGCAGTTTGTTGTTGAGTTCATTATCCCACTCTTTCTGACATTTGTTCTTTAATTTGTTATGTATCAACTTCATGCCGTCTTTAAAAGGTATGTCCACATTTTTGATTTCACCATTTTGAGCTCGCACTGCTGCCGAGTCTGCTCTCTCATTACCCTCTATGCCGACGTGGCTCGGGACCCAGCACAACATGATCATATGTCCTTGTGTTCTGAAATTTTCTATGTTGTGTATGATGCTGCCTACTAAGGGTTCAACTGCATTCCTTGCCTGCAGCGCTGTGAGTAGGCTCAGGGAATCGGTGTATATTAATGTTTGCAATGTTCTCATGTACTATTTTGTCCATAGCCATACACACTGCATAACATTCGGCAGTAAAAATTGATACATAACTTGGCAACCTTACTATTTTTTCCCATTTCCCCTGTACTACGGCACTTCCAACGTACATTGCAGTTTTCGAGCCATCGGTGTAAAACTCCATGTAGCTTGAATATTTCTCTTTCAAAGCCAGGTATTCTTGTAGTAGGTGTTCATGTGGTGTTTGTTTTTTACGAAACTGTGTTAGACTCAAGTCACGCGCAGTGGGAAGGCAGTACCATGGTGGCAATGGGTCGTGTCTCGTATAAATTTTAGGTAGAGCATCTACTAGTATTCCCAGTTCTTGACATGCATCTTCGAAGCATAATAACAAAGGTTTGATTGATTGCGGTTTATTATTGAATAGCCTTCTAGATGTGCACATGGTAACTATGGGGTAACAAAGGTGTTTTGGTAAGGATCTTATTTTCAGTACATATGCACAGGTAAGCATTGCTCTTCTGCTTGCAAGAGATGGTTCATTTGTTTCTACATATAGGCTGTTAATGGAGGATGTTCTGAATGTGCCAGTTGATAGACTGAGATCCAGGTTTTGTATAGGATCCAGTTTTTTGAGGTATGATGGACTTGCAGACCCATACACAATGCATCCATAGTCCAAAGTGGACTGTACTACGGAGCGGTAGATCTGTAAAAGACATGTCCGTAGATCTGTAAAAGACATAACTATCGGACCCCCATTGTTTCCCTGAGAGTACCTTCAGTATATTTAGAGATCGGGAAGCTTTCTTTTTGAGGGTGTTTATGTGGGGTAAGAATGTGAGCTTTCTGTGAAAAGTTATGCCTAGGAATTTATGCTCTTGTTTTACTAGTAGAACAGTTTCATTCAAGTGCAGGGTGGGATCAGTCTGCACGCCCCTTTTCAGTGAGAAAAGGACGGTAACTGTTTTTTGTGTAGAGAACTTAAATCCATTTTGGTCTGCCCAAGTCGCTAGTTTGTTCAGAGTAAGCTGCATCTGTCTTTCGCATGTTGGTAAGCTGGAAGATGTGCATGAAATTTGAGGGTCGTCAACATATATGGAATACATGATGGACTTTGGAATCATTTGCGATATTGAGTTCATCTTTACAATAAAGAGTGTGGCACTTAGAATGCACCCCTGCGGTACGCCATTTTCCTGGATGAATTTTTTCGAAAGCGTGCAACCTAGACGCACACGAAATGAGCGGTCAGAAAGAAAGTCTTTCAAACAGTTCAGCATCCTGCCACGGATACCTAGATCTGCAAGGTCACAAAGAATCCCAAGCCTCCAGGTGGTATCATAAGCTTTTTCGAGGTCAAAAAATACTGCCAAACAGTGCTGTTCGTGTATGAATGCTTCACGGACTGCGTTTTCAAGACGGACGAGATGGTCATTTGTACAGCATGCTTTTTTAAATCCACATTGGTGGATATCAAGAAGTTTGCGCAATTCAAGGATGAACATTAATCCCATGTTTAGAACACTTTGAAAACATTTAGCAAGACAACTCGTAAGTGCTATTGGCCTGTAACTGCCAGCCGAAGTTGGCAGTTTTCCAGATTTCAGGAATGGCACTCAACTTACCTGATAATGAAGAGCAATATGTGGCTTTGCCTGTATTGAGCAAGCAGACGTTGTTGCGGGCAAGGCGCAGGAGACGAAGGTCAAGACCAGGTGCTTTCTCGGAATTTCCTTGTCTTCTTTATGAATTTTGATTCTGTGTACATTAGTCACATTCTGATCTGACAATCCTTCAAGCATTTCTTCTTCAGTTAGTTGCAAGAAGTCATTGTCAGAAATGACACCGCGCACTGTGTTTAGAGATCTATGTGAGGTCACGGAGACGGGGATATTACCAAAACTTTCGATGCTTGCCAGCTTTGAAATCTGAATGATATCGATCAGTTCGAGCAAAAGATCACCACTAGCTAGTTTTGTCACTTTATACTTAGGGACCAGGGAATCTGTGAGAACTTTGGAAACTAGAAACGGGGATACAAGTCTGGCTGGCTTTCCTTTTTGTTCGCTATGAACGATGTAGTACATTCAGAACATAGTTTTATTTTTGTAGAAAAACTGAGAGGTGATATCGGTCCGCCCTCTGAATAGAGGGCGATCATTTGAAAGGAGAGAGGTAGCCAAAAAAAAAGCGTGTTCTTCGGCCATGGTGCCAGCCACCCACCATGCAGCCCAACAAGGGGGCGGAACAGGAACTTGTAAGTTCTGCCCACGCCAGCTGTACACCACTGCTATAACCAAATATGGGCAACTCTGTAGTTACGCCACGCAAAGTTAACCCTTGCCGCCTATGAAATATACAAGAAAAAATGAGAAGAGAGGAAGAGACAGGAGAGTTGTGAGAAAGATGATAGGAAAGTAAAATATAAGGAGGAGGACAGGAAAAGGCGACTGCCGATATCCCCGGTCGGGTCAGGCCGGAGGTGCCGTCTACAGGAAGCTGGGGCCAAAGTGGTGTGTTGCCTCCGCCAAGGGGCCTTAAAGGTCCAAATGCTCGGCATCGGCTTAACCACCAGGATCCCCTGTTCCCCAGACACGGCGATGCCATGCACGGCTAGGCGCGGGTGCTCGGGTCCTTGGTGATGCACTGTTCACCATCATCCCCATGCAGGGATGTCCCTGCAGATACTCGGGAACACGTGGTGTCGCCACTCACCAACGACTGCAAGCTGCAGACGCCCCCCTGCGGGGAGCCAAATCGGGGCTCCGAAAACAAAACACAGGACAAACTTGGAAAGCCTTGATTAAAAGCTATAAAGGTGACCTTTATAGTGTCTGTCGTAAATAAAACGCACAGCGCACTTGGCACGTACAATTATCACATGTAGTTGTGCTCATGCTGTACATTTTCTTCATAAAGTCTTGCACTCGACAGTTGTGTCCGCATGTTTTGTTACCCAGGGGTGGGTCAGCACCTCATCAAGAGAGATGCGGTCAGCAGGCAGTCTTTTCAGCAACTGTTCCAAGAAAGAAAGGAAGCCGATGTAGAGTACAGGCACTCTCACGTGCTCGATTGAAAATGGTCTGTGCCATTTAGGAAAAGAATTCGTGGATCACAAAACCCCCATAATAATTAATTTCTGCTCAGCGTAGGCATGCAGCTTAGAACCTGCAATTTTTTTTTTCACATCTAGGAAGCAAGTGAAAATTCGTCTGCTACCCAGGAAACTGGTTGAAAACAAATGAGTGAGGTTCTGCTGTGCCTGCTACTGGCACAATTCATTGCAACACAATGCCAACTGTACGTGCGAAGTGCAGATGTACACTCGCAGCCATCACCTGCACCTGTCACCAACACGTGGTGTAAGCTGGCGATTTTTCAACCAATTTGTTTTAAACTAGGGGACAGAGGAGAAGAAGCACGGCATGTGCAGGAAAGCTGTGCGAAAAAGGCAGATTCAGAGATGCAGCGGGAACTTGTATGAGTGCCCATCGTCTTTCCTAGGACAGCTTTCAATGCTATTCAAGTAATTTTTCTTTTGTGGCCCTGGAGGTCGCTAATATTTCATCCACAATAACACACTAGCTTTGCAGTCCAATACTCTGTGCACATGGTTACACTCCTTCAGAAATTCGACCTAAAGATGCTCACACAGAGCTGCAAGAAGTTGTGCCCTAGAAAAAAGAGAGACAGTGCAAGGACTGCAAATCTGCTTCCAAGAATAATGAGGAAATCTTAGGCGTTGCATAGGGTAGTCCTGAGTGCGACTCAATTCTATTTGTTTTGTATTTTGCACAGTACTTGCCTTCACCTGGGCTCACTTGCACGAAGAAAATTAGCCAGTCTATTTCCCAGTCTAATGTTATTCACAGTCTGCACCCTCCCTTGATTTTAAAGGCAAGAAAAGTTGCATAACCGGCTCATTTTGTAGACTGACACCAGCAGTCTAGGAGGAAAAAGAAGGCTACCCAGCAACTCAAGCTTTTAGTCTGGTGCACCTGAGGCGTCCACCGATAAAGTGAACCAGTTATGCGCCTTTCCTTTTCTCAAAACCAAGGAAGGGTTTAATCCGCGAAAAAGATTAGACTGTCTTATTTTCTTCGTGGCCTGGGTGTCATCAAACGAAACGCTTTCTAGTGCCATTATGTGTAGCATTCTTGGCAAAAATTTTGAATATTGGAATACTGTAAGTTACTGTTTGTGGTCACTCTTCTCATGCATAGAAAAGTCTTTCTTTTAAAGTTTTTCATCACTCACATTGAGCAGTTAAGACTGCCACAGAAAACCAATGGGAACATTTTTACCAATGGGAACCCTTAAATTATCACACAGGTTTACAAAAAAAATTTTTTACTCACATATTTTACGCACCGCGCTGCACTAGACCACCATCATGCATGCGGGCTCTACCCTATGGCTCTACCCAGTAGCATTCGGCTATTCCGTGTGTTTCTTCGGAAGGCTTTTTGAATCTTTTGTGCACTGGGCGTTCATGATGGTGTCAGGGGCCGCTGTTATAATCGCGGTGGCACCAGCGGCATCGCCACTTGAAACGGCCAGCAGCGCTTCCAGGCAGGATCGGCAGCTGATAGAAGAGCCAACACCGCTGTTTGTTTGGCTGATACATGTGACTCGACTGCCGGCTACGCTTTTCTTCGTGGCTCTGACGGCTTATGTTTGGTTGTTCGGTTGTGTCTTGCGATGAAATATCACAGCTATACGGCAAGTTTCAAACTACTTGTCAGCGCCTTATCACGGTGCGGAGCGCGAAGCCAGCGAGAATAACCGCGTGCACACAAGTTTGCCCATAGACGACAATCGCTGTATCGGAAAACTTGTGCGCACGTGGCTATTCTCACTGGCTTCTCAGCTCCGCGCCGTGATAAGGCGCCGACAAGCAGTTTGGTCGACGCTTACGGCCTTTTATTTAGAGGAACTTTTTTTCGGGGGCCGGCCAGCGTAGGGTGCGGGCCTGGGTGCTGACGTATACGCAGCAACATACACTATACCTATATTGCGTGTTATGACCTTTGTGGAGTTTTTTAAGTGGCGCTTGCAAAATCCCTGCGTAATTTGCGCACCCCCTTCTTAGAGTCCTAATTTCTGAATAAAAATTGCGCAAATTATGCACGTAAATACGGTATTTCAGAAGACCAGCATATCAGATTGCAGCACTTTACCGACTTGTGACTAAAGATGCACTAAAGAGGACTCTTAACACGTCTTTTTACCACGGGAACTCGGTCTACATGTTCCGAGCATTCTTATAAACTTCAAATTATTATCCTGTGCGGCCGATTTCCCTAATTTAAGGCGGGTTAAACGACCCGGTTGCCGCCTTTTTCGAACTCAACACTGAAGGTTTGAGGAGTCAAACAACGCATCTAGTGCCTTTACGCCAGTCCCGTGGTGGCTTTGCTTTCACTTTTATTTTGTTTTCTAGGTTTCTGTGAATATATAGTTTCAGTCGCAGACAACACAGCAGCAAATCAGGCCCATGGAAATAAAAATACACGTGGACTCTTCAAGATTTACATATCACTTCACCAATGGCAGAGCAGCAAGCCGCCACGAGACTGGCTGAAAGGCACTCCACGCGTTATTTGACTGCTGCTACCTTCAGCATTGAGTGAAAAAAAAAAATGCGGGAGCCAGGGCATTTAATCCGATTTAAGTTAGAAAAATTGACCGCACAGGACCATAATTCGAAGTTTCTAAGAATGCTCGGAACGTGAAGATCGAGTTCCTGTGGTAAAAAGATGAGTTCAGATTGCTTTTTAGTGCACCTTTAAGACAGACGTGCCTCTCTGATTTGGGTCTTGCTTTGGCCTATAACTATAAACTTCATTTGTGGGAGTGTCCCACCAAAATGTCACTAGGATATTCTCTCCAGCTGGGTGTGGCTATGTGACAGCTTGGCGAAACCAAGCAAATAACAGCACTGCCAGCAAGCAGGTGCACTACAGGTCCCTCCGTCAGCTGGCTTGGCGGCAATGTTCCTTACCTTTCCAATGATATCACGAGCATCGGCGCTGACGTGCCGCGGAAACTTGACTTTGGCACCACAAATGCGCCGATATGTCTGCTGTGTGGTGCGTGATTTGAATGGTGGCTTGCCAACCAGGAACTCATAGATGAGGATGCCCAGGGCCCAGTGATCAACTTTCTCGTTGTACACAGCGCCCTCGATCATCTCTGGTGGCAGGTAGTCCAGTGTGCCACAAAAGGTCTCTCGTCTGCAAACCCAACCACAACACCCCCGCACTTGAGTGTGGGCACATGACAAAGGAATGCTGTAACAGTCGCTTTACATTCAGAGAAGAATGAGCTTGTTAAATGGGCAAGCAGAAGAGCAGTTTGGGCAAACACAAGAGGTTAGCATTGCATTTCAGTGGGCAACAACAGACGGCTGCCTGAAGTTAGTTGAGAGAGAAAAAAAGAGACTACATTGTTACTGGCCGTCTAAAATCTTGATGGAAATGCTAGGCAAAGATGCTGGGCCTCTGATGACACAGACTGGCATGCGAAGTCTTTACATGAGCACACCACGCATATTCCCACATACTCTAATAATAAACTTTTGTAAGGACCATGTGCCTGACCATTTTCTAAATGCTTGCTTCCGAGACTTGCCAGTAAACTGAACATTCTTCTTTGATTCTGGACCCAACAGTGCACACACAAAGTTAATCGAAACCTTGAAGAATTCATGGACAAATTCCAAATAGTTGGAAAATACCCTCACTAACAGAGCCCACAAGAATGACTGATAACAATGGCTACGAACAATGGCTCGTAACGATAATCAACATTTAATGGCTGACAATAACAGTGATGGAAGCAGCACTTCACTTTTGGGAGCACGGCTTGGAGTGGCCAAAATATTAATTTGGAGCAGCCAGAGATACATTTGGAGCAAGTGCTGATACAAGTTTGTTTACTATTTAAACATAAAAATGCCTCAAAGAAGGTCATTTGTGCTAGCAAGATTTATTGCCTATGAAAGCAAGAAGCAAAAAAAAAACATTGTTCAAGACATGACTACGAAAGGTCTGTTCAGTTTGCACCATTAACCTTCACATATAGAAGCTTTGTTCAGCAAGTCAGAAAAACTTTCCCTCGTTTGTCCAATTTACAATGGACAGTTCTCCAACAATCTCTGCCGCCTCTTTCCATGCAGCTAAATACTACACATCCTTGAGTGCTTATGGCTTCGCACAGGTGCGGCACATAGCTGCCACTCACATAAGTGAAAACAGTCTCGCGTCATGAGACGCGTGCACATTTCGCATTATACATTGTGCGCACGTGTGCGTGTGGTTTGGTTTATGGGGGTTTAACATCGCAAAGCGACTAAGGCTATGAGCGACGCCATAGTGAAGGGCTCTGGAAATTTTGACCATCTGGGGTTCTTTAACATGCACTGACATCGCACAGTACATAACACCCTAGAATTTCGCTTCCATTGAAATGCGACCGCTGTGGCTGGGATCGAACCCACGTCTTTCGGGTCAGCAGCCAAGCACCATATCACTGCTGAGCCACCACAGTGACTGTGTGTGTGTGTGTAGATGTGTGTGGGTGAAGGGAGGGGGGAGGGGTTCGTGGAATCACGAATCACATATTGAGAAAATAAAAGGGAGCATGGATGGAGACAGCCACAAATAGCTTCAGAAATTTCCTTTGAGCTTGCACAGCGAATCTCACTCGAGCGGCCAAGTGAAATAAATGCAAGCAAGTGCCAAATAAATGCTGGGTGCACAGTGGCGCACTTTCGTTCTCTGTAGTGGAGTGACAATATTGAAATTTTCGAGTATGAAGGAAAAAATGGATTTTAATATAGAGTAACTACTGAGTATGAAAAAAAAAATATCAGGTAAAGATAAACAGGCAAATATTGTTGTTTTTTACAAACAGTGTATTATGGTCTTTGCAACTGGAATTACACTGACTGAGCACTATATAGAAATGATGTGCACCAAAATGTATATAGCTTCATTAGATGGCATAACAGCGTACAACATGTAAAATGAGAGAGCAAACGAAATCCATGAATCGACACATGACTGGCAGCTAAAAATAGCATGCTGAGTAGTAAAACCTCATTAATTCGGATTTCAAGCGACAAGAAGCAATGCCCACATTATCCGAGGGTAGAGTTAGTCAACCCCCCCATCTCCCCTGGGTAAAAAGATGCTGACCATATGCTGAACAAGGAGGCCCTATTGTAAAAACAGTGAACAGCCCCTAATGAGCATGCAATTTCAGTGTGCTAGAAGAACGACGACGACGCCAGTAAGGGTAGCTCATACTGGCATCAGAAAGGTGAGACTGCTTCTAAAGCAATGAAGAAATGATCACCGCCGCACCTGTTGGCATGTGAAAGCGCCGCAGACCTGTGTTTGGACAGTTGGCGAATGCGCGGCCAAAAGCTACAAGCACACAACCTAGCAAAGCTACAGGGGCATTCCGTATGTCATTATGCCTTCCGTTACGGGCATATCATATGTGCACGGGTTACAATGCACCATGCGATTTTTTACACCATCGCTTTCCTCATCGGTTACACCGAAACTCGGGTTTCCTTTGGGATTTTCTTGTGAAATTGCACAAGTGGGCTCTCCCGGTTACACACAGTTGAGCTAAACATAATGAAAGAGCTCATGCTTTAAGCGTTTCCCACGCAAGGGGACGAGTGCCATGGGTGTGGGCATTTAGTATGAAACATATTACGGAAGTATAAAACACGAAATATGCGTTTCGCGTTGTGTTTGTTCGAAATGGGTGGTCGACCAACATGTTTTCATCCTGTTGTGTGTGGCAAAAGTCCACTTGCTAATATTCACAGGAGATCTAAGCCTAGCTGCGTCTGAATGTGAATGGTCCAAGCGCCGAACGGCAGACAAGAAAGCAAAAATGATAATTTTGCAGATTTTTTCCTGAGAGTTTAATCTTGATTTTTGGATAATTTGTCCAGATATTGTGGTATAGCCATAGTCAAAGTAATTAAAGTTGGCGGTATTTGGTTGCTCTTGAATACTCAAGAATTTTTTAATATTCGGAAATTTTTTAATATCCATTTCTCGAATGAATATAAATGGAATAACAAACATACTCGATTCGTGCTCAAATATTCGCATACGCCAAGTTCTCGGTTTTGTTTTTGACAGTGCAGCGTTTTTTCAGCGAAGTGAATGGCAATGTTGGCCTGATATATTTTGTTTTTCATTTAGCCTCGTCTTGGCGCAGGTCTGGCGCAGTTTATCACTAAAATTCCTGTTTGGCACAAGATGGAGCGGAGCAGCAGTCTGTTCGTGGTGCAGCTCGGCACAATTGGAGCAGCCCTTCTATCACTATTGCAAACTGGAATACCTTTCGACAACTGCTCCCAAAAGCATCCAGCTCAGCATTGACCTGCAACAATGGATGAAATGATGACTTGTGAAAATGGCCAACAAGAACTGATTATCCTTTATCGCTTTTCTTGAAAAAGCTACATCGGAGAACTGGGTCTTCACTGTTACCTTTAGAGTAAAAACTGCTGCTGGTGGAAAGACTGCCACATTTGTTTGTTCTACAATTTCAAACAATTATCACATAATTAGTTCATGAATACTAACGAAGAGAAAAGCATGCCTGTAGCATTCGAAGATACAAACATTAGAAAAAAAGTTCTATTAATATGCGAACAAATACACATTTCTTAAAATTTTTAACCTGCGCTTAAAAGGATGAAAAAAAATACAGCACTTAACATAAACAACCATTTCGCCCGAACCTGTCAACAGGAAGGTTTCACTGAGGCTGTGCTATTGAGGGTGCGAGCATCATCATGGCTAGTGCACCATTTGCATGACCGTTTCTTCACACCAGTTTGCGCAGTGTCGAGTTTCGGAAGCAATTCACAATGTTTTTGCATGTTGCTAATTAAGTACAATACTTTTCTTTGTGGAATGCTATGTGTGCAAGAAGTTTGCAGCAGTACTCCACTGCACAGAGGTAGTATATCAGCGCTGTATGTTTAACGATGCAGTTAGACGGTCAGCCTAACTTGCGTAACTACTCGACAGCAAAGCCGGCGGCTGCATGGTATGCAAGAACACAGCCTCTAGCATTTCATAGCAACTGATAACTGTGCGCTACTCATAAGGGATACTTTGCGAAGAAAAAGCGCAAAATTAAGTGACCCAAATTCCAGAGCTAGTACTGCAGAAATGCATATCTCAAGTAGTGTTAATTTTACCAACATAGCGCTCGAATGCACATATGGTCTGGATTCTAGGTCAGCAGCAGTGCAGTAAGCAGCAGTTTCGCTATACTCAACAGCAACTTATCACTTATAAGTATAGCTGCACCTCGTTAACATGAACACTGTGTTCCCAAGCAAAAGTGTCCATAAAGGGAGTCATCCGTAATAACGAATCATGAACAAAAACAAAGAAATATTAAGATTACAGACTGTTCTGTGCATAAGTGGCTAGCAGTGAGGTGGAAATCGGGCAACCTTAGCTGCTCAAAGTGATTTACTCTAGCCGCCATTACTCTGATAATTATGCAGTGAAGGACGAAGCACATCTGAAGCTCCTAGTGGTCCACGAGGCACATGACAGCCACTTGGTATGGTGAAGTACATCCTACTATGAGTTATACCCTAAGAACCCTGTACTCACCCAGCTGACAGCTGCTAAATGTGGTTTTCAACGAAGCACAGAAACAATTTTTTTTTTGCAGCCATTGATGCAATGTTGCAAACGGTACCAGTGCGTAGCCAGAAATTTTGTTGGGGGGGGAGGGGGGGGGGGGGTGCTCATGTTGCAGCGCGGCCTCCTCATAAAATTTGTGGAAGGATAAAACGCAACAATAATAAGTTCATTGCCATTGACAATGCCATTGTTTACTAGATAACGCTACGCACTGTCTAGACAAGTGAAATATATATTTTTTAAAATAAAAGAATGTATTCGTATGTCTTAAAAATCGTGGCAGACAAGACTAGAAGACATAAAACTGAGCCGGGGACAAGACACAGGAGAGAAGGAAACAGGACGAGCTCATCCTGTTTGCTTCTCTTCTGTGTCTTGTCCTCTCCTCAGTTTTATGTCTTGTAATCATGTCATACCAACTATCTCCTTATCGTTCACTCGTGGCAGACATAACTGACACCAATGCTTCCATGTTTTCGCGTATTTGATAAGTAAAGAAAACATCACAAAAAGTCGAACTATATCAGTCCGGAACCAGCAAAGCAGTGCATGCCGCTGATATGAAAAACGTAAAGGCCGTGAAATTAGCAAGTAGAGGACAAATATTTTAATGAATGTTTGTCGTTCAAGAACCTTTACATTTTTGTACATTTGCAACGGCCAGGGAAAAATCTCAATGCAGCTGTCCTTCGCTCCAGTGTACTGTGCAGCAGCAGCTGTCACCGGTCATGCATTGCGAGTAATTGCACCGATTTTTATTTTAGTCGTAACAGCGAGCCATCGATAGGCCCTTGAAAGTTTGTGCTAGGATGGGGCCCCTTGCGTTACATGACTCCAGGTGCACGGGTGTTGCCACAAAATCGAACACGAGTTAGCAATGTTTGGGCCAAAATGTCTTTTCTAGTCTGAAAAAGACAGTGTAGGTGACAAAATCCAGAATGACTTCCAGTGCCGGTGGCTACTTTGGTCAGCGAAGCGTGACGGTTCAAAAAATTTTCATGGGGGTGGGGGGGGCTGAATTCCCATAAGACCCCCCGAGATACGCCCCTGAACGGTACGGCACGTCGACTGGTCACTTTGCCACTGTAAAGAATGAAACTGCAGGCACGCACTAGAAAAAGGCCACTACTAAGGCATTTGCACATTCAACTGCCTATTGTTAATGGTCTAGCAAAGCTAGTGTTCTAGTTTTTATAGTGTTTTGCTAGTGTTCTGAGCTCAAGTTATAATGGGCTCAACATCTAGCGGAGGCACTCATTATTTTATTCTCATCACTGTCCACATTAACAGGACGCAGATACATGGGTCCCAATGGGCTCTGTGCATTTTCACCCAGTCCATTGTCTGGACAGCGAGTTTCCATTTAAAGGGACACTGAGAAGAAATTGAAGTTGGCTTGTATCGATAGAATACCAGCTCCTGATCACAAAAACGCCGCTCTTACTGAAAATAAAGCTCTTGTAAGGTAGAAAATAGCAAGAACCAAAATACAGGTATCGCCACCACAGGCCAATCTCGCAAGTACAAGCATGGCGACGTCATAGGACGAGAGACGCCACCTTAGAGGAGTTTTCCTTCCTACATGCAGTCGTGAATCTCTGGGGCTGACAAAGGAAGGTTGCACGGTTCAATATTGAAGTAAGTTTTGTTTTAAAACCGATAGTGCACTTTTATCACACAAGGAAGGCAGACAAAAGACAACCTGAATGTAGGAAGCAAAGAGAACCGATGCTTGGCGGCGCCACTGGTGGTCAGGAGAGTTTCGATTTTTTATGGCGCTTTGCGTCCAAGAGCTTTGCGTGCCCAGTGGTTTTGTTTTTGACGCGCCTAGATATACAAGCGCCGAACAGCAGAGCAACTCCAAATGCCGCTTCAAGTGCTAGTTAACCTTTGAAGGAGCCTGTTAAGGATGGTCAGATGATCGCCACGGTCGATGAAAAACTATGATGGCACGATGGTCGGTGATCGCACAAGTCACTTCGCAGTATAAAGAGCACTTGTGTCTTCACACGCTCGCCCGACGAAACATTCCCGGCTGTGCCAGTCAACTTCAAACTACTCTTAACGGAAATCGTTTATTAGGGACGGGAGGCAAGGTACAAGGCAGTAAGAAAAATTGCTGATGGCCTAGATCTGTTAGGCCAGGACATATGTAGCGAAACCGAGGAGATTTTGCATCGGAAGAGTGCATTCACTAGATGTGCCTTTATTGGCAGTTGCACCTTGAGTCGTCGTGGCGGAGTGGTAGCGTCTCCGCCTCAAACGCCAAATGCCCTGTTCGATTCCGAGCCTCGGCACAGATTTCTTTATTTTATTCAGAGAGTAGGCGGGGGGTTTCAGTGGCTCCCATAGATGCCGCCACCGAATACGTTGGTTAGCGGTTAAGCGCAGGCTCTGTTAACCCATTCGCTTCCGCGGCCGGCGATCCGCCGGCCGCACCGGCTGAGGCCAAAGTCACTTTAGCCGGCGAATCGCCGGCCGCTCAGAGTATGGTTTGTTTTGGGTTTATTCAATAGATGGCAGCACAACACAATCTGCGTAGCGATTGATTCATGTGTTTGCCACCAGATGGACATAGTTGTCCACTGTCTGAGCTCAGTTTTGTTGTTTTTATCGACAAAAAGTTCGCAATCCCATCTCTTTCCAAACATGGCGTCGCGGAGAAAGTGCGCTTTGACGGCGGAAGAAATTCTTAATCTTGTGTTCGAGAGTGACAACTGCGATGAAGAGGATGTTGTGTCATATGACGAGAGTGACCGGATTACGGACAGTGACAGCGACAATGAAGACAACTTGTGTTTAGCGCAAGATCCGTGCGACTCTCGGCCACCATCTCCGAAGGCGCGAAAACTAGAAAACTGGCAATGGGAAGCGGATGACACAGTGGAAAAGGTTGTGAAGAACACCTTTTGTGGTCAACCAGGCATCAAACGAGCCATCCAGCTACAAGTAGGTACAAATACCATTGCTCTGGCAATGTTCAACGCTCTCCTCGGAGACGAGATTTGGAGTACCATCGCATTACACACAAATGCATTTGCATGCGAGAAACAGCGTTTGCATCCCGATCCCAGTTGGCATGAAACAACACCGGATGAAATGAATGTTTACTTCGCTATGTGTGTGCTGATGAGCCAAGTAAAAAAGAGCAGCATTCAATCTTACTGGTCAACAAGAGCAGTTATAAGCACACCATTTTTTGCTTCGGTGATGTCGAGGCAGCGTTTTTGGGCACTCTCAAAATATCTGCATTTCTGCGACAACTCTCTCCCTCAAAGTGGAGATAAGCTGTGGAAGTTGCGCCCTGTGCTCGACCACGTACTGAAATGCTTTGATACAGCCTATGATCCCGAGGAGTATCTGGCAGTTGATGAAAGCCTTATGAAGTTTCGTGGTCGACTGTCCTACGTCCAGTTTAACCCCTCGAAACGGGCAAGATTTGGCCTTAAGTTCTACAAACTGTGCGAGTCTTCGAGCGGCTACTGCCTGAAGTTCTCGATTTACACAGGAAAAAGTGAGAAGACTCCAGTTACTGCTGGATTGTTGTGCAGTGAGGCGGTTGTAATCGACCTTCTAGAAAAACGTCTGCCCGATGGCCACACAGTGTTTATGGACAACTGGTATTCTTCGCCATTGCTATTTCGCCACCTAAAAGAAGCTGGTTCGAATGCTGTCGGCACAGTCCGCCTTCAACGAAAGAACATGCCGAAGGATTTCAAGGCGAAGCTGCAAAAAGGCGAATGCAAGTCCCTATTTGCGCGAGGCATAATGGCCCTCAGTTGGCAGGACAAAAAGCAGGTCACAATGCTGTCAACCTGCCACAGTTCAACTGATCTCACTGATACCGGAAAAAAGGGTCGCAAGAATGGCTTGCCAGTTCTGAAGCCGCAAGTTGTAATCGATTACAACCGAGGCATGGGCGGAGTGGATCGCGAGGACCAACAACTGGCTTCCTTTCCAATTATGCGAAGGTACGCCAAAGGCTACAAAAAAATCTTCTTTTATATTATGGACATCGCTGTTGTCAAGGCGTTTATTTGAAGCACAGGTCGGTTGTCTTGGTTGACCGGCGACACGACGGGCACACTCACAGGCGTCGTTCGAAAAACCCAGCTGCACTTCGTCTGCTTCTTCATTGTCCCGCTTGAACTCGTCCGCTTCTTCGCTGCGCTGCGCCTGTCGGTCCCATTACAATTACTCTCCCTCCGAAAAAGGAGCCATCCTGGCGACTTACGGAGAGGAGAGGATGGGCGGGTCATAGTAAGGCTTGAGGCGCTCAACGTGCACAGTTTCGCGCCCCCTGGCGACGGTGGTCCGAAGAGGGAACGAGCGGCTCAACGATATAAGTCACCGGAGAAGTTTGGTGGACAACCCGGTAAGGTCCGTGAAAGCGAGACAGTAGTTTCGTGGCGAGGCCGGGAGTGGAGGAAGGCACCCAGAGCCAAACGAGGGCGCCAGATGGGTATGACGCTGGAGGGTCCGGGGAATCCCGACGGTGCTTCTGATCCCATTGTTGCTGTGTGGTGAAAGAGTGGGCAAGTTGCTGGCATTCTTCGGCATACAGGTGAGCTTCGGAGAGTAAGGTGGTCTCGGAAGGGTCAGGGTGATAAGGAAGGATGGTGTCCATGGTGGATGTAGGCTCCCGGCCATATAAGAGGAAGAAAGGAGAAAACCCCGTTGTTGTCTGAGTAGCTGTGTTATACGCGTACGTGACGAACGGGAGCACTTGATCCCAGTTGGAGTGGGCGGTGTCAACGTACATGGCGAGCATGTCACTCAGAGTGCGGTTGAACCGCTCAGTCATGCCGTTGGTCTGGGGGTGATAGGCGCTGGTGTAGCGATGAACGATTTGGCATTGCTTGAGCAGGGCCTCGACGGCGTCCGAGAGAAAAACACGGCCGCGGTCACTTAGAAGTTCTTTCGGGGCGCCGTGACGAAGAACAAGACTGTGTAGAATGAAGTGAGCAACATCGTTTGCGGTAGCAGATTTGAGAGCCGACGTTTCGACGTAACGGGTGAGATGGTCAACGGCAACGATGATCCACCGATTATTAGCCGAAGTAGTTGGAAGCGGGCCATAAAGATCAATGCCGACGCGGTCAAAGGGACGGCCAGGGCAAGGTAACGGCTGCAAAGGAGCGGCGGCGGAGTGGGGAGGTTTCTTGCGACGTTGGCAGGCGGTGCATGACCGAATGTACTGACGTATGTAGCGGTACATACCTCGCCAGTAGAATCGCTGACGAAGGCGAGCATATGTTTTCAGTACACTGGCGTGGCCGCATTGTGGAGCGGCGTGAAAAGAGGCACAGATTGTAGCACGGAGGTGTCGAGGAATGACCAACAGCCACTTCCGGCCGTCGGGGAGGTAATTACGGCGGTATAAGAGGCCATCACGAACGGCGAAGTGGTGGGCTTGGCGGCGAAGGGTCCGGGTCGAATGATGCGGCGAGGGAGTGTTCAGGAAGTTTAGCAGCGAGGTGATCCAAGGATCCTTCAGTTGTTCGGAGAGCATATCAGGGATGTTGAACGAAGAGAATTCGTAGGCACAGACGAGGGCAGAGGTTGACTCGCATGGGAGTGGTGAACGAGAAAGGGCGTCGGCGTCCGAGTGCTTGCGGCCGGAGCGATAAATGACGTGTATATCAAACTCCTGGAGACGTAAAGCCCAGCGGGCGAGTCGGCCAGAAGGATCTTTGAGGAAGGATAGCCAGCATAGGGCGTGGTGGTCTGTGACGACATAGAAGGGCCGGCCGTAAATGTAAGGGCGGAACTTGGCAATTGCCCAAATGATGGCGAGACATTCTTTTTCTGTGATAGAATAGTTTGATTCCGCCTTGGTGAGGGCGCGGCTGGCGTAAGCGACGACGTATTCCGGATACCCAGGCTTTCGCTGGGCAAGAACTGCGCCCAAGCCCACACCGCTCGCGTCAGTGTGAACTTCTGTCGGACAGGCGGGATCAAAATGGCGAAGGATGGGGGGAGAGACCAGCAGGCGGCGTAAAGTGCTGAACGCGGTATCGCAGGCGGGGGACCAAGACGAAAGAAGCTGCGTTAAAGGGGCGATGATACTGGCGAAATTTCGGATGAAGCAGCGAAAATATGAGCATAAGCCTATAAAACTGCGAAGTTCTTTTAAGGTGGTTGGTTTGGGGAAGTCAGCGACGGCGCGATGTTTGGCAGGGTCAGGAAGAACGCCGTCTTTGGAGATGACATGGCCTAATATTGTGAGCTGCGTTGCACCGAAGTAACATTTTTTCAAGTTTAGTTGGAGGCCGGCGTCAGTAAGGCTAGTGAGTACGCGCTGAAGGCGGTGCAGATGGGAAGGAAAATCTTTGGAAAAAACAACAATGTCATCTAGGTAACACAGACAAGTTTCCCATTTGAGGCCACTGAGAATAGTGTCCATCATCCTTTCGAATGTGGCTGGAGCATTGCAGAGGCCGAATGGCATCACATTGAACTCATACAAGCCGTCTGGGGTGACGAAAGCGGTTTTCGGCCTGTCGTTCGCTGCCATCGGGACCTGCCAGTAGCCGGAGCGTAAGTCGAGGGATGAAAAATACTCCGCTCCCTGCAAGCAATCCAGTGCGTCGTAGATTTGGGGTAGAGGATAAACATCCTTGCGTGTGATCCTGTTGAGACGGCGGTAGTCCACACAGAACCTGATGGAGCCATCTTTTTTCGTCACCAAGACAACAGGAGAGGCCCAAGGGCTGTGAGAAGGCTGTATTATGCCGCGCCGAAGCATGTCGTCAACATTGTCACGGATGACGCGGCGCTCGCTCGGCGAGACTCGGTACGGTCGCTGACGCAAGGGAGCGTGGGTACCAGTGTCAATTGTGTGAGAGACGGCCAATGCGCGCCCCAAGGAGGGCTGGGAAAGGTCGAAAGAGTTGCGGAAGCGGCAGAGAAGTTCCAAGATTTGGTCACGGTAAGCGGACGGAAGGTCGGGAGCGATGTTACGATGAAAGACGTCGATGGAAATCGGATCGGGCGCTGTCGAACAACAGGCTAAGGCAGTAACTGGGGAACAGGCACGGGTATCGGAGAACTCGGAAGCAAGAGCAGGGTCCAGTTCTTCAATAGAGCCGAGGCATTCGCCGCGAAGAACAAACGACGGGCAAGAAAATGGGTTGGTGACATAGATGGCGCAGTGGCCATCGGAAATCGAGACAACGGCGAATGGAATGAGGAGGCGCTGATGGCGAGTGGCTGCTGCGGTAGGTGTGAAAAGAACAGGGCCGCTGAGGAAAGAGTCGGGGCGGAGCGGAACGAGGGCTGAAGAGGAGGGAGGTATGTCGGTGTCGGCAGCTACAAGAAGCTTAGCGGAGCGCACAGGTAGGTCACACAACGAAACATCACACAGGGGAGAAAGCTCAAGTTCCGCACGGGCACAATCAATCACCACACGGTGGGTCGAGAGGAAATCGCAGCCGAGGATGACATCGTGAGAGCAGGCGGTCAGCACAACAAACTCGATGGTATAGGCGACGTCGTTGATAGAAACGCGGACCGTGCAGGCTGCGATGGGGTGGATGCGCTGAGAGGTGGCCGTACGTAGTGAAAAGTCAGACAGCGGCGTTGTCACCTTACCAAGTTTGCGGCGAAGAGCATCACTAATTACTGACACTGCAGCACCCGTGTCGACGAGCGCGAGAACGGGGACGCCTTCAACAGACACCTCAATCACGTTAGCAGGAGAACACGGAGGACTTAAAAATTTGGCAAAACACGCAGTTCTTGCCTCCTGAACTGCGGCAGTCAGTTTTCCTCTGGGAGAGGGTCCGGGCGGCGGAGCATCGGAGAAATGGAACGTCGACGAGGGGAAGGCGAGCGGCGAGTAGGGTATTGGGAGCGATGTGTAGAGGAGGCAGAAGAGACATTAGGCAAGGGCGGCCCGGAATCGTAGCGGAAATTGCGCATGAAATCGCCAGAACGAGGAGATCGCTGACGGCAAAAGCGTGCGACATGGCCTGGAAGACCGCAGGAATAGCATATCGGTCGATTGTCCTCGGTACGCCAGGGGTTCGTAGGGTTTCGGCGGGGTCGACGAACCGGGACCTGCGGCGGGGGTATAGACGGCGGTGGAGCATAAAAGGCCGGGCTGCTAGGGTAGGCGGCAGAGGTGGGCGAGCGCCGTGTACCGGTGACTGCTTCAGCATAGGTGAGCGGCGCTGCCACAGGAGGAGGTGGGGGACTGGATGGCAGAACTGCAGCGACCTGCTCCTGAATAGCACGACGGACAGTGGGCGTGAGAGATGGCGCCAGGTAGTGCGGAGGGCAGACGGGGTCGGGAATGTGATGCAGCAGAGAAAGCTGGCGAGCGATCTCTTCGCGGATGAAGTCTTTAACCTGCTGCATGAACAGGGACTGCTCAGCAGACGAGCCACCAAGGGCCAAGCCAGCAAGACCCCCCGCAGGCGCGCCGGACTGCCGCGTAGATGCGCGTTGCTTGCGGAGTTCGTCGAAGCTTTGGCACAGCTGGATGACGGTAGCGACGGAGGTGGGGTTCTTCGCCAGCAGCATCTGGAAAGCGTCATCGGCTATGCCTTTAAGTATGTGGTTGACTTTATCCCCTTCGGACATGGAGGGGTTGACACGTCGGCGAAGCTCGTTTTAAAGGACGACCAGGTGGGAAGATCGGCCTCATGGTTGCGAAACCATAGATTGGCAACGTCCGTTAGGTAGAAGAGGACGTTGCTAAGTTTCACGGAATCGTCCCACCGATTGAAAGTGCTGATGCGCTCATAGGAGGCCAGCCAATCGTCGACGTCTTGGTCATCGGTGCCACTAAATGGAGAAGGGTCACGCTGGCGCTGCACCCCGTGACAGAGTACGGTGGCAGGGATGGGCTGCGATGGTTCACCCGGACCTTCCGGCATGGTGGCGGAGACGAAGAGCGTTCCACTTCGAAGTTCCAGGAAGAGGACCGGGACGGGAACCGAGGCACCTCCACCAAGTGTCAAGGCGTTTATTTGAAGCACAGGTCGGTTGGTCTTGGTTGACCGGCGACACGACGGGCACACTCACAGGCGTCGTTCGAAAAACCCAGCTGCACTTCGTCTGCTTCTTCGTTGTCCCGCTTGAACTCGTCCACTTCTTCGCTGCGCTGCGCCTGTCGGTCCCATTACACTGTTTATAACAGCTACGTCTTATCTGCCAAAGCATCAGGCAAGCGGCTCCACTGCACAGACTGGAAAGAGAACCTCGCTGAGGAGATCCTCGAAGCTGTTTTGCCCCAGTACCATGGTCGACGTAAACTGCCTGTCGCGGCTGCACCAATGCGGCTGCAGGCTTCCAAGTGGGCTCATTTTCCTCGCCATATCCCACCAAACAAACTCAAGCAGAATTCATCAAGGCTATGCTTAGTCTGCAAGACAAACGGGAAAAAGTCGGAGAGCCGGTGGGAATGTGAAAAATGTGAAGTTGCACTTCACATGCCTGTGTGCTTCAAAGCTTTCCATACATGCAAGTCATATTAGGCGGGATGATGCAGCGAGCCCTTCCGAACATAATAAAGTAAATTTTGTGTTTTTACGAGGTGTCCAGCGGAATTTATCGCTTTTTTTAAAGAGCGGCTCGCGCGTCCAACGCGCGTCGCTATTTCCGCGCGGAATACCAAGCAGGAAACGTCGCGGAGGGCGCGGAAGCCAATGGGTTAAGGTGCGTTTATGCACGCGCGCTGCACGGCGACGTACGTCACGTCGGCCAAAGCGAGACCCTCTATACTCCAACTGCGCTTGACCGCCGACGCGTTCGGCGGCTTCGGCTCACTCTGACCACACTGGCGGAGACTTGGAGCATGTCTCTATTTCGCGCCGAGTGCACAAGCCACCGCCTGCATGGCCAGACCGATTCGCCTCCACAGCGAAGTGCGCGTTGTCACGGAATTCAATATCTTCGGCAGTTGGGCGGAGCTGTTCTTTTCGAGCTCTTGGCTAATTTAATCCATTCACAGTACACACCTGAAGGTACATGCAAGTGGGCGAGAGAGCCCGATCTAGTGAACCCGTTTGATCTAGCGGAAGCCGCTGAAGCGTCGTGCGTCGGCTTTAGTTTCAAGCCGCCAACTTCAAACGCGACCGCTCTTAAGCACCCATCCGTTTTTTGTGGCAAAAATATATATATATATATATATATATATATATATATATATATATAAGTAAATAACTTGGCCCTTGCAACCGTGGGAGAACTAAACGACGCCTGCTGCAACGTGCAGCCGCGTCATTCAAGGAAACACAATCCGTTGGCTCCAAAGCCCCGGCCAGCCTCTGATAGGCGCAACGCGCCGACCATGTCCTGTCCCCTCGCGACTCCCCGCACTGGGGTTATGATATTTAGTTTGCAACGGCTGCTCACGGCGGAAGGGAAAAACGACCCGCCGGCACCTAACCTAACTGTGCTCCCTCAAAAGCATTACACGCTCTCTGGGGCTTAGGTCGCTGAGATGCAGGCCGGAGTTTTTGCGAGAATTACGTCGTCGGGTTCGGGAACGGGATCCATTGTAACGCTGCCAAGACGCCGGTGCAAACGTAAACGAAGCGACGATACCGATCCCCGATAAATGCCTTCAACGTGCGGCGGTGGTAGGTTTCATTTCGGCAGCTGCTAGACCGCACCGCCAGCCACCAGAAATCACGGAGTCTGCGCTTATGTCACGTTTCACGTCACTTCGTCCTGTGACGTCTTAAAGAGTTCTCGAGTTTGGATTGGAGCGGCGGGAAAAAGTTTTTCAACTTCGAATCCAAATTTCTTTGAAATAAATGCATCTTTCATTCCCGGACAAGCGGCAACAAAGCCATGAAATGCCGAACTATCAGATTTCGCTAACAAAAAGAATTTGATAGAGTTCTCCTCAGTGTCCCTTTAATGAGGCATAAATACATCGAAAGTGTCTCATCCCCAGAAAAACTGTCCATAATTTGAGTTGTCCAATGGGGCATGACTGTAATATAGACATGACAATTTAGGCTAGCTAAGCTAACCAACTCATCGCAAATTACCTCTCCAAAAATGGCTGCTGTCTGCCAGCACCCTCGAGCATTGTTCTCAGGCTCACCCACTTGTCAAAAATTGACCCCTTTCACAGATTTGTACGCTTCAATTTCTTCGTCTGTAGCAAAACATGTAAGAGGCCTCTGTATAACTGAATTCAACGAGTGGAAGTAGCCCTGTATTAAGTTGAACACTACGCCGGCACCTCCGCAGTCGTATCAGTGGATGTTTTAACAAATTCAAACCTTTTCAACATGTCCGCTCTTGCCTGTTTCACTTAGTACAAGGTCACACAGCAATTACTTACAATGAGACGCGAAAGATACTCATGGTTCACAGATCACAACGAGTTAAATGTCGTGGCTGGCTGTGATGTCCCTGCACACAACAAAAATATGGTGAACGCCGTGCCAGTCACTAGCGCCTCTTGCGGATGACGTCAAGTTAACGCCTACTATAAAGTTGTGCCCCATAAATAGGACTATGGACAATTTTTTCAGGAACCAAACTTTTCAGATATATTTGAGGTCTTGTTAATACGTAAACTCGCTGTTTACACAACTGAGTGTCAGAATGCACAGAGCCCATTGGGGCCCATGTACATTTGTCATGCTAATACGATCAATGATGGGAACCAACTGCACTAAGCAGACGTTTCGAGTCCTACATTTTGAGTGCAGGGCACCAGCAAAAGGCAGGGAAAGTTACATATGCCTCATTGATGGACCTTTTCCTTGTTGCTTCATGCTTCACATTGCCAAGGTGCCCAGTGAAAATACCTTACCATGGAATCCACTCAGTTACCCTTAAAGACAAGCGGTTGTCTTGCCTTCGCATTACACGCCTAGCCCAAGCCTATTACTTCCTCTTGATTTTGACTAGGATGTCTAACGTACGTTTGTTCCCTCACCCACTCTGTCTGCTTCCGGTCTCTAAACGCTACACCTATCATTTTATTTTCCATAGCTCACTGCCTTGTCCTTGACACAAGCTGAACCTCTTTCGTCAGCCTCCACGTTTCTGCTACGTAGGTGAGTACTGGTATGATACAGCTGTTGTACACTTTTCTCTTGAGAAATATTCGTAAACTGACATTCATGATCAGAAGGAACCTGCCATATGCCAGATGTACCAATGTGTCGGGCAACAGCAAAAGCAAACAGACGCACACAAAACAAGGCTGAAATCCCCCTTAGTACAAAGAAAGGAGACCTACTGGCTGGGCTGTGCTTGGTTGGCACACTTACCTGGAAGACGGTGCGTGCACGGACCAGCCGAAGTCGGCAATCTTGATCTCGCCATTGCATCCCAGGAGCAGGTTCTCGGGCTTGATGTCCCGGTGGATGACCTTCTGGCTATGGCAGACCTTGAGGGCATTGCACAGCTGGTAGATGTACTGCACAAGGAGAAACAGGCCCATAGGCACCAAATAAGCTAATTCAGTGAGGCAACGATGCTTTTCAGTTGCAAACAGCACCACCTTGCGGTGGCATCTCAATCAGTGTCTAGAGTGTGGTCACTATTACACAACAACAGCACACCACTTCTCTTCACAAATATCATCACACCTGCAAAGTACTAAGGGAGCACTGAAAGAGGTCATAGCTATATTCGAGTGTGGCAAAAGCCTGCAATCATCATTCAAATAAGCAATGCAGGTACCACCAGGCAGCATGGATACAAGCAGTGATGTTCCGAAGGGTGAGCTGTCAGGCTAGTTTGTGTTGCATTATGCAAAAAAATTAGTTCACAAAACAGAGCCAAAGGCAATGGAAAAAGGACAATGAGTTTCCCCCGTTGTCGTTAATCTGTATTTTGCACTAATTCCTTTACATAGTGATGTTCCATATGGAAAATGTTCCCTTTAATAGGGAATCTTTGGTTTAAAACTGGCCCTGGATTGTCACACTTTTAAGGGTAAAGGAACACCAAGGACAACTCCCCTGAATTTTTTTTCTTAGCAGGGGTGGGACTACAAAAAGTCATTTTGGAGGAATTTTTGGAGCAAGCAAAATTGTGTTTTGAAGCAATATGGCTCAGGCAAATTTGCACATTGGAGCAGTTTGGCGCAGCCAAAACTGCACTTCAGAGCCTCTTCGAGCAAACTAATTTTCATTTTCGAGCAATTTGAAGAAGATAAAAGTTCATTGTGAAGCTGTCTATATAATATAGCTGGAATTTTATGTGTCAAAACAATTTTATGATTATGAGGCATGCCGTAGTGTCAGTTATTTAATGTGAACTGACATCGCACAATACCCGTGCCTCTACAGCACTTCACCTCTATCAAAATGCGACTGCCTCTACCGAGGTTGAATCCGCGTCTTTCAGGTCAGCAGGTGAGCACCGTAAGCATTGTGCCATCATGGTGGCTCCTGAAGCAGTTTGTAGCAGGCCTATCTAAATTTCAGCAAAAAAACTGATCATGGAAGCATACTTTGAACCCCCCCCCCTCCCAAAAAAGTAAATAAACGAATACGAGCACTGTACTGCAACTGTTTCACTCAATGTGATCGGCTTAACTTTGAAGCAGATATACCCCATACTGAACCCACCTAATGAATACAATAGTAATAGGCACTATAGGTGTTTTAACAGTGGTAGCAGTCATAAAAAAAGTATGTACTCTGCAACAACGAATCTGACGGCAGCACGGCGCAGGCTTTCCCGTAAAACCAAAAACATTGATGGTGCTAACATTGAACTATGTATCACAGCGTTAACACTCATGACGAGCGAAAATGCTGGTTTAGGTTTGGTTTATGGGAGGTTTAATGTCCCAAAGCGACTCAGGCTATGAGAAACGTCGTAGTGAAGGGCACCGGAAATTTCGACCACCTGGGTTTCTTTAACGTGCACTGACATCGCACAGTACACGGTCCTCTAGAATTTTGCCTCCATCGAAATCCGCTGACGTTTGGTTTGCAACTTCCGGTTGTCGCGCCCAGCGCCCCAGCAGCAGCCTCGACAGCGTCTCCGCGGTCTCTCTTCAGCTTTCTGGATTGCAGCGCATGTCAGATTCCTTTGCTTGTTGTCTGTTGTTGCGGGCAAAAAAGACACTGCGGGTGGCTCCGGAACTCCCGACAGAAAGAGGCGCCAGACGTAAGTTGAAACCATAAGCGCGAAGGCAGTGACCTGGCTCGCGCTTGCCCGAGGGGGTCGCACGGCGGCACGAGCAGACGACTTTCACGGCTACCGGAAGTGTGCCTGTGGCGTCGTGGCTGCCGTGGCTCCAGCTAATGACAGCGTGTTGTGGCCTGCCGACATCACTGAACCAGTGAAGTCTATTTTCACGATTTTAGTTCCAAAATCCGTCACTACGAAAACACCAATCGCCCCCGAATTTTGAAAAACACGGTTTTTAAAAATTCATAACAAATCGCCGGCTCAGTTCCGAAGACCCATACTTAATGTGAACGCTCCTGAGCATCATTTGTACGCATTGAAAACATTTACAAGCGACTTTTAATTCATTGCATAGTCCCTTTAACCCTTTCAGGCATCATTTATCATTTTGAAAACAAATTGAAAACAAATTTTGCAGCCTAAATAGCACATCCAGGCCTCAAGAAAGCCAATTCATAAGTTTTTCTGAGGAAAACACCAATGGTTAAGTGTTTACATGCACACTCTCAAAACAGAAAACAAACACCCTAGGGATAGTGGAATAATTGTTTGTTTTTTTTTGTTGCCTTGGGTTTTATGGCACATAGGCAGCTAAGGCCATCATGCGCCAGGCTCAAGGTATAGAATAAGTTTTGTGCAAAATGTTTACAAATGGGAAATACTATCGATGGTGTAGATGGCCTAAAATATTGTACTGTCTAGTAGGGGAAGAAATCTGGAAAAGGCTAACTGTAAAAGCCTTAAAGCAGGTTAGGTAGCCTCAGCGGCTATCCTTGGCTGGGCAAGGATCCTGAGGCTCCTAACCAACCAAAGAAAGACCTCAGCCTTCTTCTCGGGGATGAGAAAATGGCTGAAGGTGTATCATGCAATACAGTGAGGCAGTGGTTCAAAATTTAGTTTTTCAAGTATGCCTGCTTCTTTTAAAAAG
This sequence comes from Amblyomma americanum, assembly GCF_052857255.1. NCBI lineage: Eukaryota > Metazoa > Arthropoda > Arachnida > Ixodida > Ixodidae > Amblyomma > Amblyomma americanum. Next base: position 220,626,201 of record NC_135497.1, on the reverse strand, counting down.
CTAAAAATAGAAGGTATGTTAACAATGGCATTATCATCTAAGAGCAGTGTTGGATGAAAAGAAATGCATTAATTATAAAATTGAGTAAAATACTTTTTTCTTAGTTTTTCCAGTTGCACACAAGAGAATAAAATGTGGTTAACCATGAGTTCATCTCCGCATTCTTGGCAAACATGTTTGTCTTATTTATTAGTAGGAAGTTGTGCGTAAGGTGCGTGTGGTCTATTCAGAGACGACATAAGATCACTTCCTTGAAACGTTCTTGGTGCACACACGACTTAAATTCACCTAAAACTGGTTTTACCAAGTGCAGTTTATTATTTACTTCATTGTTCCAAGCCGACTGCCATTTTTTCCTTAGTTTCCTTGCTACTAATTTCATGCAATCATTAAACGGTATATTTACTTTTTTTATTTCCTTGCCACGAACTTTAGCAGCACACACATCTGCTCTCTCATTGCATTTTATTCCCAAATGACTCGGGACCCAGCACAGTTTTATATTTTGTCCTTTAGCTGTGGCAGACACTATGTTGTGTGTGATGAAACCAAGCAGAGGGGTGCTGGCATCTTTAGAATGGAGAGATGTAAGTACACTTCAGGAGTCTGGGTAAATAATAGCATTTTTGAGGTTCTCACTTAGTATTTTTTCTATAGCCACACATACTGCGTAGCACTCCGCGGTGAAGATGGAGGAACACTGTGGTAGTCTATTTCCTCCGAATTCCCTCGCACCACTGCGCTTCCTACGCATCTGTTCTTGATCCATCAGTATAAAATTCTTCTTCGTCCTGTATTCTTGTATTATATGTTGCTGTGGAGTTTACTTTTTACGGAAATGTGTAAGAATGAGGTCAAAGGTTGCAGGAAAATTGTACCATGGAGGCAGTGGACCTCGTTTTCGAGCAATGCCAGGTAATGGATCCATTACGCCAAGGTTTTGGCACATCTCTTCAAAACGCAGGAGAAGTGGCCGTATAGCTAATGGTTTGTTGTTAAATAGTGTTCTTGTTCTAGATGGGCACTTTGTGACTATTTGGTGACTGATATGTTTACGCAGTGAACGGATTTTTAAAACGCACGAGCATGTGAGCTTGGTTCTGTCTGTAAGTGATGGTCCGTTGGTTTCCACATAAAGACTGTTTATGGGTGACGTCCTGTATGCACCGGTGGAAAGACGCAAACCCAAATTATGCACTGGATCCAGCCGTTTAAGGTACGATTGCCTTGGTGATCCATAAGCTATGCATCCATAATCTAATGTAGAGTGTACTATAGAGCAATGAATCTGTAAAAGACAAGTCCTATCGGAGCCCCAGTGTTTTCGTGAAAGTACTTTTAGTATATTCAGAGATTTAGAAGTGTTCTTTTTGAGGGTGTTTATGTGTGGTAGGAATGTGAGCTTTTTGTCATAAGTTATTCCTAGAAATTTGTGCTCATCTGTAACCGGTAGTGCGACTTCATTTAGATAAAGGGATGGATCAGCTTGGTGACTGATATGTTTAGGCAGTGAACGGATTTTTAAAACGCACGAGCATGTGAGCTTGGTTCTGTCTGTAAGTGATGGTCCGTTGGTTTCCACATAAAGACTGTTTATGGGTGACGTCCTGTATGCACCGGTGGAAAGACGCAAACCCAAATTATGCACTGGATCCAGCCGTTTAAGGTACGATTGCCTCGGTGATCCATAAGCTATGCATCCATAATCTAATGTAGAGTGTACTATAGAGCAATGAATCTGTAAAAGACAAGTTCTATCGGAGCCCCAGTGTTTTCGTGAAAGTACTTTTAGTATATTCAGAGATTTAGAAGTGTTCTTTTTGAGGGTGTTTATGTGTGGTAGGAATGTGAGCTTTTTGTCATAAGTTATTCCTAGAAATTTGTGCTCATCTGTAACCGGTAGTGCGACTTCATTTAGATAAAGGGATGGATCAGCTTGGTGACTGATATGCTTAGGCAGTGAACGGATTTTTAAAACGCACGAGCATGTGAGCTTGGTTCTGTCTGTAAGTGATGGCCCGTTGGTTTCCACATAAAGACTGTTTATGGGTGACGTCCTGTATGCACCGGTGGAAAGACGCAAACCCAAATTATGCACTGGATCCAGCCGTTTCAAGTACGATTGCCTCGGTGATCCATAAACTATGCATCCATAATCTAATGTAGAGTGTACTATAGAGCAATGAATCTGTAAAAGACAAGTCCTATCGGAGCCCCAGTGTTTTCGTGAAAGTACGTTTAGTATATTCAGAGATTTAGAAGTGTTCTTTTTGAGGGTGTTTATGTGTGGTAGGAATGTGAGCTTTTTGTCATAAGTTATTCCTAGAAATTTGTGCTCATCTGTAACCGGTAGTGCGACTTCATTTAGATAAAGGGATGGATCAGTGTGCAGTCCTCTTCTAAGCGAGAACAGAAGAGCTATGAACTTTTGCGTAGAAAACTTGAAACCATTTTTATCTGCCCATGTTGTTAGTTTATTTGCTGTCAGCTGTATTTGCTTCTCACACGATGTAACACTAGAGGATGTGCAAGCAATCTGGAGGTCGTCGACATAGACTGAATACACGATAGACTTTGGAATTATTTTTGCTAGGGAATTCATTTTTCCTATAAAAAGCGTGGTGCTTAACATGCACCCCTGAGGCACGCCGTTCTCTTGAAGGAAATTCTTAGAAAGAGTGGCACCCAGGCGTACTTGATATGAACGGTCGGTCAAAAGGTCACTCGAGCATTTCAGCATTCTACCACGGATGCCGAGGTCTCCAAGGTCCCGCAGTATGCCAAACCTCCATGTGGTGTCATAGGCTTTCTCTAAATCGAAAAAGACCGCAAGTCAGTGTTGCTTGTGTATAAATGCTTCTCGGACTGTGTTCTCTAGGCGGACTAGATGGTCGGTTGTAGAGCATGCCTTTTTAAACGCACACTGATGGATGTCAAGAAGATCACGTGATTGTAATAGAAGCATTATTCTAATGTTAAAAAACGCTTTCAAAGGATATGGCAAGTACGCTTGTTAGGGCTATCGGCCTATAATTGCCAGGGGAGGTAGGTACCTTTTCCGGGTTCAACAACGGTACAATAATGGCTTTTTTCCAAGCCTTCGGTATCTCTCCTGATAACCATATTTTGTTAAAAAATTTTAGAAGCGAGTCTACAGCGGGTTCGGACAGGTGAGCGAGCATTTCGTAACGGACCCATGTGGCCCTGGTGCAGTCTGTTTACCGGAAGAAAGTACGCTGTTAATTTCTGGTAGTGTAAATGGGCTATTATATGCTTTGTGAGCACTGCCCTTTATCGGCAGTATTTATCTTTCAGCTTTGTTTTTATATTTTAAAAATGATTCTGTATAGTGAAAGGAACTAGATACCGTGGAAAAATGTTCACATAATATGTCAGCTTGTTTTTTTGATATTTGTCTGTACACAAGGGGCTGTCAGAAGAGGAACTGTGAACGGAGAGTAGCGACCATCCAGTTTGTGTACTGCCTCCCACATTTTTTTCGATGAGACTTGGCTATTTATCGAGGAAATGAAATGCTGCCAAGATGATTTTTCGGCATTTCGACGTATGTACCGCGCTTTTGCTTTTTAAGGTTTATAAGGTTCTCCTGTGTGGGACATCGGCGAAATTACGCCAAGCTTTATTTTGTTGTTTTTTTGCTTGTTTTCAATCTCGTGTCCATCACACTTTATGGTTGCGTTGTACTATTCCTGAAGATTGGGGGATAGCCAAGTGTGCGGCAGCAAGAATACAATGTGAACTTTTCATTTATTTCTTTGACATTAAGATTTTCTAAAGCAATATTATCTAACGCGGCTGCTGTTCTAAAAAGCTGCCAATCTGCTAAATTGAGCTTCCAATGCTGTGGTTTTGTCGGGGTGACTGACGGTGGGGATGACAGGCTGATTTCAACAGGGAGATGATCGCTTCCATATGGGTTGTCTAAAACATCCCATTTAAAATTGCTACAAACTGATGAAGAGCTAATAAAACACTCATTTTTCCCGAACTAGGGAGCAAAAAGTAGGTTTACCAGTGTTCAATAAAAATATATTGTTGGATAGTATAAAATCCTCAATAACCTGACCTCTGCTATCGGTTTTCTCACTGCCCCAAAAACAAGAGTGTGCATTAAAATTGCCAACTATCAAGTATGGCTCCGGGAACTGTTAAAAAAGGTTCTCCGATTCATGTTGTGTTACTTCGGGATGTGGTTGGAGATATATGCTACAAAGTGTAATGGTTTTGTAACCAGCCACAGTGGCTGCTACGGCTTCGAATCTAGTTTTCAGTTTGATCTCGCCAGCTGCTACTCCAGGTTGTACAATGATGCCTACGACCCCGAGAGTACGCAAGCCCCCTCTCAGTCACGGCGGAAGACAGTATACTTCTTTAGCACCTTTGTGTGCTGAGGGCCTAGATTCGTTTCCTGCACACATAAAGCAATAGGGGAAATTGTGTTTCAAATGTCTTTTATGTTGTTACAGTTATTTACGAGACCTCTGCTGTTCCAGTGAATTATGAAAGCCATCTTAATGTTGTGTGCGTGTGTGCACATAAAATTAGATTAACTTTGGTTTGGCCCCGTGACTCGGAGCCTCACATTTTTTGATGGATCCAAGGACCTCCGCCGTCCGTCCGACATGGACGGCACGGGGCTGCCTGCCCTGGGTCGTGTCCATCTCCTCTGCATAGGCGCTGGACGACCGTGTAGGACGCACGCTGACTTTTGAGTTAGCCCTCGACCTGTGGGAAGAAGTCTTGAGACCCGCTGACCCGGGGGTCTGCGCAGCCTGCATTGTGGTTGGCGGAGTAGTGTCAGCTACTCCATCATGGAGCGCGGATGGCCCTGCCATAGGCGCACTGCATGCAGCCTGGACAGGTGCCAAAGCCTGGTGTGATGTGCCGCGCCCACGCACCACATCGGCAAAGTTTGTTTTTGCAGTGAAGGAGAATCTGTTTGTTTCGGCGTATCGCCTTCTTGCTTCCTTGAGAGATGTGTTCAGTGGTTTTCAGAGTAATTATTTCTTTTTCTTTCTTCCAGGACAGACAAGCACTGGAGTATGCAGCATGGGCTCCTCCACAATTTGTGCACCGCGGGGCAGCAACACATTCATCTGACTGGTGGTCCTTTGAAGAGCATTTCACGCAAGTTTTGCGGCCCCGACAACTCTCTGAGCCTTGGCCGAACCTCTGGCAATTGAAGCATCTGCGTGGGTTGGGTATATATGGCCTTACATTTATTTTCATGTACCCGACTTCAATGCTTTCAGGTAGAGTGCTGGTGTTGAAAGTGAGGATCAGGTGTTTCGCATCTATTTCCTTGTTATGCTTCCGGATCTTTATCCGCTGAACATTTATGACATCTTGGTCGGCAAGGCCTTCAAGCATTTCTTTTTCATAAGAGGTGAACAAAGTCAATTTTTGATATGACGCCTCGGACTGTGTTCAAAGATCGGTGTGACGTGATGGAGACAGGAACTCCGCTATCGATTCAATGTTCGCAAGTTTCGAGTGCTGGACGGTGTCACATAGTTCGAGCAGTAAGTCCCCACTAGCCATTTTTGATACCTTGTACCCAAAGCCCAAGGTATCTGTCAGGCACTTTGCCACCAGGAACGGGGAACTCAGTCTTGCTTGTTGCTCTTCAGCTTTGCTATGAATAACATGAAATTTTGGGAATGACACTTTTGTTTTTTGAAAAAAATCTTCATCGTTCCGCCCTCTTTTTAGAGAGCGACCAAGTTTGGAATGGAAGGGAGCCATAAAAAATTTAGCTTTTCAGTCATGATGCCAGCCGCCCAACCATGGGACGGGACTGGAACTTGCACACAAGTCCTGCCCATGCCAGCTGTACACGTCAACTATAACCAAATATCACGAAACCTAGGGTAGTTCGCCATAACACGTTAACCCTAACCACCCAAGAAGAAACGAAAAAAGAAACTGTGAAACGAGCAGGAGACACGACACTAGTCAGAAAGAAGATAGGAAAGTAAAAGATGGAGAGGAGGACAGGAAAAGGGAACTGCCGATTTCCCCCGGTCGGGTCAGGTCGGAGGTGCCATCTAAAGGAAACTGGGGCCAAAGTGGTGTGTTGCCTCCGCCAAGGGGCCTTTAAGGTCCAAACGCTCGGCATCGGCTCATTCACCAGGATCCCCTTTTCCCCACACACGGCGATGCCACGCACGGCTAGGCGCGGGTGCACGGGTCCGTGGTGATGCACTGTTCACCATCATCCCCCTGGAGAGATGTCCCTGCAGATGCTCGGGAACCCCTGGTGTCGCCACTCACCAATGCCTCCAAGCTGCAGACGCCCCCCTATGGGGAAATTCTGCGTTTCAAATATGCACATGATCCAAGAAATCCAGGAAAAATAATGACATTCACTAGCTGGCATAAAAAAGCATTCATCTGCTAAGTGAAGTACGCTGACTTTGCCTGAAATGAAGACTTTAGTGCTAGCTAACTTGCCGTGGTGGCTCAGTGGTCAAGGCATTCGGCTACTGATCCAGAGTACTGGGGCTCGAACCCGGGGGCCGCATATTTGGATGGAGGCAAAACGCTAAATAACCCATGTGCTCTGTGATATCAGTGCACATTAAAGATCCACAGGAGGTCGAAATTATTTCCAAGCCCTCCACTACGGCACCTGTTTCTTCCTTTCTTCTTTCATTCCCTCCTTTATCCCTTCCCTTAGGAAGCTTGGCTCAGGTGTTGGATGATATGCCAGACAGATACTGCGCCATTTCCTTTCCCCAAAAACCAATTTTTAGTGCTAGCTACCACACAATGAGAAAAAGCTGATAGTTAGCAATTTACGCAAATATCTGCGAAGTGCCTTAAGTGTTTAGAAGGGAAATTTTTTTTTTCGGCTAAATATGTTACAAACAAGTCTAGCTTGATAAATTACTGCCATTAAAGGGGTATGAGAGGGGCTCTCAATAAAGTTGTTAAAGGGCACAGTTTCACAAATATCCTCCAGCAAGACTTTTTTAATGCCCTTTCTAGTAGCAGAGTTTTTTGAAGTCAAAATTTGAATTTCAGCCCTCTGTGTGCCTTTCCCTCTCCTTTCATCATTTTTTGATTGTTCAAAGGTCCCCACAGCTGCGGATGGACCCAGGAGTTCCCCCAAGGGCAGAGCTCCCTGACCCGCCAGAACAACAAGGCTGACTGGCAGTGGCCATGGTAGCTGCCCGAGAAAGAACCCAATGAACCACGGATATCCGTCGTACGTCAGTTTAAGATCCGAATCTCCAGTGCCAGGGGAGGATGTCCGTAGGGCATTCGTGAGGACGTCCGTATTCGGATATCCGCATCGGAGATTTGGTGTATGTCTGATGGACATCCGTTATCGGATGTCCGATGAATATACGATTCTGTATAGCCATGGAATGTCCGTTTTCATCCTTTCGTGGATATTTTGATGAGCCTGCAGCTGTGCATTGCAAATTTCAACATGCATTTTAATTTCTACAGTGGAGTGCTTAATGAAACAATTGCTTAAACCTTCTAATGGCTTTGCCTTTGCATGCAAATGTAAAAAAGTTAAAACCACTGATGCTTCCTATAATTGGCTGCATTTTTTAGCTCAATTTGCGTGAGGTGTTATTTACTTCAAACTGTCCACACATTTTCAGACGTAATCTGAAATATCTGCACATTCACTTTTGTATGTGAGCTGCACAATATAAGCGCTCTTAACACATCATTCCACTCTCGGCATGAATCTGTTATGGAAGCATTATATTGAAATTAAAAGCAATCATAACCTCTGGAGAAATTCAAACAAATATTAAATATTCAGCAGCAAACAAACGCAGGGCCCACAAAAGCTTTCAGGATACCAAAGGCAAAAAAAATCTCAATGCCCTGGCTGCTATCAATTGAAGCGCAGCCAGGCATTTGTGGTTGTGTTGTGGAGCCTGGGCGAGGCAGTTCAAATTTAACCAATCATTCAGTCAGTGGCCACATACTGACTGTCAAGCAGCTCAGCTTTTTTGATTCCGAGTTCCAAAACACTTTCGTATAGTATAGATTGCATGAAAACAATGTCTTGTGAAAATCTTGCACCCAGAGGGTATCCAACGAGCACCAAGAGCCAGCACCACAAGCTTCAGTAACACTGGCAGCAAAACATCAACAGGGCACTGATTGTGGTGTTTTGTGCAACAGAAGAATGAATTGCAGTATCCACATCATCATGTGTCACTTCCTGAAGATGCCTCGTCCTCCTGACCGAGTCTGAAAGTATAGATTGCATGAAAACAATGTCTTGTGAAAATCTTGCACCCAGAGGGTATCCAACGAGCACCAAGAGCCAGCACCACAAGCTTCAGTAACACTGGCAGCAAAACATCAACAGGGCACTGATTGTGGTGTTTTGTGCAACAGAAGAATGAATTGAATTTCTCTAAAACATCAAACATTTATTGGCCAGATGTTTAATCCACCAGGGTGGAGTAGATTTGTTGTAAGGGAGTAATTACTCATTGGCATCCAGCCAAGCGCAGCCATATGACTACAGAGGAAAGCCATACAGCTCTCTCAGAAATTTCGCAGGTAAAGAAATATTCGTCCTTGTCCGGGATTCAAACCCGGGACCATCGCTTCACCGAAGCAGTTGCGCTACCAACTGAGCTAACCAAGACGGCGAGCTTATGGTACCTTGCCATCCCAGTTAGCTCAGTTGGTAGCACGACTGCTGTAGTGAAGCGGTGGTCCCGAGCTCGAACCCATGCAGACCAGGACGAAGTTTCCTTCAACTGCAAAGTTTCTGAAAAAGCTGTATAGCTTTCCTCTGTAGGCGTATGGCTGCGCTTGGGTGGATGCCAATGAGTAATTACTCCCTTACTAAACATTTATTGCAGAAAATGCTGAGAGAGTTTTTGATTGCAGCGCTCCTTGGCTCGGCGCAGCCACTCTTTAATTGCAGTATCCACATCATCATGTGTCACTTCCTGAAGATGCCTCGTCCTCCTGACCGAGTCTGAAAGTATAGATTGCATGAAAACAATGTCTTGTGAAAATCTTGCACCCAGAGGGTATCCAACGAGCACCAAGAGCCAGCACCACAAGTGATTGTCATGCCTGCTGATCGCTTAATTTTAGTGGTACAGTTTTTTACCACGAGCCTCAACTACAGCATGCACACTCTTGAAACATAAAAACATATCTGCATGGAAAATGTTTGCCCACCAAAGATGACTGAGCGAAGTTGAAGCGCATCAAAGCGCTCCTTTCCTTTTCTTCCATGCATCGAGAACTGCGCTGCCAAGCTGTCTTTCATCAACTGGGCCATCATTGTCCGTACAGTGACGGGCACTGATTTCGTACCATAGGACTGGAGTTGTGCTATCTGAAAGAGAGCACCACGAGTTCATAGCTAGCAAAAGAGCATGGTTCACAAACTGCATTAGCAGGAGCAGTTGCAAGCTGTAATTAAAAGGGCTGTACAAACAAATGGACAAACAGTAATATGAAAATGTTCTCAATGTAATGGAACCCCTGAGAATGAATAGATCAACTTGAAAAACAAAACGATAAAAAAAGGCAGTATTGTTTCTTGAGCTTTCCTAACTGGTTTATAGTGCAAGAAGAAACAAAGGAATCAACATATCTTTGGCAGTAATTAACAATGCATAGACTCATTAATGTGAAAGTGCAATTGCAGAGTTGCCAACCTCAGCAACTGCATTCACTTGGCAAAGGGCTTAGTTACCAGTCTGCTAGGGTACATGTAAACAATATTACCATCACATATGTCACGCCTACTGCAAAAAAACAAAGGGATTTGGTTTTTAAGCTGCTACATATCTGTTGGCGCTAAATCAATGCAAGACAAGTTGCCGTCAGCAAAAACAAAATCCAAAGTAATAATTGTTTAGCTGTTTCACACAAAAACGTACCTAAGGCATGTGAAAACAAACTTAATTCCTCAGATTTGCAGCATGGACAGATACTAACCGAAGTCACTCACCAGGGCATTTCTCCGTTCGGGAGTGAGTCCAGAATCAAAGGCCTTCAATTCTTCAACTGTCCCAAAAGGCTCACTAACAACACAGTCTGTATTCTCTGGAACTTGACTTTCTGGCCTTGTGATACCAGAAAGCAGTTCCAGAATTTCAGTCTGTGTGTGCCTTATAATAGCAAAGTTGGACATAACTCGTCTCTGGAAATCTACAGGCATAAAGAAGCTGGTTACAATGCTGTCAAAAATCCCAACAGCAGGAAAGTCAGAACTCACCAGCATAACCGAGACACCGAGAGCAGTTATGCGCACCACCTGGAGGGATAAAAAAGGATGGCATTAGCCTAACAGCTCTGAGAACTACAAGTTATTAAGCACAAAAAAAAAATTTCAAGCAGCCTTCGCCATTGCTCATAACTGTTTCCTTGTGCCGATGTTCTGAAAGAACCAAATGAAAAATGCAATTCTGTTCATTACCAAAGATACATCGCAGTTGGAAAAGCAACAGCTAAAAGTTAGACAATGGGACACAACGAAGAAATGACACTACAAAAGCTGTGCATCTGCTGAGTAGTTTTTGAATTTTCCTTTTGTTACACTATGCTATATATATATTCAATTTTTTCGACAGCAGTTAAGACACTTGTTGCTCAGAAAACTGAATACTAAGAATGGGAACTTTTTTCCACCGCCATCAGATAATAATTTGTGATGTAAAGACCAAAAAGAACTTTCTAGACGACAGTGTAGGCTGGCACAAAGGATTTGCATGCAACAATCGCTTGCAAAACCATGGTAAAGAGTGGCAATACTTGTACCTCGTTTTAAGGTCTTCTCTAGCTTGCACAAACTCAGCATTCAGTAAGGGGATGTACTGATGCAGGCAAACTTAAAATGTGTTCTCGGAGTTCCTTTAAAGCTGGACACCACTTACTGCTGCCCATGTATTGATGTGAAAAGTGGTTACAGTAAATAAAATCGGAGAATGCTAAGAGAAAATAGAAGCGTTGGGGGGTATTATAAAACAGCAGAACTGGGATACAAGGAAGCAATAGCACAAATGCCCTACAATCATTACTTACATTGCTGAGAAGGGCTGGGTGGCACTTCCCGCTGCAGGGCCAAGTCAGCTGTGTATGCATGCGCAAGGAATTTAAATTAATATTTACAACAGAAAACTAGAAACTCAAACTGTAAATTAAAGGTAACTACCAGTGGCTGCCCTTGAAGTGCTTTGCCCTGCCAGTGGGTCTCCATTCAAGCCAGGGCCTGAGCAAAGAAAAATTCATTTTGCAAAATGACAATGGAATTGTCAATTGTGGCATTTGGACTGTCTGGAAACTAAAGAATGTCAGTAGCACATACTACCATGCTTTGATTTCAACATTCAGGTGCTTGGAGGGAAGAGATAAATGCAACGTGTCTTTACATCCAGCAGAGTTTATGTAAAACAAAAACAATCAAGCTCTGCAGCTCAGGCACATTCATATGCCTGCCTGATATGCCTTAATGAGCAGTCTTGTAATAAAATATTGAAATGCCTTAACTGCTATAGCACGTGGAAACTCTACAAAATGGAAATAAAATTTACTTACCTTGCAATCGCTCTGCAGAATTTGCTGGCTCTTCAGCATGAGGGGTCACATAAGCTGTGTATGAATGCACAAGGAAAAATGAATATTTACAACACAAAATAGAAACTCAAAATGTAAATAAAGGTGATTACCAGTAGCAGTTACTTCATTAAGACAGCTGTCCAAGGCTGCCACATTCTCTTTTTGGCTGCGGGCTGAGAAAATAAAAATAAAAATAACGCCGCAAATGCACAAACTATAGAATAATAAAGCAACGTACGAGTGTTCCTGCATTCCATAAGTCCCCGTGGAGCGACAGGATAATCCTCTGGTTCAGAGCTGTCGCTGTCGTTCCAGCGGTTAGGCCGCACGATTCTCCTCCGCTTCGGCGTGCTCTCATCAGTTGAGAGGTCTGAAGTGAACCGGGCTAGCTCAAGTTTCTTGCGCCCTTCTCCATATGTGCCTAAAAAATATATATAACCTTGACCTCAGCTGTCATTTCAAAATCAGCAGTATATTCTTACGGAATATCCCTTTCACGCTTGCAGCATATTCCACGAATTCAGATGAAGGGGGATCCCCGCGCCGCACCAGCCTTACGGCTTTGTCTGCAGCGACACTGGGCCACAGGCACTTGTCGCCGTTCAGCCACGTGCATGGAACTAACTCCACTTCGCGTGTGTTGTTGAATTCAACAATTGCGTACATGTCTGAAATAAACATATATATAGATATATATATAAAGAGTTCACAGAGAAAGCAAGAACTTCCTATATGGCATCTCAGATCTGATCGAAAGACAACTTACCATCAACTTGTGGCACCGATGGGGCTATGCTGACAGTGGAATAGAAAATGCGCGCTAGAGGCACTGGGCTTGTCCAGGCTTGGCTATGAACGGATGGGGTGCAAACTAGTGCAGCCTCTAGCGGTGTCATTGCGATAGAAAAATTATAAAAGCAATAATAAATTAATAAATTTTATCACATAGACAAATAAAACTACTGTAGGTAACAATTTTAAAAATAAAATGATTCATTTTTAAAACTGCTGTAGAAAGTTAAAATGGTGCTACTATTTTTTTGCTTTTTTTGTTCGTCTGGCAACTACATTTCAGGGTATGCCAGCTACACACGTACCGCGGCTACCGCAGCCACTCCACCAGCCCCACCATCGCGTCAACCGTGCTACCGTGCTCACGACCGTGCTTGGTACCCAGGGACAGGTGTGCACGTGTGTCGTTGCGTGATTTCATTTTGTCGAGGTGAACTGAGCCACCCAGTTAGTCTTGCTCTTCGATGCACGTAGTTTCAAGTCTCATGTGTGTTTTCCGAAATGCCTAAAATCAAAATCGAGGAGAAGGCTTATGCAAGGGCAAAAGCCTCGCGCGAGACAAAGGTGCTCTTCGAGAACTTTGGGCGATGCAGTCGCCAAAGAACGGTACCCGTGCCTGCAGCTTCTGTTGCGTCGTCTGCCGCTTCTACTGTGTCGTCTGCCGCATCCAGTGATGGTGCCACTACAATATCAGACGCATTCTTTGACATCCGCGCTCTCCGGAATGAACAAGTGACTGCCGTGAGCGACATAGCAGCAACACCAGAACTCCCAGAAGTAGCGCCAGCTGTTTCTTCAGGCTTTCCTTGTTCATCGGCTTCAAGTTGCGACACAGCTTCCGAGGACCCTGCTGATTGCCCCAACCCAAATCCAGCCACCGAGTCTCGCGATCTGGTGACAGCACTGCGGGCTTGGGCCCTAAAAGAAAACATTTCGCACTCGGCATTATCATCCCTACTCAAGCTTCTGAAGGCGCACCCTTTCGATACAACTTGCCTTCCGTCTGATGCTCGCACATTGCTCCGCACACCGCGAGAGACAATGAATATTTCAGCGCTGACCGCCATGCCACCCGGGGAATACTGTCATTATGGTCTCGAGCACCAGCTCAGAAACATGCTGTCACATAGAAGTCTCGAAGGCAGGTCTGTTAGTCTTTCTTTTAATATTGATGGACTCCCAATTTCTAAAAGCTCTAGAATGCAGTTATGGATAATTCAGTGCCAGGTTCTTGAATGTCGCAGCGCTGCACCTTTTGTTGTAGGTATATTTGCTGGAATATCAAAGCCAAACTCGGCCAATGAGTTCCTATCTCCTTTCGTCACTGAACTGGGGCAGCTTATTTCATGCGGGATTAACGTTAAAGGTCAAATTTTCCAGGTTTCAGTGAGGAGCCTTATTTGCGATGCTCCAGCGCGGTCTTTCGTCTTTTCTATCAAAGGCCACATGGGGTATTCAGGTTGCCCAAAATGCTCTGTAGAAGGAATGTATGTTAACAACAGGGTTGTCTTCCCTTCAAAAAGCTCGACGCTAAGGACAGATGATTCTTTCAGACGCCAGACTGACCCAAATCACCACAATGACGTGTCAGTTCTTACGTCACTACCCATTGACTGCATCACAAGTGCGCCTCTTGACTATATGCACTTGATGTGCCTTGGTGTCATGAAAAAGTTGTTAAAGCTATGGTTGGGTGGGCCACTGAGCATACGTCTGGGGCCAGCAGAGCGCAAGAAGTTGTGCGATGCGAACATCTCCTTAGCTGCACACGTGCCCAGTGAGTTTGTGCGAAAACCACGAAGCATTGTGGAGTTTGACCGCTGGAAGGCAACCGAATTCAGACTTTTTTTGTTGTATACAGGTCCAGTAGTACTCAGATCTGTTCTTCCTACTGCTGTGTACTCTAACTTCCTCGCCTTGCACTGTGGTGCTTTTCTTCTTGCTCATCCTGCACTGTGCCACAAGTATGTGGAGTATGCAGAGGCACTTCTTCAGCATTTTGTGAAGACATTTCCAAGTCTATATGGAGACGAACATATTTCTTATAATGTTCACTGTCTTCTACATATAGCTAATGATGTGCGCAACCATGGGCCGCTTGATTCATTCAGTGCATTTCCATTCGAAAACAACATGCAGTTCTTGAAGCGCCTTCTCAAAAGGCACAGTGCTCCACTCGCCCAACTGTACAATCGTCTAAAGGAGCGGGAAAACATGGAACCTATTGCTAGGTCATCACCGTCCACTGTCGAACTTGAAAGGCAGCACACAGATGCACCTCTATTTTTTGGTTGCAGTCCTCCATTGTATAAGTGTGCAAAGTTTGAAAATTTCAAGCTTGTTTCAGGGACAGCCAACAATTGCTGTATGATAAAGGACTCTGTAATCCTTGTGGAGAGCTTTGCACGCTTGACTACAACACTAGCACCTTGTATAATTGGCAGAGAATTCACAGTGAAAGAGAACTTTTACAGCAAACCATTTATCTCTGGTCAAATTGGGGTTTTCGTTGTCTCTAGGCCCTCTGGTATAAAATGCTGGCCAGTAGATGGTGTCCGTAAGCTCGTCAGGTTTCCTTTTTCTGAGAAGTCAATTGTTATTCCACAGCTACATACATGTTAGCTCTGTCAGAGGAAAACTTTTTAGTATCAGGCTTAACATTTCAAAAAAACATGGACTATGAAAGAGACTATAGTGAATGGGTTTGGTTTATCCGGCTTAACATTCCAAAGTGACTAGGCTATGAGGGACACTGTAGTGGAGGGCTCTAGATAATTTCTACTACCTGGGGTTTCTTAACGTGCACTGACAAAACGCAGTACTCGCGCCTCTAGAATTTTGCTTCCATCGAAATGCATCCGCCGTCTTTCAGGTCAGTAGCCGAGCAGTGTAACCACTGAGCCACCACGGTGGCCAGTGAATGGGTTCCAGATCAATCTCGATCACCTGCAATTCTATATGTGTACTGACACCACACAGTACAGCATACTGCCACCATCAAAATGCAGTCAAGATTACTGAACCCATCTTCTCAGACTCGGCAGTCGAGTGCCCTAAACACAGAGCCACTGTGGTGGAGCTTAATTGGGAAGTACTACTGAGTGACAGCATTACAGATTTTGGTGATCCACTATTGCCAAGACAAGCCATTCCTGCTGTAACCCTGTCTCGGCTACAGTTGCGGCTCTTGCAGGTCTGCTCAATCTTGCACATCATGGAGAAAACACAAGTAAGTACAGCCATCTGCCTTTTAAGTTTTCTAATCTCATACAGAATTTTTCCGGCCCCTAGAACTGCGGACTGCATCAATGCTTATGGGATGCATTATCTTACTCTGCCTCTGTGTTCAGTGGTAAGTTACAGTTGCTTGGCAAATGTTCCCTACTCTCACACTCTGTTAACTTGTTTTCTCACAGATGGTGCATAGACGTGAACAGCCTGTTCTGGTATAGGAGGTTGCAGTATGGAGCAGCAGTACACGTGTAAGTTTGTAGTGCGTTGTTAAAATTGCCAACTCCCCAAATGCATATCTCGCTTTTTCCTTTGCAGCATGCTTGTGGAGGCTCGTGCAGCTGATTGTAGCAAATGTGCCACATCGTACAGTCAACAGGTATTTAGTAACACCAGCATAAGTGTTGACCACTCTTACAGCCTGTCCACTTATTTCCTCAGGATTGCTGCGTGGATGTGACCAGCCCATTCAGAGCAACTGTGTAGTAGCTTGCGCTGCAGAGGAGCAGTCTACATGTGTAAGTTCGAAGTCTTGTTGAAAGTGCCAACTTCCCTCATGCATTTTCCAGTACTTCTTTTTGAGCATGCATGTGGATGGCTCGTGCAGATCATTGTAGCAAATGTGCTACATCGTAGAGTCAACAGGTTTGTATACTAGTATCAGCTAGCAGAAGTGTTGCTCACTCTCGCAAATTATCCACTTGTTCCCTCAGGGTTCCTGCATGGATTAGACCAGCCCATTCAAAGCAATCGTATGCTACTGAGGAGCAGTGTGCAGGTAAGTGGGCAAGGGAGCAGCCATTGCGCCAGCATGGCTAACACGCATCTGTTCTTCGCACCACAGGCGTTCCTGTCCCTGGCGACATGTTGCCTGCTTGCTTCGCAGCCAGTCACACTTCATGAAGCTGGCTGTCTACCCGATGCCGATGCGACCGATCGCATTTGCCACGCATGCGCCTACATCGCGGAACAATCTCCTGTCATCGTACCAGATATCGGGCTCTTCGCTACCACAGCGACACCGCAGCAGCCCGAGCACTTTAAGGCCCTGCAGCCCGTCACCATCTTCAGTGGGCAAGGGAGCAGCCATTGCGCCAGCATGGCTAACACGCATCTGTTCTTCGCACCACAGGTGTGTAACCGGCACTCTCTTTTCGTTAAGAAAAACGATAACAGATTCCTTATTTCGCTCCCTTGCCCAAGGGTGATTTGTGCTGTTGCCTGCGATTGCTTTGACTCTGCATATCTGTTGCTATGCTGCGGCGACGTCGAGTCCAACCCTGGTCCCAACACACGTACCGCCTCTGCCTCTACTGATCCGGAACGCGATTCTCAGCAAATGAATGAGATAATGAAGTTACTTAAAGGCATTGACAAAAAAACGTCTGAACTCACGACTGGCCAAACTAAACTGAGTGCAGACGTTAACACAATCAAATCAAGCCAGGCAGTCCTCGAAACTAAGTTGCTTGATGTGTTCAACCGTTTGGAACTGATCGAAAGCAGATGCAAAACTCTGGAAACCCTAGAACTCGACGTCGCCGCAACTCAAGATACTGTCGAACAGCTGACTTCGCGACAGTATGAATTACAGGCTCGTATAGATGACCTTGAAGACCGTTCACGATGGAACAATTTAATCTTACGCGGTATACCCGACGCACGTGAAACCTGGGAACAGACTGAAAAAAAAATTATCACTGCATTTTCAACTTCTTTAGGCACTGATTTTGATCAACCGGTCATTGAGCGCGCCCACAGGATAGGTACGTTCTCACATCAAAAATGTCGGCCTGTAGTTATCCAGTTCGGCTCATTTAAAGACCGTGGCAGAATACTAGCATGTCGAGCTAAACTTAAAACTGACAACATTTCTGTATCAGAGGATTTTTCGCCAGCAACCCGTAACGCGCGCCAGCAACTTACTAATTTCGCTAAAAGCCTGCCTCAGTCACCAAAGTTCCAGCTTCGTTACAACAAACTCTACGTTAACAATAAGTGCTACATGTACGACAGCGTGACAAACAACATCGAACTGATAAAGGAATTTCCCACCGAAGTACTCGAAGAGGACACACCGCGGTCGCCTTCATCAAATGCCCAAAACACCGAAAACGCCCCGTAGCATCACGAGAGGGGACGTGGGCAGTCGTCGCCTTCACCACGCACATCTGTTCTTCTCGCTAACGTAAGAAGTATCGTAAACAAACGTGATGCATTTCATTCCATAGCTGACACGTGTAACGCAGATATTATTGCACTTACTGAAACATGGCTTCATTCTAACATTCGTAACACCGAAATTTTCCAGGACTCATCCCGATACACTTTTTATCGCTGCGACCGCACGTCACGTCAGGGTGGTGGCGTATTACTTGCCATTTGTAAAACACTCCGGTCTTACGCTATTAACATCACAACAGATCTCGAGATTGTCTGGGCATGCGTGGAACTTGGACACTCTAAAATTGTTTTCGGGGTATGCTACCGTCCTCCCAGTCACTCTGCTAACTTCCTCGATGATCTGCACGATGCCATAAATGCTGTTTGCACACGACACCCCCTGGCGCCTGTTTTCTTACTTGGCGACTTCAATCTTCCTAACATATCTTGGTCTTTTGATACCCCAGTTCAGAACCCTTCTTCTAACTTAAGCACCGATTCCTTAAACCTTTGTTCCACTTTTTCCTTTTCCCAACTAGTCTCTCAACCGACAAGAATTACTAATACCACTGCAAACACGCTGGACTTAATACTGGCTACCCATCCCGATAGGGCCTCAGAAATCACTTACTTACCTGGTCTCAGCGACCATCTATCGCTCTCATTTGACATTTGCATCGTTACTCCCCCAGCTGAGAAGATTTCTAAACACATCCGCGACTATAAAAAAGCTGATTTTCAGGCCATTAACAGGGAACTCGCCGAATTTATCGATTATTATTGCAACGGGTTTGATGACCGCTCTGTCGATACTAACTGGAATCTATTCGTTACCAAGGTTAAAGAATTAACAGATACATACATACCATTACGGACAATCTGTTCCCACTCGAGAGCCCCGTGGTACAACTCCTATCTTAAACGACTGTCCAATCGAAAAAAACGTTTCTACCGAGTTGCGAAAAGGTCTGGTAGTAACGCAAAATGGGAGGCGTACCACGAAGCTAACGCCGTTTACGTAACTGCACTTAAAAGCACAAAAAATAATTTTCTTCACAATACACTTCCTAGCATTCTTTCCACTGATCCTAAAAAGTTCTGGCGCATTGTCAACCCCAGCCACAGCGATACCATTAACTTATTAGACGAGAATGGCCTTGCCATCCCAGATGCAGAATGCCCAGCGGTACTGAACTCCACATTCTGTAAAAACTTTGTTCATGGTACTAACACCATTTTTCCACAAGCGCAGACTTACAACTACATAACTATGGATCCCATTTGCATCGAAGCTTGCGGTATTGAGAAGATTATTGAATCCCTTAAACCATGCTCCAGTCCAGGTACTGACTTAATCAACGCGAAATTTCTTAAGGGTTCTCAAACTTACTGTTCATTGCTGCTTTGCAAGATATTTCAACAGTCCCTCGACACCGGTGCTCTGCCTGCTGACTGGACGGTCGGGAAGGTGGTCCCAATCCATAAATCAGGTAACAAGAATTCACCCCTTAACTACCGTCCCATATCTTTGACAAGTATTCCATGTAAAGTATTGGAGCACATATTATACACAGGTATCGCGAACTTCTTGGAGTCAAATTCATTTTTTACAGACATGCAGCACGGCTTTCGTAAGCGACTGTCTTGCGAAACTCAGCATCATTTACGCATAAACTTAATCTCATCCTTGATCGCCGCTCAACAGCTGACTGCGTCTTCCTCGACTTCGCAAAAGCCTTCGAAAAGGTATGCCACAAATTACTACTTTTTAAGCTAAGCAAACTAAACCTTGATCCTAGGCTTTTTTTCTGGCTCGAATATTTCCTTTGCAACCGCACTCAGTTCGTAACTGCTAACAATGCCACCTCTCCATCAACCCCCGTCCATTCTGGAGTGCCACAGGGATCCGTCTTAGGCCCTCTTTTATTTCTTATTTACATTAATGACCTACCTTCTTGCGTAACCTCTAACATACACTTATTCGCTGATGACTGCGTAATTTTTCGCGAAATTAACGACACTAACGACGTATGCGCTCTACAGAATGATCTATCTGCTATATCTGCATGGTGCAACTTATGGTTAATGCAACTTAATTCTTCTAAATGCAAAGTTTTACGTGTCTCCCGCACATCATCTACTACAGGTGCATATTGTCTAAATAATACCATACTGGAGGCCGTCACGTCATATCGCTACCTCGGAGTTCATATATCTTCCACTCTAAATTGGTCGCTCCATATTAACGCCATAATTAACAACGCTAACAGCATGCTAGGCTACCTACGCCGGAATTTCTCCAATTCCCCTACCTCCCTAAAACTCATGTTATACAAAACCCTTGTCCGTAGTAAACTAGAATACGCATCTGCAGTTTGGGACCCCAGCTACGCAAACTCAATTAATGCACTCGAGCTTGTACAAAATAACGCCGCCCGTTTCATCCTACTTAACTTCAATCGTACTGCAAGTGTCACCTCCATGAAAAACACGCTCAACCTCCCACCCTTAGCCTCCCGTCGAAAATTTTCACGGTTATGTTTATTTCATAAAATTTTTTACAACTGTCCCAATCTACGCGATGAATTGATATCTCCTCCGTCTTTCATCTCTCCACGGCTAGACCACGTTCACAAGGTCGGTATAACGTCGCACGAAACAAAAGCTTGTTCTCAGTCGTTCATTCCCCGTACATCAGCAGATTGGAACCACCTTCCCGGATCGACAGCCTGCATTCAAGACATCTTGCGCTTCCGTAGCAATTTAGCTAACATTGTATACTAAGGTTCACAACAAATGTACTTATCATTCTCCATTTCCTTTGTTTACTTTAGTTTCCCTTGTTTTGTTCTCTTACCTTGCACTTACATATTATGCTTACTTCTGAATTGTATAACCAGGAACATGACGCTTGTATGTTGAATTTTTGTTTTTGTTCATTTTCTGTGATTTGTAACCACTCCCCTCTGAAATGCCTTTGGCCCTGAGGGTATCAATAATAAATAAATAAATAAATAAAGTTCAAAATATGTTGAAATTGTCAACTGCCCTTATGCATTTTTCATATTTTCCTTTGCATCATTTCTGTTGCAAATGTGTGACATAATAGAATAAATAGGTAGACGTTCTATCTCTAGTATCTTTCATTATGATCTTCAGTGGCAGTATATTGAACTGAAAAATCATGTAACCTTTCAGTGACACTATTTTTGCATTTGTTGTTTTCTTGGGAAAAAACTTCTTTTACAACAGATTCAACTGAGAATACAACCTGCACACAGTCACCCCTTCCTATTGCGTGGGACTTCTTCCTGCATCAAGCGTGAAGAATGCTTCTTGAAAGCTGAAACCATGTATTAATGCCTTTAATAAAATTTTTTTAAGTTTAAGACAACTTGCTTTGGGTTTATTTGCTTCCTATAGGGACATGCATTTGCCATACGGTGAGGCCCGATTTTGGGGCTTGTACAGCTATATTAGTGGCTGCAGTCACCAAGGCCTGCTTCATAAAAGCACAGCATGCCCAACATGCCAATGGCCTCATTAGATCCGTGGGGGATATCCTCGGATATTTGGATCGGACGTCCATCGGAGATCGTTCCAGTTACATATGTACGTCCTTGGGACGTCCGACGGAGATCCGTCGGACATCGGCGGATCTCCCACGGATATCCGTATATCCGAAAACGGACATACGTAGTACGTCCGCTGGACATACAGTGGTTGATTGGGAATCTAATAGCCATCTCTTGACCAGCACACACAGCATGCCAGGGAGGGCGCGAGTATGAAGAACTCGCCAGAAAGGGCTCACCAGCATTGTCGGTTCTCTGCTATGTGTAGAAGTGTATTATTTGGCCAAGGTGTTCACGACAACATAATGTAGTGAAAACTGGCTTTTGAGGAAAGTATCTGCACCTGTCTCACATCTCAATGGACACCTGAACAGCCCTTTAAGGGGAGGGATATATGAGGGAGTGAGAAGAAACGAAGAAGAGGTTAGTGGAGGAATAATTTCAACCATTTAATGTGATGGTGCCTTTTGCCCTTCACCTTCATCAAGACGGCTGGGTTCGAAACCGGGAACTCCGATTCAGTAGGCGAGTGTGCTAACCACTGAGCTGCCGCAGCAAGTGCAACGTAATGATTGAGCGAGTTTTGACGGGCTCTTTTCAGGTGTTTCAGAGTGCCTTTAAAGTGTAACACCAGTAACATTGCAGGCATTTATATTGCCTGCCGGAAACTAACAAAATAAAAAGATGGCAGTTTGACTTTATTTATCTTCTCACGTGTCTTTACTACTGTCTCTGCACTGTGTGCAAGTACTATTCCTGTCTCCAGAAGCTCAATTATTAGAGCGCCAGTGCATCAGTGATATCTTGCAGCTTGGAACTTTTGTTGGGTGACCTATACAACAATCCAACCCAAAATTTTTTTTTTTTTTCCAGTTCAGGAAGCTAGAATGTCAACCTACATGATGAACTGACCAATTTCAGAGTAACTACAATAGCCGTGTGGAGCTAACACTAGCCTGCCTTGCAAAAGTCCCGTATGAGATCAAGTTCAGCAATCATTTGTGTGCTTGTTTCCTTTGCTTCCATTAAGAATAGGCTTACTTAATTAGGCTTAAACCCGGTTTTTAAAAAATTTATTTTAACATGTATCATTGGATGGTGATGCTGGCCAACATATTTGATGGGTTGCTCCTGCTTGAAATGGAGTGCATAAAAACAGACAAAAGTACTTGCAACCTGTAGTGTAATAGGGAAATTCGTGCACTTTGGTCTCATTAACCTCAACATACAGCAATAGATTAATGAAGAAGAAAATATTATAAAACAAAAGAGAAAAAAAATGCAACAATTTCCAAACTTCTGAAGGAAAAACTCAGCCAAAACATGGATTTGTTGGCTACAAGTACAGGGATTATTTGTGGGGCATTGAATATCACTGGCTGCCAGCACCAGTGGACTGCATGGAGCAACAAATAACCGGAACCAAAGCACCAAAGGTGTCACAGTCAGGGGAGCATTCATGGGTCACACTTGGAGGTGGTGGCACCATTTCAACCATGTATTTCTTGGACTTTTGTCGAAAAGTGTGGTCAACCACGGTTTACCTACTATGCAATGTGGTTTTAGCTGCATGACATACTTGACAGGCCTCTTGGGAACAGCAAAGTGACACAGAGCAAGTTATGGAGGACATGGCCACTGGCTTCAGTTAGCCACATGCATTGTTTAAAAAGTAAAGGATGGTTAGCACATGTGAGCTGAATCTTGTACCATCAGATGACAGCTCTCATCTGCATGGAGATATTGTCATGTTTCAGTTCAGAACAGAAGACTAAAGCACATTCGCAACATGCAATAAACTGAATGCATTTTTGCGGTACAACCAGAATGTAGATCTCCGGGGAACTGGAACATTTCCTATTTAAGTACATGCATAGATGTTTCTTCACTGCTTCAAAGGTGTCTAAAAATAAAATATAGACGTTGCCATCCCCAGGCAAATTCGCAAGTAAACTGTTGTGCACCAACAATTTTCTGAACGTTGACTCCAGAGGTTAGGCTACACAGCCTTTCACTTCGAAACAGTGGTCATGGAATTCTTTCCGGTGTAGGTGTCACCAGATTTAATTGAGCGGCGGAAGCTTTTAAATTCAATTTTCTCTGCAATAAGTGCACCTTTTGCTACCGGACAAGCATCATGCCCAGGAAGAGCCACAAAAGAGATTTTTTCTAAGAAGGAAAATTGGATGGCATTAAAGCTGTGTTGTCTCATTAGGATCACATAGAAGACATCACAGTGGAAACGGCCACACAGGGTGCTCACCGTAGCAGCTTTCTGGTTGGTGAATCGCTTCGCTTTGGTGAGGTGGCGGTACAGCTCCCCCTGGGGTGCATACTCCAGTATGAGGTAGACGCGCGTCTCGTCATGGAACCAGTTGTACAAGCACAGGATGTTTGGGTGCCTGCATCAGGGACACAGTAGCTGTATCCAATTCAGTCGTGATTCACTGCACCTCCTGCACAGTTCATGCTGTGCTGCACCAAAGCGCTTGATTCACAGCGCCCTCTGCACCGCCGTCCGCGATTGATTGGGGTGCAGCCGTGGTGCCGCTTTGTTTACAAGGTACCATGGCACCAGCCATCAAGGAGGTGCAAAAAAGTTGTGCACGTGCAGACAGCTTTCAGCAAACGATGCTAACATGCTCATAAGTACTGAAGGTGAATTGAGGGAGGTCTTCGCTGCCGTCGACGGGTCCTATGTCATTTTGCGAGAAAATGATGCTGAAATATACACGACAGCAGGTAACTTTCTGTTTTTTGCTGTACCTGCTACTTGTAACAGCTAGCTAAGTTGTTGGTGTGCGTGCGAGTTCACATAAAACTTTCTTTTTTTTTTCAGACGGCGCAACAATGATGTGTGGGCTGTTGGAAAAATATGGGCAGGGCGAATCCGGGCGTGCTTTGCCGGCGCCGTTACCTCTGCCTGCTGGTTCGCCGCTGCCTAGACATCCTGCTGCAGCTACGGAGATGCCGGGGCTGACGCTAAGCAGCGAGGTAGCTTTTAAACTGCTTATAAAGAGCTAAATGAGCGAGGTGGGCTCTCGACGGTAATTTGTGGGAACAGGGCATTGAAACGCGCCGAAAGTTCTTCGAACGACTCTCTAGAGAGTATAAAGAGCCCCAAACATTCGAAATTCATGGCAGCACTTGAGAATTTGGCTGTGATCGGTCCAACCAAGTGAGTTGCGGCAAAGGACAGCAAAGAGTTGGTTTCCTCGTATTGCACTGTCAGAAGAGTAGAACTACTCTATAACAAGGAACTATGTGATATCCTCGTCGTCGACCACGGCAAACTCCATGGATTATGCAATTCTAGTTATGCACGAAATCGACCGCACACAAAAAATACAAGAGAGAACTGAACCACTGAACACCTCCACGGCGAGCAGACAAGACCTGCCTGCACGTGCTCAATTGAAAATTGTCACACATAAGGTGCGGCGCTGCTGACGCGCTGCACCTGCACCACACAACTGGTTCTGCACTGCGCTGCCACCAGCGACAGTTTTTCAGGATTGGTGCCGTGAACCAGCTCTGAATCGAATTAAGCTAGTGGTCAGTAAGGAGCTGCACCATTTCCCACTGGTCATTACATGCAAGATCAACTAGCGCAGAGCTGCAGCTAGAGAACCTGGGTGTGGCCCTTCTTGTTGTTGGAGCTGTGCTTAAGTGCAGCAATGAAGCAGCACACAGCAATGCAATGGTGCAGTCTGCCACAAACAGCACAGCCTTACCCACCACTGGTGATACTAAGGAGGGACTTTCTCATGGCTTCCCGAAAGAGTGCACCATAATCTATAACTGAAATGCAAAACCGAACATTCACCAGAGACAGATATTGATGACACACACTACCTAATTACAAGTGAAGCCATCCAGGGCAAGATCACACAGTACAAGGTTTGGTAGGTGCCAAGATGCACATGTGGTGACCGTATAACTAAGCAAAGAATTTGCAAAAGGAGTCATGATGCCCAATGAAAAGTTTTGTTTGAAAAAAAAAAAACCGGCAGCTTTGGAGGAGATTTGAAACTACAGTTCATTCATAATACAATTAACAGACTAGTTTTTCACCTAGATTCTTTTTCCGGCAACTTCTATGGCAATTATATAGCCTAGCAGCGCCTGCTGGCTCAGGACATTGCAGAGGCCGCACGGAAACTGCAAAGATTCCTACTGCCGAACTGAGCTTGAATGTGTTGTAGACACTGCTATCATGTGCAACACATTATCCTTTCTGATAAATTATATTGTGACTCTTCCAAAGCAACAAAGTTTAATTGTACAAGAAAGTTTATTTATTAAGAATTTAAGGTAGCAAAAAAACACACACACAGGTAAACTAAGAAGAAGGGGAAGAAAGGAAAAAGGCTGGACTATGAGCTGTTTATTCGAAAGTTCAGGGCTCAGATATACATAGGCCACTTAGTCACATGACCCTCTCACATCAACCTTTCGTCATGGAAACAAAATTTACAGTGACCGCAACACCTTCTATCTTACAAATGATCTCACAGTTACTGTGTCTACTTCTAGTCAAAAAAAAAAAAAAATCATCTTTGCAAAGCAGCATCAGATAATCATGGCAAAAAACAGTCATACGCAATAAAACCAAAAAAGAGCAAAAATTGGAACACTTTCAGCATATAAGTATCAAACAATAAAAACAACATGCAGAACAGAATTTTTCATTCTTAAAACACACACATTCATCATCAAATGAAAAAGATTCTATGAAGGAGATTTCCTTACTTCGAAAGGCAATGGAACAATCACTACAACATGCACATTTTTTCTTTGCAATCAGAAAGGCCTTTAGAACCTCACACACTGTCTTATCAGGACTCCTGCCAAGAACCTTGATACCATCAAGCACCGGCTCACATTTGCGCTCTTTGCAGTGTAGGGGCAAATTGGACCCAGTTCCCTTTTCTAGCGACTTAGAGTGCTCCCACGCTCTATCGTTAATACAGCGACCAGATTGGCTTATATAGACACCGCTGCAAGTCAGTGGTATTTCATACAACACGAACTGCACAGTCGACAAAGGGTTTGCCATGCCTCTTTTCACACTGGGGTTTCTTCCTTCGCCCAATATGTGCGCACAAGCCACTCAGCTTTCTCGGGGCTGAGAAAACTACAGGCTTGTCATACATGCCAGCAACCTTTTTTAGGCTGTGGGCCACACGGTGCATATAAGGGACCACTTGTGGCCTCCCTTGTCATGGCTTGGCACTGGTGCTTTTCTTCGCACTCAGTTTTTGCAACAGGGTCTCTGCTACTGCTCTGCAGACACAACAGAACGTGGGAAGCCCGCTACGCACATCCTAGCCAAACAACGTGTTTTACTGCACAAGGAAAGTAAACAAATATCTGAATGCAACAAGAAAAACATCCAAGAACTCAGTTTTGATCAATAAACTGCTCAAGAAGCACAAAATAAGGATGAGGACAAAATGGAAATTAACGAAGCAAGAAAACGAGTGGTGCAACAACCTTCATGCATCAAGTGCCAAGCAATGTAGCGCAAAACGCTGCAATCTATCCCCAGCCAGCTCAATCCCCCAGCTATGCACCTAGGAAGTAAACTTCATTAAGACGGCGAGTTGAGCTAGTTGGTACTACACACTGACTGTGAATAACAGCCCAGAGAAAAGAAACTGCGGAAGAAGACAGCACCGATCTTGTCTGCTTTCTCTGTCCCTTGTCTCTGCACTGTTATTCACTGTCCGCACACAGGAAACAGACCAGCCTCACCTGAGGTGAGACTGAATCTCGATCTCCCTCTGCAGCTGGTGCTCCACATTGTTCTTCTGCAGCTGTGACTTGAACATCACCTGCAGAGACGTTTTCCACATAACTTTTCTTTCATGGGGATTATCTGTGGGCTAAATGGTACTGCCACAGCACGTTAAAACCAAGTGTCTGACGTTGTTGCCAACTATCAGCAGCACCAGCTTAGCATTGCTTTGTGTTGGGTATAGTGGCGCGTAAGCATCTAAGGCCATCATGCGCCAAGCTCAAGGTATACCAAAACTCTTTTCCCTGGAATTTTACAAAAAATGTGAAAAAGCACTTGTGGAACAGAGGGCCTAAAAAGTTATTTTGTACTTGCTAGTAATGAAAGAGGAAAAAATTTTAGAAATGGCTAATAGTAAAAGCTTTAAAGGAGGTCGGGCAACCTCACCGGCCATCCTTGGCTGGGCAAGGATCTTGAGGCTCTCAACAAATCAAATAAAGACCTCAGCCTTTTTCTCAGGAATCAGAAAGTGGCTGAGGTGTATCAAAATCAAGTGAGGCACTGGGTCAAATTTACAGTTTATCAAAAAAGCCAGCCTCTCTTAAAAAGCTAAAAAAACAAGAAATGTTAACAACTGCACTGTCACCTAAGAGCAACGCTGGATGACAAGAGAAGCGCTCATTATAAAATTGACCAAAGTTCTTTTTCCTTAGTTTTTGAGTTTCGTGCATGAGA